>NW_027491249.1:1200000-1800000 GCF_021521415.1 Bidens hawaiensis
TGCGTGAACCTTTTATTAATAAACAAACAGCACCTTAGTGATTGATCCATTAAAGTGAAACTAAATTAAGCCCCTCACCAAGATTTGTATATAAACTACTGAAGAGGTAGGGTACCAAACTCAGCGCTAAAACGCTACTTTAGGCACCAGGTTACACCTGGTCAAGCGCCAAATCTTCCCTGACGCTTTGGGAAATGTAGCGCCAATAAGGGAATAGCATCACATAGATGATAGTCCTAGTAAAAAAGGAAGTATCTTAATGAAAGGGAGGCTCAGCCAATAAGGGAATGACATCACATAGATGATAATCTCTACATAGTACAAATTATACCGTCAGTCAACTCCTTTACCCACAAACCTACTAAGCGCACGTGGGAGCTTCATGATTGGTTGTGACATCCGTGGCAAAACCAAGTACACCTTAGTACTTACAAACTCGAATAAGCGTTTAACCGCTTATTGCGTAACGAACAAACGAATAACCAAACGGGTCTGGTTATGGTTCGGATATCCCGGGGTGCCATCTATAAGTGATATGCGATCTATGCAAGCTAAAATATTAGTAATATGGCCTTAGTTCGATAGCAAACAAGTTAAACGAAAACATGCTCGTTTAACTACCCGCTATAGATTTAAACGCGAAAGATAGTTACAAACCAAGCATTGTATCATCCGTTAAGCCGAAAAAGACTTACCAAATACTTAATTGAAATGTTTTAAGCAATCCGTGAAAATATTTTTGATTTTTACAAACGTATAGTATGTTTTTATAAATTTACACAAAAAGAGCCGAAAAACACTCGTTTTCGCACCGTTTGTCGTACCCGATATATTTTTCGTATCAAAAACCGAACCCGAAATAAATTTGGACTTGGAATTTCACGTTCGGGCACGTAAATCAAGAAAAGTGGGCCAAATGGGCCCAAAAGGGGACCTAACGAGCCCATCCCGCCAAAGAAGACTTTTCCCCTTTATTTTCCTTTCACATATAAACTAGATTTTAGATATTTTCACACAATTTTCCACATTCAACTTCTGGAACTCTTCTTCCCCTGCCAAAACCAGCAAGAAAAAAGGTAAAGAGGTTTTAAATAATCGATTTTCGGCTTGTTTAAACTCGTTTAACAACATATAAACATGTCTTGATTGTTAAATATCATAGTTAACCATGTAAAACTCTCAAAAATCATTCAAAAACATACTTTGATGTTAAACCTAGTTTCAAATCAGAAACATAAAATTTTTTGGCCATAAACACGGATGAAAGGGTTGAAACGGCGTTTTTACGGTTCAAAAGTTCGTTTTTGTGCACTAGCCGAAACCCTAAGTTAAGGGCTGTTATTTTGATGAAAAATTGCTTGGTTTGTGATATAGGACTTGTATCTAGCTTGCTTAGAAGTACAGGAACCTGAAAACTTGGTTAGAAAGTCGGAAACGAGCCAAACCCGCTAAGGTAATGCCGAAACACTCGCTTACGGGCTGTTTAGGTTAAGGTTGTGATGTGCATATTTTTAGGCCTTGAAATTTTTCAAGAAAATCAGGGACCATGTCAATAAGTCTCTGTTTAAATTTGGTAATTTTTCGACCATCCGAGAATATTTGGCGAATTTATTACCGAATTGGGACATTTATTTGGGAAAAATAGTTAAGATACTTCAGAAATTATGAAATTTTTCTGAGAACTCAGATTTGATGTATTTTGACCACATATGAATTTTGAGATCATTTTGAGAAGTCAAAAGGTGTTTTGTACATATGCGTTCGTGTGAATTTTTATAGCCGAATTTGGGCCGAAAAGAATATTGAACAAGCTTTTTACATTCTGGAATTAATACAGGTTGTTTTGGGACATGATTTGAGCATTCAGGAATTTTTGTGGAATTTTTGGAAATTGTTTGGGGTCAACGGACGATTTTCAGGGGAAATATAGCTGACAAAATGAATTTTTATAAATTAATAAATTAGTAAATAATTCCAGAAATATTTTTATAAAAATCTACATATTTTAATTGATAAGTGGTTAAATTTTCATAATTTAATGATTAACGGTTAATTAATTATGTTAATTTAAAGATTAAACAAATCCAGTTTTCATAAAAACCGGCAAGTTCGCGACTAGCGAACCTGCGGGAATATCAAAACACCAAGAGTGATCAAAAATCATATTTCAGATTAATTAAGTAAAAACGAACTTTTCTATAAAAAACCTGGACAATCCGGATATATTGTGCGCGTTTCTTCTCAAATCAAACTGAATAAACGGAAACGGGCCCCGAGGCTAATCCGGTACCCCGGTATGTGATCCTTCTTTATAACTTAATCATTTTATTAACCAATAAATTTACCCAAGCTTATTTTCCCGTAACTGTTTTCTGAAAGCGTAAACGAATAACTTGGCCCAGCTGGGAAAACGGGAATCTGAGCCAAGTTCGGTTTTAAGTATTAGACATTGAACAACATCACAACCTAAGCCTATTGCCACTTTCTGGGCGTTCCAGCTATACCCAGATTAGTTATACTGCCCAGTTTAGTACTGACATTATAATAATATTAAAATATTAATATTATTATAATATGGACTATAGGGACTAAGTGATAGCAAGGGAAACGAACCCCGAGCTGACCTCGCACTGAGTGCCTACAAAACTGTGAGTTTCATGACCCCACTCTTTAAACTATTTTACGAACTTTTGGGGTGGAAAGCATGTTTATACACGTTATCTATCTGAAAACGGATCAGGATATAAAATATCTGAACATTTATATATGAAAAGTCCCTACAAACATAATGATTGACTACGTGCTGATGAAAGATGATTATTATATTTAATTGATATATTGAGTGGAGATAATACGAATTGCAAAACATGATGAAATTACACGTGACAGCATGTTTATACAAACACGTTATGTAATGTTAAACATAACTAATTTGGGAGACAACGTGGTCAGTAATGGCCATGGGGATAACGTGGTGTGTGATGATTATGGGGCTATTGTGGGCGGAAGGGGGGCCACAATAGTAACAAACTAAAGTTTTGTATGGCCTATGAGCCAAGTTCTGCTGCAACTTACTAAACTAAAGTTGAGTATGGCCTATGAGCCAAGTTCTGCTGCAACTTATAAACTAAAGTTGAGTATGGCCTATGAGCCAAGTTCTGCTGCAACTTATAAACTAAAGTTGAGTATGGCCTATGAGCCAAGTTTTGCTGCAACTTACTAAACTAAAGTTGAGTATGGCCTATGAGCCAAGTTCTGCTGCAACTTATAAACTAAAGTTGAGTATGGCCTATGAGCCAAGTTCTGCTGCAACTTATAAACTAAAGTTGAGTATGGCCTATGAGCCAAGTTCTGCTGCAACTTATTAAATGAACTAACTTGATTATGACCTGAATGTTAAGAAAATAATGTGGTTATGCGTATTGTGGGCGGATGGGGAGCCACAGTATTTGGTGATACGTGATAAATACTATATGTGTATATGTGTCTATATACATGCTATGTGATTAGTCGTAAGAAATATTATGTGTAGAATATACTAATTATTTGCGTGTACACTATTTAATGTTTGAGTTTACGTGGAATCATTGTGGGTGGAAGGGGGACCACAGTGGTTGATGTTAACGCGGAACCGTTGTGGGCGGAAGGGGGGCTACAGTGGTTGAGTTTATCTGGAACCGTTGTGGGAGGAAGGGGGTCCACAGTGGTTGGTTAAACACGGAAATCGGAAACAGGTAGTACGAACAAACAATCACGATTTTACCGAAATTTCGAATTTATATTATAAACGTACATGTGTGCATATGCACACACAAGGATATGGCTGTACATAGTTATATAAACATAAATACATATTTTTACATACGCGCGTACATACAAACTATGACTGTGTGGTACGCAAAACTGATTTTGTTAAACTTATGAAACTCACCAACTATTCGTAGTTGACCTGTTTTAACATGCTTTTCAGGTAATCAGGTATGAGAAGTAATTTCCTGTGCGTTACGTGTCTGATTGGTGATTGATGTCATGGGCATTTGAGTTAGAAGTAAAGTAATTGAAGAACCGGTTTGATTGTATCACCTAGTTTGTAAAAGATGTTAGAACGATATAATATATTGTAAATTAGTTAGTAATGTTTCTTTATGAACAATGTATTTGATACCAGTTGTATCTGTTGCATTTCCGTTTTACGCTTCCGCAATTCGCTTAACGGGGTGTGACAGAAGTTGATATCAGAGCCATTGGTTATAAAGAATTAGGTTATCCCATAGGATACCTATAATATAACCGTAGGCTCGATTATCACTGGGAAAGTTAATAATGAGTAACGATAGATACTGATGGATGCCGAGATGAACTCGGAGGGCAAGTGAGTTATTATGGTCCGGAACGTAATAACAGACTTGCTTGTACGAGGGAATTCGGGAAGAAGTCGCGGAACATACTGTTAGGTAAAAATGGCAACATACATGTATAAAGGTGATGATGAGTATATATGAAATGTGCATACGTGCTTATCTGAGACGAGGTATAGAGATATGTGTACGTACGGTACTACCGATGATATTGAATCTTATTGTAACAAATATTATATTCGGTTATAATCAATATTTATTCCTATTATGATTAAAATTATATCGTATCAAAATTTACATTATATATATTTTTTTATATAATTAATATTATACCTGTTTGTAACAAATAAAATATTTAATTTCGGTATTAATTAATAATATCCTTTACGATGATCTAAGCTACCGAAAAACGTTTTCTTCTGGTTAACGATTGCATCGAAGGATATCGAGATCGGGTAGCCTTATGACAACTAAAGAACCGGTGTTGCTTGTAAGTGAGAATATGAGAATGCTTCAACAAGTTCAAACTAAATCTGGTGATATGCGGAACCACTAAGGGACTTAATATGCAAGGCCTGGGAAAGAACAGTTGGAGGCATATTCTATAGACAATGATTTCAAGAATATATATATATACATATAATACCTCTCAGCATGGGTCTAACCTTTATTTCATGTACTCGTTTCTTTGACACTAAACTAAACTATTTTCTGGTTATTCTTCGATTTCTGTTGTTTGAAAAACAAACACCATCCATGGGAGAAATACTTAGTGGTGAATCCAACTTATTGAATTATAAATATAATAACTACTTTATTGAGTCCCTAATTCTATAAACAGACCGTGACTACTAGTACATATAATGTATTGATTATATTTCAAAAAGAAATATTAATAATAATAATTTCTTTTACATATCACCAGTACAACTAATTCTGATGAACCTCCTTAACTAGCAAACTCTTCGAATCATCTATGTTCGACAACCTTCAACCTCTCCTATATTACGTGGTTTCAATCGATTATTATAAAATGAAAACCCCATATTCACGAAATGATGACGTGCCCCGACTGGAATGGAACCTACTTACCTCCAACCAGTAAACTACTACTTTTATTAAGTCCGACATGGCTACGAAAACTGAATGACCTGGCGAAAGAATATATTTTACCATATTAGTTAACAAACATTTAGAAGTCAGGTGGAATATACACATGCATTCCCATTATAACGTACTGATTAAACTCGTAACGAGCAAATATCTACCTACGGGAGAGACCGAACAAAAACAGCTTCCCAATAATGGGATCGTATCGGAACAATTGTCGTACAAGTTGTGAACTAATTATAATTGTTATAACGCGTGCTTTGATAGGTAAGGATAGTACGGTATTGTCGTGTATAACTTCTGATACTCCATACAAGCATATGGTGGTGCGCTATGCTAATAGGGAGGACGATTTGGGCATTTTTAATACAAACATTGACCCCTATTGGGTTAAAATTTCTTGTCATGAGATGACAACTTTTAATATATATGCAAACTTTGGCTGTTGTTAGGCCAATTTTACGTACTATCCTTAGTATTCAAACTCGAGAACAAACCCGTGTGATATATACGTGTTAACTGAAATACCTGATTACTTCTTATTGTAATTCCTTTTGTGATTATTAGCGCATGTGAATTTTGTTAATTGTGGGATAATCGGTTATTGTTATATAATGGCCTCGAAGAAAGTAAACACGTTGTCGAAGGCAAATATAGCCGAGATGATCGCTCGACAACTACAAACAGTACTTCCAACAATAGCAGCACAATTCGCTGCTGGTATCCATACAACTATGAATACAAATCAAGTGCCGAACGCTAACGCGGCCGTAAATACTAACCCCCAACAAATACTAATACAACCACAAATGCTCCCCCGATAAATAATGATACTATCACAACTAATACTCCCCCGTTGAATACCAATATTACTTTCAATAATGATAATCTCCCACCGAACTTGAACAATAGTTGTAACAATCAAAATCCCCCGCAACACGGATATCAACTTAAGAACTTCATGCTATGTAAACCTATGGAATTTAGTGGTACTGAAGGACCAAATGGACTGGTAAAGTGGATCGAAAAGACTGAATCCATCATTAATATCACTAACTGTCCACCAGATTGTATTGTCAAATTTGCTACTTCTACATTTGTAGACCACGCGCTAATGTGGTGGAATACTGTTGTGCAAATTCGAGGACAAGAGGCAACCAATCGTATGTCTTGGACAGAACTTAAAAATCTTATGATAAAACACTTTTGTCCGATAAACGAAATTCAGAAATTAGAGCAAGAACTTTGGAATCTAGAAATGAAGGGTGCAGATCACTTGGAGTATACCCATTGCTTTAACGAACTGACTCGTCTAGTCCCATGGTTAGTTACTCCAGAATCTAAACGTACTGAACGCTACATTTGGGGTTTAGCCCCCGAAGTCAGGAGTTTGGTTAATTCAACTGGCCCTGTAACTTTCGAAAATGCCGTGTTACAAGCCGGCATTGTAACTTCTGATTTGATTAGAAGTGGTGCGTTAAGAATGCCCGGGGAATCATCTGGTACAAAACGAACCAATTATGGAGCGGGAATACAAGAAAGACAACAGAATAAATGTGTGCGCCCTGCAATACAAAATTACGGTATGATCAGTTCCGATGTGAAGCAAGATAAGTATAACGGGCTTTTGCCTAGGTGTGGAAAATGTGGTTATCATCATGTTGGTGAATGTCGGACCAATGTGTGTCAAAAATGTGGGAAGGTGGGACACTATGCCCGAAATTGTAGAACCGTTATGAATACTATAAATCCACCAACCCAACTCCAGGACTCACGACTACCCCAACTGCAACCAACACGACAACAACCAGCCTACCAAAACCAACCCATAATAAACCGTAATGCCTGTTATGAGTGTGGTAGTGTGAAGCACATCAAGAAAGACTGCCCTAAATTGAACCCAATTGCGACGGGAAGACAAAGGCAAGGACCGGCATCGACGTCCAACTTGACTAGGGGTCAAGTATTGTGAATAAACTGGATAGAACAAATGTAGTAACAGTTACGTTCTTAGTAATGCCTAATATACTTTAGTTTATTTATTACGGACACTGATAGACGTTTCGTTCCTACAAGTTATTACCTTGGAAAATATACCGTCTAGTAAAATAACAATTCTGTATACTATAGAAACCACCAAAAGTAAGACTATAAATACTAACCATATTACTCGAAAAACTACCCTCTTCTACATAACTAGCTATTCCCTATCGATGCACTCCCGGTGGAAGTGAGGAGTCATTGTGTAATAGTCAGTATGGACTAGTTAATTGAGTTCAAATGAAGGTTATATATAGAAATAGAACTGTTATACTGCCTCTTCTAGATAAAGAAGTGATCTCGTACACGGAACAAAACCTAGTACCCCAATGACGAAACACGGATGAGGAAAACTATACTATCCGTAACCGAAACTTGAACTTTAAACTTTTATAGCCTTAATAACCAAGTGATGAACAAGGAAAAGTCAGGCCAGATGTTTGGATAAACTGAGTACTAGTATAAAGATGCAAGCGAAATCTATGAAGGAATCATAGGCTCATGTGTTGTAAAGTGTGCACTATTATAAGTTCTGGGGGAATACTAAAGATCCTCGGAGATGCTACAACAATTCGAGATACCCCATTGGAAGTGGGAAACAAACTAAAATGGAACCCTTAACATGTGTTCCTTAAACATCCCGAGAAAACAATTCAAGCTGAAGGATAGTTCCCAGACTAATCCACTCCAAATACCTTCTTCTGATTTGTAACAACTACCCAACTAAAAAAAAAAACGCCTTAACAAAATCTTATCCTTAGTAAATTGTGTATGAAACCTTATGTCCCGAATCGACCTGAGCACGGGCTGTAGTCCTCTAACGAACAATCAAACCATATAAACTATTTAAACAATAGAGGAAAGTGAGACCAGTAATTTCAATCTTCGTACATTAACAGTCATCATAATATTATACAAGTGGTAATATACTATATTACACTTGCAAGAATATAACTCGCCACCTTATTCAATTGAAAAATGGTGACCCCCAAAATACAAAATCCGATTCGATTTCGAGAATCATAAATAAAGCTCGTAATATTAATAACAAACCGAAGGCCGCCTAAGGCTAATAAGAGAGCTATACTGAGAAATACGAGAAGTCATCAAATTTTGAAAGTTGTTAGTTGACTTGAGGAACGGTGAGTTGATTCTAAAATATATAGCACTGTACAAAATTGCCTTGAAAGTTAACCCCATAACGTATTAAACAAAATTATTTCACTCCCGATATTTCATATATCGAATCAAAACGAGTGCCTTACTGACATGGCGGAATTAGTACTATTTGAAAACTTTTATACAACTAAACTCTATAAAGAGACTCGTGAAAATTTTGAGCGGGGAAAATCAAACAGTTGCGACACAATAAAATCTCATTGAATAAAATTCAGTGGAATCCACAACGGGGAATCAAACGTGTTTGGAAACAGAAAAAAATGAATTCTGAAACAAATGATTATAAAAATTTTCCCCAAAAAGAGCATATTTGGCATATTGAATTTCGGGGACGAAATTTCTTAACTGGGGGAGAATGTGACATCCGTGGCAAAACCGAGTACACCTTAGTACTTACAAACTCGAATAAGCGTTTAACCGCTTATTGCGTAAAAAACAAACGAATAACCAAACGGGTCTAGTTATGGTTCGGATATCCCGGGGTGCCATCTATAAGTGATATGCGATCTATGCAAGCTAAAATATTAGTAATATGGCCTTAGTTCGATAGCAAACAAGTTAAACGAAAACATGCTCGTTTAACTACCCGCTATAGATTTAAACGCGAAAGATAGTTACAAACCAAGCATTGTATCATCCATTAAGCCGAAAAAGACTTACCAAATACTTAATTGAAATGTTTTAAGCGATCTGTGAAATTTTTTTTTGATTTTTACAAACGTATAGTATGTTTTTATAAATTTACACAAAAAGAGCCGAAAAACACTCGTTTTCGCACTGTTTGTCGTACCCGATATATTTTTCGTATAAAAAACCGAACCCGAAATAAATTTGGACATGGAATTTCACGTTCGGGCACGTAAATCAAGAAAAGTGGGCCAAATTGACCCAAAAGGGGACCCAACGAGCCCAGCCCGCCAAAGAAGACTTTTCCCTTTTATTTTCCTTTCACATATAAACTAGATTTTAGATATTTCACACAATTTTCCACATTAAACTTCTGGAACTCTTCTTCCCCTGCCAAAACCAGCAAGAAAAAAGGTAAAGAGGTTTTAAATAATCGATTCTCAGCTTGTTTAAACTCGTTTAACAACATATAAACATGTCTTGATTGTTAAATATCATAGTTAACCATGTAAAACTCTCAAAAATCATTCAAAAACATACTTTGATGTTAAACCTAGTTTCAAATCAGAAACATAAAATTTTTTGGCCATAAACACGGATGAAAGGGTTGAAACGGCGTTTTTACGGTTCAAAAGTTCGTTTTTGTGCACTAGCCGAAACCCTAAGTTAAGGGCTGTTATTTTGATGAAAAATTGCTTGGTTTGTGATATAGGACTTGTATCTAGCTTGCTTAGAAGTACAGGAACCTGAAAACTTGGTTAGAAAGTCGGAAACGAGCCAAACCCGCTAAGGTAATGCCGAAACACTCGCTTACGGGCTGTTTAGGTTAAGGTTGTGATGTGCATATTTTTAGGCCTTGAAATTTTTCAAGAAAATCAGGGACCATGTCAATAAGTCTCTGTTTAAATTTGGTAATTTTTCGACCATCCGAGAATATTTGGCGAATTTATTACCGAATTGGGACATTTATTTGGGAAAAATAGTTAAGATACTTTAGAAATTATGAAATTTTTCTGAGAACTCAGATTTGATGTATTTTGACCACATATGAATTTTGAGATCATTTGGAGAAGTCTAAAGGTGATTTGTACATATGCGTTCGTGTGAATTTTTATAGCCGAATTTGGGCCGAAAAGAATATTGAACAAGCTTTTTACATTCTGGAATTAATACAGGTTGTTTTGGGACATGATTTGAGCATTCAGGAATTTTTGTGGAATTTTTGGAAATTGTTTGGGGTCAACGGACGATTTTCAGGGGAAATATAGCTGACAAAATGAATTTTTATAAATTAATAAATTAGTAAATAATTCCAGAAATATTTTTATAAAAATCTACATATTTTAATTGATAAGTGGTTAAATTTTCATAATTTAATGATTAACGGTTAATTAATTATGTTAATTTAAAGATTAAACAAATCCAGTTTTCATAAAAACCGGCAAGTTCGCGACTAGCGAACCTGCGGGAATATCAAAACACCAAGAGTGATCAAAAATCATATTTCAGATTAATTAAGTAAAAACGAACTTTTCTATGAAAAACCTGGACAATCCGGATATATTGTGCGCGTTTATTCTCAAATCAAACTGAATAAACGGAAACGGGCCCCGAGGCTAATCCGTTACCCCGGTATGTGATCCTTCTTTATAACTTAATCATTTTATTAACCAATAAATTTACCCAAGCTTATTTTCCCGTAACTGTTTTCTGAAAGCGTAAACGAACAAGTTGGCCCAGCTGGAAAAACCAGAATTTGAGCCAAGTTCGGTTTTATGTATTAGACTGTGAACAACATCACAACCTAAGCCTATTGCCACTTTCTGGGCGTTCCAGCTATACCCAGATTAGTTATACAGCCCAGTTTAGTACTAAGATTATAATAATATTAAAATATTAATATTATTATAATATGGACTATAGGGAGTAAGTGATAGTAAGGGAAACGAACCCCGAGCTGACCTCGCACTGAGTACCTACAAAACTGTGAGTTTCATGACCCCACTCTTTAAACTATTTTACGAAATTTTGGGGTGGAAAACATTTTTATACACGTTATCTATCTGAAAACGGATCAGGATATAAAATATCTGAACATTTATATATGAAAAGTCCCTACAAACATAATGATTGACTACGTGCTGATGAAAGATGATTATTATCGTTGATTGATATATTGAGTGTAGATAATACGAATTGCAAAACATAATGAAATTACACGTGACAGCATGTTTATACAAACATGTTATGTAATGTTAAACATAACTAAATTGGGAGACAACGTGGTCTGTAATGGCCATGGGGATAACGTGGTCTGTGATGATTATGGGGCTATTGTGGGCGGAAGGGGGCCACAATAGTAACAAACTAAAGTTTTGTATGGCCTATGAGCCAAGTTCTGCTGCAACTTACTAAACTAAAGTTGAGTATGGCCTATGAGCCAAGTTCTACTGCAACTTATAAACTAAAGTTGAGTATAGCCTATGAGCCAAGTTCTGCTGCAACTTATAAACTAAAGTTGAGTATGGCCTATGAGCCAAGTTTTGCTGCAACTTACTAAACTAAAGTTGAGTATGGCCTATGAGCCAAGTTCTGCTTCAACTTATAAACTAAAGTTGAGTATGGCCTATTAGCCAAGTTCTGCTGCAACTTATAAACTAAAGTTGAGTATGGCTTATGAGCCAAGTTCTGCTGCAACTTATAAATGAACTAACTTGATTATGACCTGAATGTTAAGAAAATAATGTGATTGTGCGTATTGTGGGCGGATGGGGAGCCACACTATTTGGTGATACGTGATAAATACTATATGTGTATATGTGTCTATATACATGCTATGTGATTAGCCGTAAGAAATACTATGTGTAGAATATACTAATTATTTGCGTGTACACTATATAATGTTTGAGTTTACGTGGAATCATTGTGGGTGGAAGGAGGACCACAGTGGTTGATGTTAACGCGGAACCGTTGTGGGCGGAAGGGGGGCCACAGTGGTTGAGTTTATGTGGAACCGTTGTGGGAGGAAGGGGGTCCACAGTGGTTGGTTAAACACGGAAATCGGAAACAGGTAGTACGAACAAACAATCACGATTTTACCGAAATTTCGAATTTATATTATAAACGTACATGTGTGCATATGCACACACAAGGATATGGCTGTACATATTTATATAAACATAAATACATATTTTTACATACGCGCGTACATACAAACTATGACTGTGTGGTACGCAAAACTGATTTTGTTAAACTTATGAAACTCACCAACTATTCGTAGTTGACCTGTTTTAACATGCTTTTCAGGTAATCAGGTATGAGAAGTAATTTCCTGTGCGTTACGTGTCTGATTGGTGATTGATGTCATGGGCATTTGAGTTAGAAGTAAAGTAATTGAAGAACCGGTTTGATTGTATCACCTAGTTTGTAAAAGATGTTAGAACGATATAATATATTGTAAATTAGTTAGTAATGTTTCTTTATGAACAATGTATTTGATACCAGTTGTATCTGTTGCATTTCCGTTTTACGCTTCCGCAATTCGCTTAACGGGGTGTGACATTGGTGAAATTCCTGACATGGTAGGCGACCCATATATTCTCTCCTCCTATCTGGCTATAAATATTACTCACACCTCAATGGTAAAGGGATCCAGGGCAGTGCTTTGCGATTATCAATACTTACTTAATCACCAGACTTTACAGCAAGAACACTCACTAGTGCTTCGTGATTATTAATACTTACTTAATCACCAATACTGATTCTCACGCCAGAGGGCGGTTACTTGGAGACCCCCGTTCTCCTTCTCGTAACGAGCTCACGGTGTTCTGTTTTGCAGGTGATTACACTCAGATTAGCCTGATTACGTTAAACCTCTCGCAGGAAAGACTAGACCTCAACCAAGGGATAAGAAATTAGACCAAGGGTTGAACTGGTGTTTCTTCACATACCACACAACTTCGTTCTTCAACTTTTATATGACCAAATAATTATCTATATATAAGTAAAAGTGATGGCTGCCGCCGCAGCCAACCAATTTTTTTTTGTTTTTTTTAGTTTTGGTAATCGAATGAACTCTTTTGTTTTAGTTTCGGTACCTTAATGAATGTGACGGAACCGACCAAGACGTAACGCAAACTAACCGAAGTCTTTTGTTTTAGTTTCAGTACCATAATGAATGTGACGGAACCAACCGAATTTGCCCGCCTCAATTTATATATATTTTTTGTTTTACTTTTGGTACCAAAGCGAATGTAACTGAACGAATTTTTTTTCTTTAGTTATGATACCGTAACAAACATCATGAAAATCGACCAAATTCACGTAGGCTCACCCGCCTCAACGCCCAAGACCGGCAATGCTTGGGTTTACCAGCATCCAATTTTACCGAATGACACCACCTTTTTGGCTCGCATCAATATTTATATTGTTTGTGTTTTTGTGTTTGTTTTTGTCCCGTCACCGTAACAAATGTAACCAAAAGCGTAATGAACATGATGGAAACCGACCAACTTTGCATAGACTCATTGCCTAAGTTTGACCAATGTCTGGGTTTTATCAACCGACGCCATCCCATTGGCCTACCTCAATTATATATATTTTTTGTTTTACTTGTACTGTAATGAACGTAACCAAACAAACCTTTTGTTTTAGTTCTGGTATTGTGACGAACGTCATGAAAATCAACCAAATTCACGTAGACTCACTCGTCTCAACGCCCGAGACCGACATTGCTCGGGTTTTATCAACATCCGATTTTACTGACTGACACCACCTTATTTGTCCGCCTCAATATTTATATTGTTTGTGTTTTTGTTCATTCACTGTAACAAATGTAACCAAAAGCATAATGAACATGACGGAAACCGACCAAAAATTTGCATAGACTCACCGCTTCAACAGGCGGGACCGATAGCGCTTGGGTTTTACTAACTTCAGAATTTTACCTACCGACATGCCCCATTGGTCCTCTTTGATTTTTATATTTTTTTGTGTTTTTGTTTTTGTTTATGTTTTGATAGTGTAATGAATGTAACCGAAACTTACTGAATTCACGTCGAGTTAACACCTCAACTCCTGGAAGCCGCACAACGCGCGGGTAAATTACTAGTTAATTGTATTTTTGAACAACTAATGTTAAAAGTTATCAATACTTTTTGTTCTATGATGGTTTAACAATGTAAACTTAACTTAAGTAGACGTATGTAAATGCATATCCTATGTAACCATGAAACTTAAAAGCATCAATAATAATGACTATTTAAGGACAATAACCCACACATTTTCTAACTCTACTTATAAGGACATTGTTTAGTACTTTTATTTAAAGGCGGTTCTCTACCGCTGCAATCTAACTCATACAAGGTTTGACAATTTCTTTTGGATTTAGCTGGTATGCAAAGTAAATCCAGCAAGTTCACTTCATACACGTTCTCACAATTTCTTTTGGAGTTTCCTGGTGTGACAAGTGAACTTGGCAATCTTACTTAGGTGACAAGCGAACTCCATAGAATTTTGCACCAAACTATATACAGTTCGCCTACCCCCAAACATATTGGATTTATGGACCGGTTTGATAAAGTCAACGCGGCTGACCGAGTTTTAACTCGTTAGATTTACACCTTGGGTAATGAGCGTGAAACCCATTTAAGTTAGTTAATCGGGTATGACATAAATTAACGAGATATTATGGACCGGGCTTTTAGAAACAAGGGATGGGCTTGGTGACCTGTACTAGTTTAACTAGTTAATTTATAAACTACTTAACCTATCATTATAATTAACCCTAGCCACCTTAAGCAATAATCCTTTCCAAGAACTCCAAACCACCACCGCCGCCGGCCCCTAGCCGCCACTTGCTACCGTCCGTGGAGCGCCGTCCTCCTAGCCGCTGCTGCTGCTGTCCCGAGCACCTCACCACCACTGCTGCCATAGCTGCTGTCCATCGGTTGCCACTGCCATCGCGCGTTGCCACCGCCACCATTGTTCACCGCCGCTGCCGTTGCCTAGTGCACGCCACCGTCGGGTCTCGTTTGTTGCCTAGCGTTGCTCATTAATTCTCTGTGTCTCGACTGGTTTTATTAACTGAGGTAATATATATACATATACATATACATATATATATATATATATATATATAGTGTCGGTTTACATTTATATATATTTGATTAGTTTTGTTGTAACCATGCTCGTATGATTTGTAACCGGATTTTGTTAGGTTTTGTTTTAGTGCGGATCACTCGTTTACTTTCCGCTGTGCATTTATTAATTAATAAGATTAATTATTATTTGTCACATTTATTAAACCAGGTTTAATAGATAAAACCCAACAATGGTATCAGAGCCTTGGTTACAACGTACGAATCGGTACCGTTCTTTTAACCAGAATTAGAACACAAACTTAAATTTTTTTTTTTAAGTTTCTGGTCTAATTAAATTTTGGGCAACTTTATGTTTTGGTCAAATTTTTATTTTGTTTTATTTGAACAAAAGCTTGCCAGAATTTTATGTGATTGTTTTGCAATATGTAAATCTAGCCTGACCGTGTTTGTGGTTGTTTGTGATATTTTGGTTTTGGTTTTTGGTTTTGGCCATATGGATGGTTCAAATTTGTAATAGTTAGGGTTTTTATTTTATTTTATTTATTTGTAAATGTTGTAATAAATGAAGACATGAAGACAAAGACCATGGAAACTAAACGGGAATCACGAAGTCCATGGGAGTTGCTTGAGACGACGATTGGATGCACTCAAATCCATCCTTGTGGTTGTTTGTGTGTTGTGACCCCGTGACTCATTAGGTTTTGCTAATAGGATTTAGCAAGATTGAACAAATTTTGGCCATATAGATTTACATATTTTATTGCTTTTGTGGTTGATTATTTTTATAATTGTTATATAATAACCAACCTCACACCAATAAAAATACTTTAAAATATTAAAAACAATCATATAAAACAAGTTCTAAATGGAGTTTTACAACTTGTTAAATTTTGTATTTAAAACAAAGTTTGATTTAAAACAAATTATAACCAATCATGTTTTTGCAAAATTAAACTAAATTTGAATTTCCAAAACTAATAACTTAATAGCTAACTATTAACTTAGAGTTGGTTATTCATATCACGATAAACTTAGTTTTAATAGGTTATATAAAACTAAGTGTCCTGAGAGATGAAAGTGCTCATCAAGTTGTCCCGATTAATACAGTAAAACTGGAATTTTACTTTATTCGGTATATTTAAAATTAATCCCAATTTTAAAATAAATAGTCTATGTCATCCTACTATAAGCCACACTTGAGGCATACTATAAAACTTCAAGTGTTTGGGGCTACAACACTGCACTTTATTTCTAGCCTATCCCTTCAAGGTGAAAGGGTTTCGTTGACACATTCGGCCCTTTCACAAGTGACCATACCAGGGAGACTATTACTTTACTCTCATGTTACGTGCTATAGCTGTCTAGAGACTAAGGTGGGCATAGATGAGGCTAAACATATCTACTTAGGCAAGTGTTGTCTTAATAGGCCTCGTAACCGAGAGTTGTGTTTTATTCACAATTGGCAATCGTTGTCTGTCTGCCTAACCACTTACTAATGTTGTGTGCTACAGCTGCCATTAGTAACTGGAAGCCAGATTCTCAAGTTCATATTTTATTAATGTTATTAGGTCATTGATAATAGGATTAAAACATCAAAAATACTAATTAAAATTACTTTTCTTATTTAACATATGTCAACTAATAATAACTCCTTATTCACCCTCAAGACTATTCTTGAGAAAGAAAAGCTGAATGGCACCAACGTTCTTGAACGGCACCGCAATTTGGGACTTGTTCTCAAAAAGGAAAAGAAACACTATGTTCTTGATGGACCTGTTTTAACCGAGCCTGAAAACAATACTGTTGCTGCTATAAAGGTTCTTAACAAGCATAGAGACGACTCTGCTGAAGTCGCTTGCATTATGCTAGCCACCATGTCTTACGAGCTTGCTAAAGGCTTGGAAGATTTTGGTGCCTATGAGATGCTTGAGCAACTCAAGGGCATGTTCCAGAAACAAGCCCGTCAAGAACGCTATGACACCATGAAGCAGATTATTAGCTGTAGAATGGAACAAGGATCCTCTGTTAGTGCGCATGTCGTCAAAATGAAATGGTACATCGCACATTTGAGGAAACTTGATTGTCCCCTGTCAGATGAAATGGCAGCAGACTTCATCTTGAACTCCCTTCCCATCTCTTATGACCAATTCGTAATGAATTTCAACATGAATTTCTGGGTGAAGAAAGTGCCGAAGCTTCATGGTATGCTCAAAACGGCTGATATGAATATTCCAACTAAGACTAATCAAGTTCTAATGGTTTGATCTGATGGTGCTAAGAAGCCTAAACCCAAGAACCGGGGTAATAAGGGTAAAGGCAAGAAAAAGGTTACTGTTGCTGCCAGGTCTGCCACCAACACTAACAAGGGTGTTGCAAAGGTACCATCACCGCCTTATGAGGAGCGCCAGTGCTGTAAGTGCAACAAAATGGGACACTGGAAGCGTAACTGCCCCGATTATCTTGCTAAGATGAAGAGGCAGAGGACCAATGGTTAAAGCGCCTCTAAAGGTATTTTCATTTACGTTATTGAAATTTTCACAGTCTCTATCAACACATGGGTATTTGATACCGGATATGGTTACCACATCGTTAATGTCTTACAAGAGCCTGAAAACTGGAATAAGCTGCAACAAGGCAACATGGAACTTATCGTTGGTGATAGGAAGAGAGTCTCAGTTCTTGCAACTGGCACATATCGTTTTGCTTGTCCATATGGCCTTGTAGTTACTTTGAATAACTGTTTGTTTGCATCTGGTTTGACCAGAAACATTATTTTAGTTTCTTTACTATTTAAACAAGGATTTAAGTACGCTTTTAATGGTGTTGTTATTTCTGCCTACTTGAATGATGTCTTTTATTTTGAGGCAAACCTCGAAATGGTATTTATGAGATTGATGTTCAAATAAACAATAATGTATATAATCTTTCTAAACGTATCAGATCTGGCTTCAATGATGCATTTCTATGGAATTGCCGACTTGACCACATAAGCAAGGCACGAGTTAAGAGACTCTAATCATAAGGGATTCTTAAATCATAAACAAGACTCTTTTGATGACTACGAATCTTGTTTAGCTGGTAAACTCGCCAAAGATTCCTTCACTCATAAGAATGAACGAGTAACGGATCTGCTAGGACTCATACATACTGATGTCTGCGGCCCCTTTGGAACCATGTCTAGAAATAATGAAAGATACTTCGTTTCTTTTATTGACGATTAAAATCGATATGCTTATGTGTATCTTATGAAACACAAGCTGAAACTTTTGAAAAGTTCAAAGAGTTTCAAAACGAAGTGGAAAACCAACTCAGGAAAACTATTAAAATGCTTCAATCAGATCGAGATGGAGAGTATCTCAGCTCAGAATTCATAAATCATCTAAAAGAGCATGGAATTGTTTCATGGCTTACTCCACCCGGCACACCCCAACATAATGGCGTGAGCGAGAGGAGAAATCAAACCTTTTTAAACATGGCCCGATCGATGATGTGTAGAACTAACTTGCCTCACTCCTTTTGGATCTTTACCCTTATGACCGCCGCCCGCATTGTCAATCTGGCTCCAACTAAAAAGATAAGTAAAACCTCATATGAGATATGGCGTGGGCGTAAACCCAATTTGTCTTTCCTTAGAGTATGACGCGGCGTAAAAGTTGTTTTCATCGGTTATTATAACCAAAGCGGATATTATTTCTTCCATCCTAATATAAAGGCATAAGATGTTTTGATATTGGTGTACTCATTTAGTATCCTTAGATCTGAGATACATATTAGAACTTTCATTTACTATATTCTTTGATCAGTGTCAATGGCTGTCGCGTAATTGCCGGCTATAAAGGCATTAGTTGGAAATAATCTGAAGTTTAGTGGGAGTTGTATGGGATTCTGTACTCTTACATAATACGTAACATTTAGACATCTTGGCGCCATCGTTGATTTAAACTGGCGAAGTGTGAGGCCTCACACAAACGTACTGTGTGTTTGATTGGACCACTTTGATTCTAGATTGAGAACAATAATGATTGAACACCATATGAGATTGAATATGATTCATGTCTCATTGTTCAATTGATGTCTTATACGGAAATGATAGATGACAAATCGGGTAATGACTCAAAGTTGAAAAATATTAATATAAAAAGACTTAATAAGTATAGAGATCAACTATGCTGTACTAAATCTGAATCATATAAATTTGTGTAGTACAGCTTAGCGACAAAAACTAAGCGTAGGAAGTTTCCCGAGGAATTCCTACACAAAAAAGGTTAGTTGATGTCAGAAATTTGTCTGACATCAACTAACCTTTTTTGTGTAGGAATTCCGCGGGAAACTTCCTACGCTTAGTTTTTGTCGCTAAGCTGTACTAATTCTGTTAAAAAATTAAGGTATTTTTGTGGGATATTTGTTAGAAGTTTTGTTCGTATGAAAATTGGCACTTCGACTTCCTTAAGTATTCTATAACATTTAAGCCTACACTTCATGATGCTCATTACCCCAGGCCCGTCTAATAACTTTGTTGTTAGTGGGATTTTGACCGGGTGTATATGTTTGTTGTTTTTGTTGTTCATGATGCTCATTAGTCATTTTTAAAAATATTTTATGATTTTATTTAATATGCAATCAGAATAAGAGGTTCTAAGCCTAGATAGCTAATTAGTGCAAAAATGTATATCTGAGTAGGTAAAACTTTTATATGGATTTTGAAGTATAAGATTTAGAGTCAATAAAACGAGGATGTAGATCGAAGAGTTTGCATGTCGTACCTTTCCAAAAGGCGAAACAAGTTGGTGCAAAGCATATATTCTGTCACGTCCTGACTTCTCCTTTCTCACCTGATCAATTAGATCCATTGTTAGTGCAAGTTAATTGATTTCCTATAAAAGATCATTTATTAACCACAAAAGCCTAGCTAAACATTAATCAATCAAACGTACACATGAAAGAGAAACACATACACACATATATATATATATATATATATATATATATATATATATATATATATATATATATATATATATTAGTTCGTTGCAAAGTTCTAAACAAGGAGAACGCAACTTGTATATAAATATGATTATTTGTTTTCAAAGTTAGTGAAACTCATATTTTCATCTTAATTTTCAAGCAAAAGTATTATTAGAAGTATTTTGATCAAAATTTGCATCTTATATTTATGTGTAACCAACATGTTATATCCGTGCATTGTTACGTTATTAAACATTCAAGCTTGGTAAGTCAACCGTCTCATCATGATCTGATGGTTCAATAGCGCACTGGTTCATACATATGTATATATATGCAATTCATGTACATGACAGATGTATGTGTGTTTAGTGTGTATTTGCATGAAATGATCGCTTGTTAATTCTTTCAATTTATAATTCTTTTGCAAGTTTACACTTATGATTTATCAATCGTATTTTCTCGATTTTATTTCTGTTATCAAAAAACCTTGATTCATTATAACGTACCACACTTTCTAGTTATAGGTGAAGTATTTGTAAGTACACCCGTGTCAAAAGGTACAAAAAATCTAAGAATACGGACATTTTTTAGTATGTGCTACAATCATCAAAACCTTCACCTATAATTATTTTGTGAGCGTAAAAGTTATTGTAACAGATATTATTGCATTTCGAAAATCTATCAAGGGACATATTAGTGCGATGAATAACAATAACATATGTGAAGGAATTATAGTGGGGGGGGGGGGGGTAATTTTTTTTACCTTCAGAGAGCTTTGGGTTGACGAGTGATGAACCGAAGCTCTTTTAGAATTCCCATTAGTAGATGTCCCATCTAAATTATATGCCTGCTTTACTTCTCCAACATGTCCAGCTCCGAAGTTGTATTGTTCTAGATCATTTGCTAATCCGATCCTGAAAGAATATTTTATTAGGTATCAATCAGAGTTAGTACGCAGCAGAAAAACAAACACACATGCACAGACGAAAGCAGAAAATAGACAACATGGGCATTTACATGGTTTGGTAGAGGTGACCTACGTTCATGGCAACTAGAGTTTCTTCTTTACCAACTCAGACAAGATAATTGTACAATTTACAATAGTGGGTATATATAGAGACTAATTAGGTTTAATAACTCAATGAACATGAAACAATATATGAGCCTAAACCCCGAGACCAATCCCAAAGCCTTCACAAAAACATATTTCAGTTATCATATAATAATCATATTCAAATAAGCGCATTAGCACACTTCATGAAAATGGATATCATATATATTACATAATAATACATTTCCCATTGATACTAATTAATGCATATTTATATTAAAGTTTTGATGGATAGCAAGTATTCCCAAGCATGCATGAAGATGGTGATATAGAGAAAGAGGTGTTACATAGTTAATTGGCTCCATGAGAGTGGAAAGTCTTGGATTTCATGGTGGTGATGGTCAGCCAAAGCATTAGGCCGGTTTGCAGTCGGCATTAGTAGAGAAGATTCAAAGTGATATAGAGGATTTAAGTCGAAAGATGGCGGCAAATAAGCAGGTGTTGTGATTAAAGTTGGGTTAACTGTCTGTTGATCAAGGGGTGGTGGTTGCAGCTTCCCATTCAAGCTCCAATAGTAATTAGGGTGTTCTCCCATCATCTAAAGTTTTAAACCACTGGTTCTATTGGCTCTCTAGCTATGCCTGTTTTTTTCTTTCAAAAATTAAATGTTAGAAACCATTTATAAAACAGACCAAACTCATCTATTCCTGGTACGAAAAACACAATAAAACAAAACTTGTTAAAGGCTCTCTTTTGCTTTACAGAAAAACACTTTTATCAATTGTTTAACGCCCTATTTGCGATGTGCGCATATAATATATATATGTGTGTGAACCCTCGGGTGGGTAAAAGTAAAATTGCACTAATTTTTACGTTATTTTACTAGTCTCGTGAAAATAACGTTAAAAGTGGCGGAAGGTTAATCAGGCAGCATGTGGTGGCGTTGATAACCGAAAGACAAGGGTACATGCACCAATCGACCGGTGTGCCGATGGTTGAGTGTTATGCGCCTTATGTCCAAGGCTTGATGCAAAACTACTATCGAGCCGGGGGTCTCACCGGAAGCAGCCTCTCTATTCTTATGGGATAGAGGTAAGGCTGTCTACATCTTACCCTTCTCAGACCCTACCATAGCTTTGCTATTAGTGGGATATACTGAGCACGATGATGATGACTTTCATCAATTGTTTTTAATAATTTGTTTGTTTAACCATCAAAACAAGCCTTTCCTAGAAACTCTTAGGGTTTGTGTCTTTTGTCTCTTAGTCATCCAAGATTAAATTGGCCCCTTCCCTTTTTCAAAATGTCTTGGTCGACAAAGTAACTTTTGAAAGTTGTGGGGTCGGAAGTTTTGTCTATTTTATCTTCAGTGTTAGCTGTAACAAAAAAAGGTAGGACACAAGAAAAGGTGATGGACAATGGTTTTTGAATTCTAATGCCATTTGGAGTCGTTAAACTATTTGCCGCAACTTAAATAGGCTAGTTGAAGTATAATGTGTGTTTAAGTTCTTGCTTACAGTGTCTCGACTTAACTAATTTTAGAGTTGGAACAACATATCGAAAAATGTTGATTTAGTTTTGGTTTAGTGGTGGTTTAATGGGTAAGGTGGAGTGTGGGTGGCGCCCCTTCTCACCAATAACACTTGGTATTATATGGTTTATTGTGGAAGACTCCGAACTTTAAAATCTGGATAAGACTAACATCTGAGTCGATTTTCTCAGTTTGACCAAATCAAGTCGAAATAGAAGTATCAAGTGTGCGCATGGGTCTGAAGAACAAAGAAGGGACCCAAATTTGCAAGTTCAATCTTTAAATCCATTTCTTAACATCTTTCATATCTTCTCTTATAGTTGGAAGCCTTCAATCACAACCTTGGTAGTTGGTAAGCTTATCCTCGATCTATTCATGTTTTCATTTTAAGTGTTGTTGGTGGGCTAAAGATTCTAAACAATAATCATGGAATTTAGTGTAGGCTAAAATTATCACATATGATGTTTTAAACATGCCAGAATCCATTGACTTATGCAGAAATGGTGTTCAAGAAAATTTTGACCCAATTTACGATATGTAACCAATAACTATTGTATAGAAGTTGTTTGTAATTTAAAAACACACACACATATTTGAAATTATAGCACATGCATACATTCGCAAGCTATTTCATACACACATGTATACATTCAAGGGTTGTTGCATACACATCACAATTTCACACACATACAAATACAATAAAAAAAGTTTTTCACACACAGAGACAGACATACGTGCAAACGCCCTATTACAAAAGTCTATACCATGCATGAAACCAAACATAGCCAAAATGTTAGTTGTGGTTCTGTTTAATTAATATTTTACGGTTGGCTCATGGTTTGTATAACACCATCAAAAAACATCGTCATCAAAATAATTTAGAAAATCTTTTTCAACAATTATAAAAGTTTAAAAGCTGCATATAAAAGTATAGAAGTGACTAGGAAAAAAGGAGGAGTTATTTTAAGAAACTAAAATACTATATATGAGTGCTTTATTTTTATCTTTTGTGTATATATTATATAGTAGCCTTAAACAATTGATCATTCAGGTATAAATATATATATATCTCACAACCGAATTTTGCTTACGTATGCTGTAAAATAATTCACATGTTTTTAAATCAAACTTCATGTAGGTCTAGAGACCGGATTAAACAACAAATATTTTTGATCATTCAAGTATAAATATATATATCTCACAACCGAATTTTGCTTGAGTATGCAGTAAAATAATTCACATGTTTTTAAATCAAACTTCATGTAAGTCTAGAGACCGGATTAAACAACATATATTTTTGGATCAATCTCAACTAGTGCTAGCGGAAATCACACTAGAAGAACCGAAATCTCGGATCCCGTTTGGTGTTTGTTATTACCAAAAGTGGTAAGTAGAAGAGAGAGTGGAAGAGTTGTTGAGAGGATAAGGTTACTAGTATGGCTAAGGTTGTTCTATGCATGTGAATGTTGGACTCGGTATGCGCAAGACACATATTTTTATTGATGTGGCTAGTACGTCATGATTCAAGTCGGGTCATACCCAATAACAAGCTAGACAAACACCAATAATATTTGTTTATATATGATATGATCATAACAAATGAATATTAACACTTGAGTTATTTGAAAAGAGGTTTCCAAATAAAATGTACTTGTGAAATAAATCATATGGGTGATTTATACTTTGAGAGAAAGTATGTTACCTACGATGTGTTATTGTTGTGTATGACACAATATAAGTATGTATAACACAAAGCATTGTGTATGACACAATGCAATGTACATATAAATATAGAAAGTGTTATATAATGAAAATAAGAAAGCAAAGAGAGTGCGCCGCCCACCCCCCTCTCTCCCTTTGCTTATTTTATTATTATTTTCTCCTTAGTGGAGACATGCAATGCTTCCTATTGGCTCATTGGGTGGTACCATTTGAAAGATTTTATTATCTTTCTTTCCTTGTTTTTCTTCTCTCATACAACACAACAAAAAACACAAGTAACAAAAGCTAGAGAGGAAAAATCCTCTCAACTATTCTTTCTCTCTTGGTGATTTCGCCCAAAGGAAGGAGCAAGAAGGAAGTGCTTTCAAGTGTAAAATCCTAGCTTAATCAAGGTGTATTGTCGGAGGCTTGGGGTATGCAAGCTTGAGGACCTTCCCTTTGAAGTTCTTGCCTTCCATCCACCTTTCCTTCACCCGGATTTGTTCTCTTGAAAGGTATCTTTAACATGCGTGTACTTTTAGTGACATGCATGTGTTTGTTACGTATTTGGATCCGGGCTTGGGTTTTGCATGTGTAAAATCGGTTTTATACATATATAATTAACAAGATTTAAAATTTATTTCCGCTGCGTTTTTGGTAAAATAGGGATTTTATCACTTTGATAATCTTGTTAAAACCCAATAATGGCATCAGGAGCCACTTATACGGATGCATGCTTCATTAGACCCAAAATTTTTTGGGTTTTATGGTGGGGTTTTACCATATGGCCGAAAATTTTGGGGGTTTTGGTTACCCCATGATTTTTCAAGGTTATACTTTACATGCATGTGGTAATCTTGAAAAACTAAGTCATTTGGATGATTATTTGTGTTGTTTGGACAAAACCCGAAACTTTCGGTTTTGTTAAGTTTAGGCCGAAAGTTTTAGGGAAAGGGGAACCAATTTTGGGTCATTGTGTTATTGCATATTTGGATATGTAATGGATGTTCATAACCTAGCCATGGCCTTGTGTTTGGTTGAATGTTTGTGTTGTGTTATTTATTCATTCGATATGGTTGTAATATTTATTTGGGTTTGTAATCTATTTATTCTTTCAATTGGTTT
The DNA here is from genome assembly GCF_021521415.1 of Bidens hawaiensis. NCBI lineage: Eukaryota > Viridiplantae > Streptophyta > Magnoliopsida > Asterales > Asteraceae > Bidens > Bidens hawaiensis. Next base: position 1,225,789 of record NW_027491249.1, read on the forward strand.
GTAATAATAAGTAGATTAGGAGCATTTCTTTTACTAGAAAAATGTATTAGGATATATTTTGTAAAAGAAGATGCAAGGAAGGAGGCCCAAATAAAATGAAGGAGACCACAACACGGGGGTGAACACTTGGAGCATTTGGATGCGCGATCAAGTGGGAGTTCACCGACACAAGCTCATGTCCTTTTCGGTCCCTATGAGAGACCTTTTTATACACTTGTCTTTGGTCAACAAGTGTGGTCAACATTAGGAAGCTATGGTTATGAACTTGTGGTTGTGTATGTTTTATGCTTGCATGGTTGATTTACTTTTGTTTGTATGTTGTTATAATTTGGATTGTTAACTACTTAAATCAACAACTAGCATAAAATTGGTTCCTTAGAAATCGTTAGGTAATAAAAATTGGTTTTATTAAAGGCTAATGATTTCATAATAAAATGGGTTTTATTAATAGGAACTTTGAAAATGGTTTTTTCAAATGAGTATCATACAATTAAATGCATGCAAATGAAAGGTACATAAAAAGTTTTCCAATCTAGAATTTAGAAAACTAAAATCCCTTTTATAAAATAAGTTGAACACCATCCTTTTATACGACACTCAAATCACTTGGGAACTCGGTGTGGGATAAAGGTCACCTAACCGCATTAGAGGAAACTTGTGGGTTGAGGTGGGTTTGCCATATTTGTGGGATAAAGGTCACCTAACCACTTGTATGTGTAAACTCACACGTGTGTGTAAGTAGGACGACTTAAATTGGAAACCGTGTGAATAGGGTCACCGAAGCATGGCGTACAATGGTGTTGATGGGATTAAACATGCCAACTAAGCATGAGATGCTTAACCGATCCCATAAAACTAGAGTTGCACAGGGTTGCAATCGTCAAACGTTGACTACCTTGTTAATTTAAATAGTAGGATAAAGGTCATCTAACTACTATTTGAATGTAACGTTGGGTTCTAGATTTTAATCATTAATTGTCTTTGAGACATAAAAGGGTATTAACGATTAAAATAATTGATATCGAAAATACTAAAATTGAGCTTTGTTATATTTGTAGATGGCCGCAATCAACAATCCACCTAACGTTATTATTCCACCCGTTAATAACCTATCACTAAGATCTATTCTTGACAAGGATCGTCTAAACTATAGCAACTTTATGGATTGGTATCGAAACTTGAGAATCGTTCTCAAGCAAGAAAAGAAATACTATGTATTAGAAGATCCTATTCCCGATGAACCTAGCATTGACGATGCCGAAGACCATAACAATTGGGTTAAGCACAATGAGGATTTGGTGCAAGTTTCTTGCCTCATGTTGGGAACTATGATTCCCGAGATTCAAAAGGATTTTGAACTTCATGGGGCATACGACATGATCACCCAACTTAAGGAAATGTTCCTTACACAAGCTAGGGTGAAACGCTTCGAAACGGTTCGAGCGCTTCATGCATGTCGTATGGAAGAAACCCAATCGGTCTCATCTTATGTACTTAAGATGAAAAGCCATATTGATCATCTCGAGCGCCTTAATTGTCACGTCTCAAACGAGTTAGCCACGGATTTGATCCTAAATGGCTTAACTAAAAGGTTTGAGACATTTGTTATGAATTATAAAATGAATGGATGGGACAAGAGCATTGGTGAGCTTCATGCAATGCTTAAAACGGCCGAGACGGGAATGGATAAAAAAGTTTTACCCATTCTCACGATCAATGAGGGAGGCAATAAGAAAAGGCATCACCCGAAACCCAAGGCAAAGGTTGCCAAAGGTAAGGGACAAGTCAAAGGCAAGTTCAAGGGAAAGGCTAAAGTGGAACCACCCAAACCAAAGAAGCTAAAGGTTAGCTCGGAGGATCCATGCTTTGGATGTGGTGAGATAGGACATTGGATGAGGAATTGTCCAACCTATCTCAAAGAGTTGAAAGCTAAGAGGGATGCGGGGCAATCCTCGGGTACAACTTTCATGATTCATATTGATCTTAATCTTATTTCCTCTAACACATGGGTATTGGATACCGAATGTGGAACTCATATTTACAATTCATTGCAGCGGTTCAAGGGAAATGAAGGATTTAAGAAAGGAGATTTAGTCTCTTCATGGGCAACGGAGCAAAGGTTGTTGTCGAAGCCCGAGGAGACTACATATTGAACCTTCCAAATGGTTTGGAAGTTATTTTGAAAGATGTTTTGTATGCTCCTAATTTGACTAGGAACATTATCTTCGTTTCTTTGTTAAGACGATATGGGTATGATTTTAAGTTTATGGACAATGGTATTTGTGTTTTCATGAATGATGTCTTTTATTTTAAAGCAATGCCGTCTAATGGTATTTATGAATTAGTTCATAATAACACATCCTATGATAACATGTTGTACCAATCAAGCACCAAGAAACTCAAAATGGATTTGAGTAAGACTTATCTTTGGCATTGTCGCCTTGGTCACATAAACAAAGACCGCATACATACATTTCAAAAGAATGGTCTTTTGGAATCAAGTGAAGATGATTCATTTGATAAGTGTGAGTCTTGTTTACTTGGAAAGATGACCGAGGACCCTTTTAGTGGAACAAATGAAAGGGCAAAAGACATATTGGGTATCATACATTCGGATGTATGTGGTCCTTTTAAGACAATGACAAGGAATGGTGAAAGATACTTCATTACTTTTATCGACGATTATAGTCATTATGGGTATGTGTACTTGTTAAGAAACAAAGATGAAGCCTTTGAAATGTTCAAAGTCTACCAAAATGAAGTAAAAAATCAACTCGATAAAACCATCAAAGTACTTCGTTCGGATAGAGGAGGTGAATACCTAAGTGATGCTTTCCGAAATCATCTTAGGAGTTGTGGGATCATCTCACAACTTACTCCACCCGGAACACCACAACATAATGGTGTGTCCCAAAGGAGGAATCGAACTCTTGTAACATCCTAAAATTTATAATGTTGAATAAAGGAAGTTATGTTTAGTGATTTCGCGTAATTAATTAATATCGGGTAAGGAGCGGATCATGGACTTGGAATAATTGAGATGGGTTAAATGAGAATGGGCCTTAGGTCCATGGGATTTAAGGGATATAAATACCCCCTAAACCCAAAAATATCTTTCATTCTATCACTTTTCTAACACACTCCAAAACACACACACCACACAACTTCGTCGCCGGCCGAGGGAAGAACCGGGCAGATCCGGGAGAGAGAGAGAGAGAGCGTTGGTTGTGATTAAACAAGTAAACGAGATCCAAACGAGCTCAAAAAGGTATGATTCTTGATCTTTGAAGTTTAAAGATCCGAGCTTTATAGCGTATATACGACCGGAAACGGTTGGGGAACGTAGGGGGTGATGTCGAACCATAGCAAGGGTGTTAAAATCGCTCGAAATGCTTGTCAGAAACTAAAACAGCGGCTGATCTGGGCAACTTCGCCTTCAAAGCGATAACTTCGCCTTCAAAGCGATAACTTCGCTTACGGCTAAGTTCGCATAACTGGTAACTTCGCCTAAAGCCAAGTTCGCCTGATAACTTCGCCTAGAGCTAAGTTCGCCTGAGGTTTAACTTCGCCTAAAGCCAAGTTCGCCTGGTAACTTCGCCTTAAGCCAAGTTCGCCTGATAACTTCGCCTAGAGCTAAGTTCGCCTGAGGTTTAACTTCGCCTAAAGCCAAGTTCGCCTGATAACTTCGCCTAAAGCTAAGTTCGCCTAAGGTTTAACTTCGCTTAAAGTCAAGTTCGTTTAGAATATAAATTAAAAATCTAATGAAAAATGTGTTAAGACAGTTAATGGAAATAAAATTTTTCCAAGCTGACCTGGTAGCTCGACCCCAGCCAGGGGCTCTGCCCCTTGGACCCTGCTAGGGGCTGCCGCCCCTAGACCCCGCTGCCAGGGGCGCTGCCCCCGGACCCCCGTTCGTTGTGGGTCATATAAAGATAGAAATACATTATGAGAAGTGATAGTTAATTGATACGTATACTTGTTATACAGTCAGCCGTGCACAACTGAAGAAAGAGATTACGATTAACGGTGAACGTAACCGTGTTCAGGTGAGTTCTAGCCCCATTTATGCGTTATGTTTTCGGGGCTGTATGCATACTCGATATGTTTGTTAATACGCTTATCCTAAGAGATAAGTGTATGCCTTATGTGAATGATGTGATATGTATGAATGATTGCTTGATGGTACGTGAACGATCTTCGGATATTGCGCGTACTGTCAGGTTGTAACGCTATGTGTAAGGTAAGTATGATATGTATGCTTATGTGTATGAATGTGATAAAGTTAATAAAAGAAGGAAATGACGGTTGCATGGTTGTATGGTTACGAAAAGGGTACCGAGCCCTAATAATACTCGAGGTATGCTGTATGGTTGTATGGTAACGAAGAGGGAATCGAACCCTACTAATATTCGAGAACTAGGGAACCGAACCCTACTAATATTCGAGGAAAGAGGGAAACCGAGCCCTAATAATACTCGTGGAAAAAGGGAAACCGAGCCCTAATAATACTCGTGAAAAGAGGGTACCGAGCCCTAATAATACTCGAGGAAGGAGGGTACCGAGCCCTAATAATACTCGAGGAAGGAGGGTACCGAGCCCTAATAATACTCGAGGAATGTAGAGCGTAATGCTCTTTATAACGTAAGATATGAAGGTAAGTTAATACAAAAGAAAGAATGAAAGTATGAAAGAATGAAAGTATGAATGAAAGTATGAAAGTATGAAAGTATGAATGAAAGAATATAAGTTTATGTGTATTGTATAGTGTATGATTAACTAGAACTCACTCAGTGTAGCTGACTTTTAGTATGCACGCAGGTGAGTAGGATGAGACGGCTTGCTTGAGGAGACACGTGGCATTGAACAAGAGTCTGGCATCTGAAGACATATGATGTTTTAATTTTAATGCATTAATGTTGAAAGACAAAGGATGTTTTGAGACAAGTTATAAATTATGTAATGTTTTATGAAAGTTTTATATTCCGCGTAAATGTTTTAATTAACTCTGATATTTAGAACTGTGTTTATGAGTAAATCCAACACGAAAGTAGGGCTACCGGTAACGGGGCCTTACAACTCTATCGGATATGATTCGATCTATGATGGGTAGAAGCACATTGCCTCTATCATTTCGAGGTTTCGCTTTGCTCTCCACGGCCCGTATTCTAAATATGGCCCCAACCAAGAAAGTGGACAAAACACATTATGAAATATGGAACGGAAGGGTTCCATCATTGTCATGTTTAAAGGTATGGGGTTATGAAGCTTATGTCAAGAACAACACCCAAAACAAACTTGAAAGTCAATCCACTAAGTGTATCTTTGTAGGATATCCCAAGGACTCTATGGGATATTATTTCTACAACCCAACCGAGCAAAAGGTGTTCGTTGCTCGAAAGGCCGAGTTCATGGAAACTAAGTTCCTTATGGAAGGTACTAGTAGAACGGTGGAACTCGAGGAGGATCGAGAACCACAAACCAATACACGTTTGGTTGATACTAGCAATCAAAAAGAGGTTGTTGAGAATGATCAAATGGTTGATCAAGACACACAAAACATTCGCAAATCCGGTAGAATTAGTCATCAACCCGAAATATATGGATTTTTCATGGATGGATGCTTGTGGTAGATTCGGATGAACCCATCACATACCGTGATGCAATGTCACAATCCGATTGTGACAAATGGCTTGAAGCCATGAACGTTGATATGCAATCCATGCATGACAACCAAGTATGGGATTTGGTTGTACCACCTCTTAATTCCAAACCGGTTGGAAGTAAGTGGGTTTTCAAGAAGAAAATCGATATGCATGGAAACTTGGATACTTATAAAGCTAGACTTGTAGCAAAAGGTTTCACTCAAACTCAAGGGGTTGACTATGATGAAACTTTTTCTCCCGTAGCAATGCTAAAGTCTATTAGGATATTGTTTGCCATAGCTGCATATTATGACTATGAGATATGGCAAATGGATGTCAAAACCGCTTTCCTAAATTAGCATCTTTAGGAAGATGTCTATATGGTTTAACCCGAAGGTTTTGTCGATCCACAACATCCTAATAAAGTATGCAAGTTAAAGAAATCGATCTACGGATTGAAACAAGCATCTAGAAGTTGGAATCACCGATTTGATGAAGAAGTTAAGAAATTTGGGTTCATCAAGAATGGTGATGAAGCTTGTGTGTATAAGAAAGCTAGTGGGAGCATCATTACCTTCTTAGTATTGTATGTTGATGACATACTACTATTTGGGAATGACATTCCAACCATGGAAGGGGTAAAAACATGGCTTGGAAGTTGTTTTTCTATCAAGGATCTTGGTGAATAAACCGAAGTGCATACATTGACAAAATCTTGAAGAGGTTCAAGATGGAGAACTCTAAGAAAGGTTTGGTACCTATTCAAAGAGGAACGATATTGAGTAGGTCTCAATGTCCAAGCTCAAATGATGAGCAAGAGAAAATGAATGGAATCCCATACGCATCGGCTATTGGATCCATCATGTATGCAATGGTATGCACTAGACCGGATGTGTCATGCGCTTTAAGCATGACAAGTAGATTCCAACATAATCGGGGAAGTAGCCATTGGATGGCGGTTAAGAGTATATAGAAATACCTTAGAAGGACTAAGGATATGTTTCTAATATACGGTTCGGGTGAGAAGGAACTCGTTGTAAAGGGTTACAAAGATGCGAGTTTCCAAACCGATAGAGATGATTCTAGATCACAATCGGGATATGTTTTCGTTATGAATGGTGGGGAAGTCTCTTGGAAGAGCTCAAAACAAGATGTGGTTGCTTTGTCCACCACGGAATCGGAATACATCGCCGCCTCATTGGCAGCTCAGGAAGCTGCGTGGATTAGAAAATTCATTGCCGACCTAGGGGTAGTCCGTACCATTCAGGACCCTCTAGAGATCTTTTGTGACAACGAAGGTGCGATTTCTCAAATCAAGGAACCTCGTGCATATCAAAAGACAAGGCACATTGAGCGGAGGTTCAACTACATAAGGGATGAAGTTGAAAAGGGAAAGATATGTATTCGCAAAGTTCACACCGATAAAAACATTACGGATCCACTCACGAAGCTCCTTGAAAGGCCAAAACATGAGGGTCATACTTGTGCCTTAGGAATTCGATATTCTAGTGATTGGATATGATCGAATTTTGTATTTGTATATCGGAACAATTGTTATTTGACTCATTCATATGATTATGGTTTATGATTATGACATTTTGAGTTATTTTCCACTTTAGCATGTTTAAATCCTAAATGTCCGTAGTCGCTCATATTTGTGGGAACAAATATGAAGGTAAGACTATTATGAACTTGGATTGGTGGATATTCATGGGATATGAATATAGAGCAAGGGTTGCTGTCACACCCCGTTAAGTGAATTGCGGAAGCGTAAAACGGAAATGCAACAGATACAACTGGTATCAAATATATTGTTCATAAAGAAACATTACTAACTAGTTTACAAATATATTACATCGTTCTAACATATTTTACAAACTAGGTGATACAATCAAACCGGTCCGTCAATTACTTTACTTCTAACTCAAATTCCCATGACATCAATCACCAATCAGACACGTAACGCACAGGAAATTACTTCTCATATCTGATTACCTAAAAAGCATGTTAAAATAGGTCAACTACGAATAGTTGGTGAGTTTCATAAGTTTTAACAAAATCAGTTCCGCGTACCACACAGTCACAGTTTGTATGTACGCGTGTATGTACAAATATATTTATGTTTATATATAGGTACATCTGTATGTTTGAATGTATATATGTGTGCGTGTAATTTTAAGATATAAGTTTGAAAACTACGATAAAATCGTGACTGTTTACTCGCACTACGTGCTTCCATTTCTCCATGTAAAATCAACCACTGTGGCCCCCCTTCCGCCCACAACGGTTCCACGTACAATCAACCACTGTGGCCCCCTTCTGTCCACAAAGGTTCCACATAAAATCAATCATTACACAGAGTATCCATATATATATATATATATATATATATATATATTTAGATATATACACATATATTCATGTATAGCATTCCCACGTATCATCAATTACTGTGGCCCTCCTTCCGCCTACAATATATACAATCACATTATTTTCTTGGCATTCATGCCATAATCAAATTAGTTTGTTTAGTTGCAGCAGAACTTGGCTCATAGGCCATACTCAACTTTGTTTATTAAGTTGCAGCAGAACTTGGCTCGTAGGCCATACTCAACTTTAGTTTAGTAAGTTGCAGCAGAACTTGGCTCATAGGCCATACTCAACTATGTTTATTAAGTTGCAGCAGAACTTGGCTCGTAGGCCATACTCAACTTTAGTTTAGTAAGTTGCAGCAGAAATTGGCTCATAGGCCATACTCAACTTTAGTTTAGTAAGTTGCAGCAGAACTTGGCTCATAGGCCATACTCAACTTTAGTTTGTTACTATTGTGGCCCCCCTTCCGCCCACAATAGCCCCATAATCATCACAGACCACGTTATCCCCATGGCCATTACAGACCACGTTGTTTCTCAAATTAGTTATGTTTAACATTACATAACGTGTTTGTATAAACATGCTGTCACGTGTAATTTCATTATGTTTTTCAATTCGTATTATCTCCACTCAATATATCAATCAACGATAATAATCATCTTTCATTAGCACGTAGTTAATCATTATGTTTGTAGGGACTTTTCATATATAAATGTTCAGATATTTTATATCCTGAACCATTTTCAGATAGATAACGTGTATAAACATGCTTTCCACCCCAAAAGTTCGTAAAATAGTTTAAAGAGTGGGGTCATGAAACTCACAGTTTTGTAGGCACTCAGTGAGAGTTCAGCTCAGGGTTCGTTTCCCTTGCTATCACTTAGTCCCTATAGTCCATATTATAATAATATTAATATTTTAATATTATTATAATCTCAGTACTAAACTGGGCTGTATAACTAATCTGGGTATAGCTGGAACGCCCAGAAAGTGGCAATAGGCTTAGGTTGTGATGTTGTTCAATGTTTAATACTTAAAACCAAACTTGGCTCAGATTCCCGTTTTCCCAGCTGGGCCAAGTTGTTTGTTTACGCGTTCAGAAAACAGTTATGGGAAAATAAGCTTGGGTAAATGTATTGGTTAATAAAATGATTAAGTTATAAAGAAGGATCACATACTGGGGTCCCGGATTAGCCTCGGGGCCCGTTTCCGTTTATTCAGTTTGATTTAAGAAGAAACGCGCACAATCTATCCGGATTGTCCAGGTTTCTCATAGAAAAGTTTGTTTTTACTTAATTAATCCAAAAATATGATTTTTGATCACTCTTGGTGTTTTGATATTCCCGCAGGTTCGTTAGTCGCGAACTTGCCTGTTTTTATAAGAACTGAATTTGTTTAATCTTGAAATTAGCATAATTAATTAACCGTTAATAATTAAATTATGAAAATTTAGCCACTTATCAATTAAAATATGTTGATTTTTATAAAAATATTTCTGGAATTATTTACTGATTTTAATTAATTTATAAAAATTCATTTTATCAGCAATATTTCGCTTGAAAATCGTCCGTTTATCCCAAACGATTTCCAAAAATTCCACAAAAATTTCTGAATACTCAAATCATGTCCCAAAATAACCTGTATCAATTTAGAATGTAAAAAGCTTGTTCAATATTCTTTTCGGCCCAAATTCGGCTATAAAAATTCGCACGAACGCATATGTTCAAAACACCTTTAGACTTCTCCAAATGATCTCAAAATTCATATGTGATCAAAATACATCAAATCTGAGTTTCCAGAAAAAGTTAATAATTTTTTAAGTATTTTAGCTATTTTTCCCAAATAAACGTCCCAATTCGGTAATAAATTCGCCAAATATTCTCGGATGGTCGAAAAATTATCAAATTTGAACAGGGACTCAATGATATGGTCCCTGATGTACCTATAAAATTTAAAGTCCTAAAAATATGCACATCACAACCTTAACCTAAACATCCCGTAAACGAATGTTTCGGCATTACCTTCGTGGTTTTTGCCCGTTTTCACTCTCTTAATCTAATTTCCGGGTTCTCGTGCTTCTATATAAGCTAATTAAAGTTCCTATTTCACAAACCAAGAATGTTTCATCAATAGAACAGCCCTTTAACTTAGGGTTTCGGCTAGTGCACAAAAACGAACTTTTGAACCGTAAAAACGCCGTTTCAACCCTTTAATCCGTGTTTATGGCCAAAAAAAACTATTAAACCAGGTTCCTCACCATGTTTATGATCAAAACATGTTTATGGACCATTTTTAAGGTTTTTACATGGTTAGGAATGATTTTTGGCAATCAAGCTATGTTTATATGGTATTAATCGAGTTTAAACGAGCCAAAAATCGATTATTTATGACATCTTTACCTAGTTCTTTCTGGGTTTTGAGAAGACCAGGTTGATATCCAGATTCTTCACAAGAAAATGACTTCAGTATATCTTGAACTTGTTTAATATTTAAAGGAAAACCAAGGGTAAAAAAGTCTTTTTTGGCGGGCTGGGCTTGCTGGGCCCCCTTTTGGGCCCATTTGGCCCACTTTTCTCGATTTACGTGCCCGAACGTGAAATGTCAAGTTCAAATTTATTTCGGGTTCGGTTTTTGGTGACAAAAATATATCGAGTGCGACAAACGAAGCGAAAACGAGTGTTTTTCGGCTAGTTTTGTGTAAAATTATAAAAACATACTATACCTTTGTAAAAATCGAAAATATTTTCCCGGATCCCTTAAAAAATTTCAAATAAGTGTTTGGTCATTTTTTTTCGGATTAACGGATGATACAATGCTTGGTTTGTAACTATCTTTCGTGTTTAAAATCCATAACGGGTAGCTAAACGAGCATGTTTTCGTTTAACTAGTTTGCTATCAAACTAAGGCCTTAATATCAATATATTGGCTTATAATAGACGTATATCACTTATAGATGGCCCCTCGGAAAAACTGGGTCATAACCAGACCCGTTCGGTTATTCGTTTGTTCGTTAAGCAATAAGCGCTTAAACGCTTATTCGAGTTTGTAAGTACTAAGGTGTATCTGGTTTTGTCACGAATGTCACATTCTCCCCAGTTAAGAAATTTCATCCCCGAAATTCCATATGCCAATTACACCCTTTTAGGGGAAAAGTTTATAATTATTTGTTTCGGAATTAATTCTTTTGTTCACGAATGTATTTGGTTCCCCATTGTGGATTCCACCGAACTTTATTTAGTGAGATTTTGTTGAGTCATAACTGCTTGTTTTTCCCCGTTTCAACATTTTTACGGTTTCCATTATAGGGTTTAGTTATATACAAGTTTCCAGGTGTACTAATTTCATCCTGTCAGTAAGGCACTCAATTCTAATTCGATATATTTAAAATATCGGAAATAAGATAATTTTGTTTAATACGTTACGGGGTTAACTTTCGAGGCAATTTTGTACAGTTCCATGTATTTTCAAGTTAACTCGTCGGTTTCATTAATTCAACTAATACCTTTCAAGAATCGTCACCTTCTCACATTCATCGGTATAATACTCTGGTTAGCCTCAAGCGACTTTCATTTCGTTTTCAATATTACGAGCTTTATCTATGGTTTCCGGAATCGATTCAGGTTTTGTAATTTGGGGGTCGCCAATTTTCAATTGAATAAGGTAGCGAGTTACATTCTTGCTCGTATAATATCTATATCTGTGTATCGAGGATTGAAATTACTGGTCTCACTTTCCTCTAATGTTTGAATATTGATTGTTTGTTAGAAGATTAAAGACCGTATTGGGGTCAATTAGGGATCTAAGTTTCATACATAACTTACTAAGGATAAGATTTTTTTTTTTTTTCAGTTGGGTAGTTGTTACAAATCAGAAGAAGGTATTTGGAGTGGATTAGTCAGGGAACTATCATTCAGCTTGAATTGCTTTCTCGGGATGTTTAAGGAACACTTGTTAAGGGTTCCATTTTAGTTTGTTTCCTACTTCCAATGGGGTATCTCGAATTGTTGTAGCATCTTCGAGGATTTTTAGTATTCCCCCAGAACTTATAATAGTGCACACTTAACAACCATGAGCCTATGATTCCTTCATAGATTTCGCTTGCATCTTTATACTAGTACTCAGTTTATCCAAACATCTGGCCTGACTTTTCCTTGTTCATCACTCGGTTATTAAGACTATAAAAGTTTAAAGTTCAAGTTTCGGTTACGGATAGTATAGTTATTCTCATCCGTGTTTCGTCATTGGGGTACTAGGTTTTGTTCCGTGTACGGGATCACTTCTTTATCTAGAAGAGGCAGTATAACAGTTCTATTTCTATATATAACCTTCATTTGAAATCAATTAACTAGTCCATACTGACTATTACACAATGACTCCTCACTTCCACCGGGAGTGCATCGATAGGGAATAGCTAGTTATTTAGGTTAAGAGGGTAGTTTTTCAAGTAATATGGTTAGTATTTATAATCTTACTTTTGGTGATTTCTATAGTATACAGGATTGTTATTTTACTAGACGGTATATTTTCCAAGGTAATAAATTGTAGGAACGAAACGTCTATCAGTGTCCGTAATAAATAAACTAAAGTATATTAGGCATTACTAAGAACGTACCTGTCACTACATTTGTTCTATCCGGTTTATTCACAATACGTGTCCCCTAGTCGAGTTGGACGTCGATGCCGGTCCTTGCCTTTGTCTTTCCATTGCAATTGGGTTCAATCTAGGGCAGTCTTTCTTGATGTGCTCCATACTACCACACTCAAAACAGGCATTACGGTTTATTATGGGTTGGTTTTGGTAGAGTAGTTGTTGTCGTGTTGGTTGCGGTTGGGGTAGTTGTGAGTCCTGGAGTTAGGTTGGTGGATTTATAGTATTCATAACGGTTCTACAATTGCGGGCATAGTGTCCCACCTTCCCACATTTGTGACACATTGGTCCGACATTCACCAACATGATGATAACCACATTTTCCACATCTAGGAAAAGGCCCGTTATACTTATCTTGCTTCACATCGGAACTGATCATAGCGTAATTTTGTATTGCAAGGCGCGCACATTGATTCTGTTGTCTTTCTTGTATTCCCGCTCCATAATTGGTTCGTTTTGTACCAGATGATTCCCCGGGCATTCTTAACGCACCACTTCTAATCAAATCAGAAGTTACAATGCCGGCTTGTAACACGGCATTTTCGAAAGTTATAGGGCCAGTTGAATTAACCAAACTCCTGGCTTCGGGGGCTAAACCCCAAATGTAGCGTTCAGTACGTTTAGATTTTGGAGTAACTAACCATGGGACTAGACGAGCCAGTTCGTTAAAGCGATGGGTATACTCCAAGTGATCTGCACCCTTCATTTCTAGATTCCAAAGTTCTTGCTCTAATTTCTGAATTTCATTTATCGGACAAAAGTATTTTATCATAAGATTTTTAAGTTCTGTCCAAGACATACGACTGGTTGCCTCTTGTCCTCGAATTTGCACAACAATATTCCACCACATTAGCGCGTGGTCTACACATGTAGAAGTAGCAAATTTGAAAATACAATCTGGTGGACAGTTAGTGATATTAATGATGGATTCGGTCTTTTCGATCCACTTTACCAGTCCATTTGGTCCTTCAGTACCGCTAAATTCCATAGGTTTACATAGCATGAAGTTCTTAAGTTGATATCCGTGTTGTGGGGGATTTTGATTGTTACAACTATTGTTCAAGTTCGGTGGGAGATTATCATTATTGAAAGTAATATTGGTATTCAACGGGGGAGTATTAGTTGTGATAGTATCAGTATTTATCGGGGGAGCATTTGTGGTTGTAGTAGTATTTGTCGGGGGATTAGTATTTACGGCAGCGTTAGCGTTCGGCACTTGATTTGTATTCATAGTTGTATGGATACCAGCAGCGAATTGTGCTGCTATTGTCGGAAGTATTATTTGTAGTTGTCGAGCGATCATCTCGGCTATATCTGCCTCAGACAACATGTTTACTTTCTTCGGGGCCATTCTATAACAATAACCGGTTATCCCACAATTAACAAAATTCACATATGCTAATGATCACAAAATGAATTACAATAACAAGTAATCAGGTATTTCAATTAACACGTATATATCACACGGGTTTGTTCTCAAGTCTGAATACTAAGGATAGTATGTAAAATTAGCCTAGCAAACGCTAATGTTTGCATGTATATTAAAAGTTGTCATCTCATGACAAGAAATTTTAACCCAATAGGGGTCAATATTTGTATTAAAAATGCCCAAATCGTCCTCCATATTAGCATAGCGTACCACCATATGCTTGTATGGAGTATCAGAAGCTATACACGACAATACCGTACTATCCTTATCTATCAAAGCACGCGTTATAACAATTATAGATAGTTCACAACTTGTACGACAATTGTTCCGATACGATCCCATTATTGGGAAGCTGTTTTTGTTCGGTCTCTCCCGTAGGTAGATATTTGCTCGTTACGAGTTTAATCAGTACGTTATAATGGGAATGCATGTGTATATTCCACCTGACTTCTGAATGTTTGTTAACTAGTATGGTAAAATATATTCTTTTGCCAGGTCATTCAGTATTCGTGTGCATGTCGGACTTAATAAAATTATTAGTTTGCTAGTTAGAGGTAAGTAGGTTCCATTCCAGTCGGGGCACGTCATCATTTCGTGATTATGGGGTTTTCATTTTATAATAATCGATTGAAATCGCGTAATATAGGAGAGGTTGAAGGTTGTCGAACATAGATGATTCGAAGAGTTTGCTAGTTAAGGAGGTTCATCAGAATTAGTTGTACTGGTGATATGTAAAGGAAATTATTTTTATTAATATTTCTTTTTGAAATATCATTAATACATTATATGTACTGGTAGTCACGGTCTGTTTATAGAATTAGGGACTCAATAAAGTAGTTATTATATTTTTAATTCAATAAGTTGGATTCATCACTAAGTATTTCCCCCAGGGATGGTGTTTGTTTTTCAAACAACTGAAATCAAAGGATAACCAGAAAATAGTTTAGTTTAGTGTCAAAGAAACGAGTACATAAAATAAAGGTTAGACCCATGCTGAGAGGTAGTATATGTATGTGTGTGTGTGTATATATATATATATATTCTTGAAATCATTGTCTATAGGACATGCCTCTAACGGTTCTTTCCCGGGCCTTGCATATTAAGCCCCTTAGTGGTTCCGTCACATCATCAGACTTAGTTAAAATTGTTGAAGCATTCTCATATTCCCACTCACAAGCAAAACCGGTTCTTCATCTGTCGTAAAGCTACCCGATCTCGACATCTTTCGATGCAATCGTTAATAAGAAGAAAACGTTTTTCGGTAGCTTAGATCATCGTAAAGGATATTATTAATTAATACCGAAATTAAATATTTTATTTGTTACGAACAGGTATAATATTAATTATAAAAAAATATAATATAAATTTTGATACGATATAATTTTAATCATAATAGGAATTAATATTGATTATAACCGAATATAATATTTGTTACAATAAGATTCAATATCATCGGTAGTACCGTATGTACACATATCCCTATACCTCGTCTCAGATAAGCACGTATGCACATTTCATATATACTTCACATCACATTTATGCACGTATGTTACCATTTTTACCTATCAATATGTTCCGCGACTTCTCCCCGAATTCCCTCGTACAAGCAAGTCTGTTATTACGTTCCGGACCATAATAACTCACTTGCCCTCCGAGTTCAGCCCGGCATCCATCAGTATCTATCGTTACTCATTATTAACTTTCCCAGTGATAATCGAGCCTACGGTAATATTATAGGTATCTTATGGGATAACCTAATTCTTTATAACCAATGGCTCTGATACCAACTTCTGTCACACCCCGTTAAGTGAATTGCGGAAGCGTAAAACAGAAATGAAACAGATACAACTGGTATCAAATACATTGTTCATAAAGAAACATTACTGACTAATTTACAATATATTACATCGTTCTAACATCTTTTACAAACTTGGTGATACAATCAAACCGGTCCTTCAATTACTTTACTTCTAACTCAAATGCCCATGACATCAATCACCAATCAGACACGTAATGCACAGGAAATTACTTCTCATATCTAATTACCTGAAAAGCATGTTAAAACAGGTCAACTACGAATAGTTGGTGAGTTTCATAAGTTTTAACGAAATCAGTTCCGCGTAAAACACAGTCACAGTTTGTATGTACGCGTGTATGTACAAATATATTTATGTTTATATATATGTACATCTGTATGTTTGAATGTATATATGTGTGTGTGTGTAATTTTAAGATTTAAGTTTGAAAACTACGATAAAATCGTGACTGTTTACTCGCACTACGTGCTTCCATTTCTCCATGTAAAATCAACCACTGTGGCCCCCTTCCGCCCACAACGGTTCCACGTACAATCAACCACTGTGGTCCCCTTCTGTCCACAAAGGTTCCACAAAAAATCAATCATTATACAGAGTATCCATGTATATATATAGTATTTCCTAAGCCTAACCACATAGTATATATATATATATATATATATATATATATATATATATATTTAGATATATACACCTATATTCATGTATAGCATTCCCACGTATCATCAATTACTGTGGCCCTCCTTACGCCTACAATATATACAATCACATTATTTTCTTGGCATTCATGCCATAATCAAATTAGTTTGTTTAGTTGCAGCAGAACTTGGCTCATAGGCCATACTCAACTTTGTTTATTAAGTTGCAGCAGAACTTGGCTCGTAGGCCATACTCAACTTTAGTTTAGTAAGTTGCAGCAGAACTTGGCTCATAGGCCATACTCAACTTTAGTTTGTTACTATTGTGGCTCCCCTTCCGCCCACAATAGCCTCATAATCATCACAGACCACGTTATCCCCATGGCCATTACAGACCACGTTGTTTCCCAAATTAGTTATGTTTAACATTACATAACGTGTTTGTATAAACATGCTGTCACGTGTAATTTCATTATGTTTTTCAATTCGTATTATCTCCACTCAATATATCAATCAACGATAATAATCATCTTTCATCAGCACGTAGTAAATCATTATGTTTGCAGGGACTTTTCATATATAAATGTTAAGATATTTTATATCCTGAACCGTTTTCAGATAGATAACGTGTATAAACATGCTTTCCACCCCAAAAGTTCGTAAAATAGTTTAAAGAATGGGGTTATGAAACTCACAGTTTTGTAGGCACTCAGTGAGAGGTCAGCTCAGGGTTCGTTTCTCTTGCTATCACTTAGTCCCTATAGTTCATATTATAATAATATTAATATTTTAATATTATTATAATCTCAGTACTAAACTGGGCTGTATAACTAATCTGGGTATAGCTGGAACGCCCAGAAAGTGGCAATTGGCTTAGGTTATGATGTTGTTCATTGTTTAATACTTAAAACCAAACTTGGCTCAGATTCCCGTTTTCCCAGCTAGGCCAAGTTGTTTGTTTACGCGTTCAGAAAACAGTTATGGGAAAATAAGCTTGGGTAAATGTATTGGTTAATAAAATGATTAAGTTATAAAGAAGGATCAGATACTAGGGTCCCGGATTAACCTCGGGGCCTGTTTCCGTTTATTCAGTTTGATTTAAGAAGAAACGCGCACAATCTATCCGGATTGTCCAGGTTTCTCATAGAAAAGTTTGTTTTTACTTAATTAATCCAAAAATATGATTTTTGATCACTCTTGGTGTTTTGATATTCCCGCAGGTTCGTTAGTCGCGAACTTGCCGGTTTTTATAAGAACTGAATTTGTTTAATCTTAAAATTAGCATAATTAATTAACCGTTAATATTTAAATTATGAAAATTTAGCCACTTATCAATTAAAATATGTAGATTTTTATAAAAATATTTCTGGAATTATTTACAGATTTATTAATTTATAATAATTCATTTTATCAGTTATATTTCGCCTGAAAATCGTCCGTTTATCCCAAACAATTTCCAAAAATTCCACAAAAATTCCTGAATACTCAAATCATGTCCCAAAACAACCTGTATCAATTCTAGATTGTAGAAATCTTGTTCAATATTCTTTTCGGCCCAAATTTGGCTATAAAAATTCGCACGAACGCATATGTACTAAACACCTTTAGACTTCTCCTAATGATCTAAAAATTCATATGTGATCAAAATACATCAAATCTGAGTTCGCAGAAAAATTTCATAATTTTTAAGTATTTTAGCTATTTTTCCCAAATAAACGTCCCAATTCGGTAATAAATTCGTCAAATATTCTCGGATGGTCAAAAAATTATCAAATTTGAACAGGGACTCAATGATATGGTCCCTGATTTCCCTGTAAAATTTCAAGTCCTAAAAATATGCACATCACAACCTTAACCTAAACAGCCCGTAAACGAATGTTTCGGCATTACCTTCGTGGTTTTCGCCCGTTTTCACTCTCTTAATCCAATTTCCGGGTTCTCGTGCTTCTATATAAGCTAAGTAAAGTTCCTATATCACAAACCAAGCAGGTTTCATCAATAGAACAGCCCTTTAACTTAGGGTTTCGGCTAGTGCACAAAAACGAACTTTTGAACCGTAAAAACGCCGTTTCAACCCTTTAATCCGTGTTTATGGCTAAAAAAACTATTAAACCAGGTTCCTCACAATGTTTATGATCAAAACATATTTAAGGACCATTTTTAAGGTTTTTACATGGTTAGGAATGATTTTTGGCAATCAAGCTATGTTTATATGGTATTAATCGAGTTTAAACGAGCCGAAAATCGATTATTTATGACATCTTTACCTAGTTCTTTATGGGTTTTGAGAAGACCAGGTTGATATCCAGATTCTTCACAATAAAATGACTTCAAAATATCTTGAACTTGTTTAATATTTAAAGGAAAACCAAGGGTAAAAAAGTCTTTTTTGGCGGGCTGGGCTTGTTGGGCCCCCTTTTGGGCCCATTTGGCCCACTTTTCTTGATTTACATCCCCGAACGTGAAATGCCGAGTTCAAATTTATTTCAGGTTCAGTTTTTGGCGACAAAAATATATCGGGTGCGACAAACGGAGCGAAAACGAGTGTTTTTTGGCTAGTTTTGTGTAAAATTATAAAAACATACTATACGTTTGTAAAAATCGAAAATATTTTCACGGATCGCTTAAAACATTTCAAATAAGTGTTTGGTCACTCTTTTTCGGCTTAACGGATGATACAATGCTTGGTTTGTAACTATCTTTCGCGTTTAAAATCCATAGCGGGTAGCTAAACGAGCATGTTTTCGTTTAACTAGTTTGCTATCGAACTAAGGCCTTAATATCAATATATTGGCTTATAATAGACGTATATCACTTATAGATGCTCCAAGAATGTGGTTTTGGTGGTTGTCGGAGATATGTCTAATTAGGTAGGCTGGGTTGTGGTTTGTAAGGGTCAGGTTATTGATTGAGTATAGAATTGTGAGGTTATGGTTAAAGGTAAGGTTTGGGGTTGGTCAGGGGTTTTGGTTTCATGCTGGGTTGATGTGGAAGTATAGGTAGTGTGGGTTGAAGGTGAGGTTGTGAAGGTTTGTGGCCAGAAGGTGGTGGTTCGTAAAAGTGATGTGAAGAATGTCGATGATTTAAGTGGTGAGGTAAAAGGTTGGTCATCTGTAACACCCCGGCTAAAGCGGAAACGCCTGAGTGTGACGTACAGATTGCTCAAACGCACGTGACACTATTAGGTGACCATAACATTATTTCATTTAAATCTTCATGTAACACAATTTATCAAATAATACAAATTGTAACAAATAAAGAAACAAAATGATAAGTTATTTTTGGATATCCTATAAGCATGCTATGTGTCTTCTAACTTTCACCCTCGTATCTCTACACCTGTAACATATGTATAAAATAAAGTCATCTACGAACATAGCTGGTGAGATTCCCACAGTTTGATATAATACGTAAAAATCACACAATTCATGGACAAGTGATAAACGAGCAAGTAAAGTCCTTTCCAGTTGGTATCAACCAACGTACTCGGGTAATCGCGCAAGTAAAGTCCTTTCCAGTTGGTAACAACCAACGTACTTGGATAATGAGGCCATTTTCCACTCGATACAAATGGACCTAAGTGCAAAGGGGTGCGTATGGTCATACTTAATGAGGCTACCACGTGCAAGTAATATTCGAGCAAATAATTCAAGTAACACACAAGTTCGTATACGAATTGTAGTTTTGTAATCGAAATAATAATACTTGAATTTTTATAATGGATACATATGCTACCCCAAAACATTAAAACGTTTAAAAAGGGGTTATGAAAAACTCACCTTGAAATTGAAGATAAACATTGCAATGAAAACCGAAAGCATGATAACGAAACCGAAGCAATTGAATCTCACGAACTATAAATAATGACGAAAATACAAAATCAAGGACTAGCTATCGGGATTTATAAAGTTAAAGAATTAATTTAGATAAAGGAATTTTTTGCATTATTTTAATGTATTTTACGGGATAATATCATTTTTAACTTTAACGGGATTTTTAACAAACGAAATATTATTTTAGCTAATTTTCGATTAATAGTTTAACACAGTTATAATAAATATAATGTTTGCGAATAACGGATTTTTAATGATAATTTTTAACTCGAAAAGATTATGTTAGCAAATTACAATGGTTAACGAAATCGAATTATAAATTTATCTTTAATGGTTTGACGAATTATAAGTTAACGAATTAAATTTTAGTGAAATAAAGTTTAACGAATTAATATTACCGAATTAAAGTTTAACGGTTTAAAGCTAACGAAACTAATTACTGAAGTTAACGAACAATATTATTTAACTATTATTTTAGCTAATAAATTTATTAATAAGAATTTACAATACCGGTTAAAGATTTATTAATATCTTTAAATTACATAATTAATACTAAATTGGATATTATAGCGACGGAATTTTCGTGCTAACGGTATCTTTTATCTTAAGAACGAAAGTGTTAACGAATTTTAAAGTCTTATGAACGAAAAATATATAAATGTTAAACGATTTTAAAATGCACTTGACGGGTTTTGAAAGTTTGGTTTTTAAGTAAAAAAAATGATAAGATAAAATTTATAAATAAGTTTATCTAGTTTAAACAAATTTTTATTTTATAAAAATAATCTTTTTATAATTTTTTTTGTTTAATTAATAAAGGGAGAAGGTTTTTAAAAAAAATACAAACAAGCTGCTGCTCTGAACCAGGTTTGAACCCACGACCCTTAGCCTGCAGCCATGTTACTTAGTCATTGGACCAACATGTTTAGTTGTTAATTTTGTAGAAAACTATTGTATATATATAAACTTCTTATGTTCATCTTCTTCATCATAACCCTAGCATTCTAATTTCAATATTCAGTCCAGGTTTGTTAGAATTACATTAGGGATTTTGTTCTACGGCCTATGACGATTCAAAAGCATATAAACAATACCCAGGATTGATCTTGTTTGACAACGAATGGAGACTTGCCGGAGATTAACTTGGACGGCTACGTTAAGGATTGTAGAGTGTTTTGGGTGTAATTGTTGTTAGGGACAATTTTAGATTAAGGTTTACGACCTATGTATAGATTTAATTTAGACGTATAGTGTTTAATTGTAATTATTGTTGATTAAGCGGATTTCAGGTAATTACCGGAGTTTACGGGTCATAAAGCTCGTCTTTGAAAGTTAAAACGCGTTATGGACAAAAATTACGGGTCAAATTCAAGGTCAAATTCCATTACAAACAAATAATTAGATTATAACGGATTAAACGGGTCTGTTTAACCTTTGCCGGAAATCTGCTACTCAACGGAACATTGCCGGCCGGAAAAACGTGAAGAACATGGGGGGTGGGCTGGTGATTAAAGTAATATAATATTAATTATTTTACACTTAAGGCCCCTCCACTTTCATGTAGTTTTAAAACTGAAATTAAAGTTTAATTACAAGGCGGGCCCTTGTACTTTTAATGTTTTTAAAATAGAAATAATAATACATTTTCATTTTTGAACCATGAGCTTTAAAGGATATTGAAATTTGAAATGACAGTTATATATCTTGGATATTTGCATATTTCACCCGAGTAGTCTATAAGTCGTTTAAAATCTCGAAAATTACTATTTGAACAAAATGAATTGAAAACGAACAACCGGTTCACGTGAATCCTCGAGGATGCTAAAAACTAATAAACGATAATCAATAATACATTGAAGTGATAATTGGTTATCGATGGGGAGAATGATTGGTGGAATGTTGATGTTTGTACGATTTGGTGTGGTGGTGAGGGTGGTAGGTTTTCAAGTATTGTTTGTAAAGGCTAGTCTTGTTCGGCTGGTGACGTTTCGGGAGAGGTAACTGGTGAGTCATATAGTAGGGTTTTGGGTTGTTTGGATTTGGATTTGGGTTTGGGAACTTGTACTTGTTCAGCTTTAAGTTCAGCTAATGTTTGGGCTAGGTTGGTTGGTGAGGCTGTGTGTAGGTCAGATTGGGAAGATGGTTTACCTGTCGTGGGAAGCTTTATGATTAAGGACGGGGCCTTCTTGGAGTCCCTAACCTTTCGTAGACGCTTCAGCAACTAAACGTCTTCATCTTCATCTTCCTCCTCCATCACCTGTTTGGAAGAACCACCGGTAGAAGGCTTGCTAGTGGCTTCCCTCTTCCTCTGATCGTGAGCCCTCTTCGTCCTCCTTTCAGGCTCAACGTTCGTCTCCATTTCCTCGCCCTCCGATTCAACCACCTCCTTACTATCATCGCTCGACTCATCGTCATCTCTCTCGGTCTCACTGAACAGACCGAACTTCCTCCCCGAGAGTTCACCTTTATAAACGTATCCCTTTCCTGACGTGCTCAGCATTACTTCAAACGCTGTCGGCCTCACCATCTTCAAGTTATACGGCTCTGACGGGGGCAACTCCACGCCCTTAGCATCGACCTTAACTTGATAAATAGGTCTCGACACCTCAGGCATTAAGTAATCAAACAACATCTGGACGAATAAGGGATACATCATTCAGATGTTGTTGGTCGAGGCGTTGGCGATCATGCACAAAAAGATGAACCTCGAATAGTTGAACATGACCTGGTTCGTTATCTTCGCCATCACTCCCACCCAGTCTGTCCGAAGGCTATCGAATGCACTTGTTGGTTGAGGTGGTTTCTTTACCTCTTTTGTTTTCGTCTTCTTTCCCTTTTTTGTTGTTACTTTCTCACCATCTCTAACTCTATGCAATATCTTATTCTGTTTTTCACCTCCATGCTACCCTTTAGCTCATTCCTGTCAATCACAAAACATTTCTCTTGTGTGTGATCCTTGCTCAAGGATTCACATTTGTCAGTAAAAGGGTTAGTAGCATTTTCAAACAATGGTAACCGTTTATCACGGTCTCCACACTTAATTCCCAAAACTCCCTTAGCACAATCAATTACCGCATGTGCTGTGGCAAGGAATGGCCTACCCAGTATGACTGCTGATTGTGTATTATTTCCTTTCGTATAATCAAGTACAAGAAAGGCAACTGGGTAGCAAAATTCATCCACCTGAACCATTACATTAGTAACCCTTTCTAGCGGGCCAAATTCATACTGATCATATGAACTACCGGGCATGATACTAACACATGCTCCAAGATCTAGAAGTGTCCGATCAGTTTTGAATTCCCCAGTTTGAATTGATAAAAATGGCACTCCCGGGTCTTGAAGTTTACTTAAGGTGGTATTATCCTCCACCTCCTCATCCCTATTGTTGGTAAATTTTCTATTTAAACATTTTTCGCATGTACAATTTTCACAAAAAGACATTTCATTCGTTTTTAGTTTCGATTCATTTTGGAAAATTCTTTTATTTTGACCAACACAATCATCTCATCACTAAACTTTTCCACCACCCCCTCAACAAACTGTGGTGGTGAATCAACTTCAACACTAGTAATTTCAAAATGAGGTAAAAGACTTACCGCATTGATGTGCACATTGTTTCCCTTCTTTGAACTTGAATTGAAGTGTTGCGGATTTACTGTGGTATCGTTCGGTAACTGACCCGCGTTTTTCTGAAATCTCACCACATATGTTGCGAGTTGACCAATCTTCTTTGACATCGCATTTGAAGACTTATCCCGTAACTCGAACTTCTGCCTCTCTTTTTGATTATTTGTTACCAGCTTCAACAACACATCTAACTTCGAGTGTACCGACTCATCTGAATTACCTGAATTACCCTTCTGCTGGTCCTAATTCTGATTAACCGATGAACTGTTACCGCGGTAATCGTCTCTGTTATACCCTGACTGCTGATAACCACCCTGGCGGTAGCTGTTCTACTGTCGGTTCGGATTGGACCCCTGAAAGTTCGGGTGTGACTGACCCACAGCGTTTCTGTAACTGAAGTTCGGGTGGTTTCTCTGGCCCGGGTGATAGGTGTTTGAATTAAACCCTTGGCCTTTAGGATCCCTGTGCGCATAACTAACCTCTTCCTCGTTGGGATACTCATCCTCATCAAACCCAGGGCAATTTTCTGTCTTATGCCCCAACTCACCACACTCTACACAAACCGGGAACTTCACCCCAACTTTACCAACCTCTTTCTTTTTCTCGCGTTTATAACTCGCGAGTTCTCTTTCCAACTCTGCAATTCTCTCTGATTCACTCGAGGCTGATTTAACTGATCTGATGACCCCATGTTTTCGTTTTAGTTCTGCAGCTGCCCCTGACTTGGAATCTTCACACATAAACTCCAAAAAATCCCAGCCATCCTCCTCAGGCTGATTCAACAACTGACCATTACAAGAAGCCTTCAAATGTTTTCTATCCTCATTTTTCAACGAAACACTTTACCAATTCCCACAACTCAATCTGATGGTGTGGGCACTTCCTAATCATTTCCTTATAACGAATAAATGCCTCATGAAACAACTCACCGGGTAACTATGAAAAGTGTCGAATCTCAATCCGGGCTTCGCTAGTCTTCGAGTGTGAAAAATACTCGTTAAGGAAAACCTGCTGCATCTCACGCCAGCTCTCAACACTGTGCATCGGTAGCGAATTAAACCAGTGTTTGGCTTGGTCTTTTAATGAAAACAGGAACAATCGCAACCGAACCTCATCCTGATCATATGTACCGTCACCGATAGACCCGCAAATGGTTGCAAAATCCGATAAGTGTGAATACGGGTCTTCGAACGATATCCCGTGAAAGTGAGGAACTATATTAATATAGAATGGACAGGATTTGAACGTCGGTTGTCCCGGCACGTGAACCTATGAGACAATCGGTGAGGCACCATCTGAAATAGCCGATTTGAAGCGACTATTTACTCCTTGAACCGGAGCCCCATAATTCCTTCGTCTGGCCCTCGGCTCCTCAAAACCTCCCCTATTAACCTGAATCGGTGGTCTTCGTTCTTCCCGAAACCTTCCAATACCGTCTCTGTCTCGGTTTTTGTTCCTCCATCTGTCACCTCTCACCCTAACCGGTTCCTCTACCTCCTCATTCCGAACAATCTCATTTTCATTTCTCAGCTCAAACCCATCATTCCTTCTAATCCTCCAATCATCCCCGTTACTACCATCATTCCCCTGTTCTTGTTCATCCTGATCCCCCTCTTCTTCATCTTCAGCGTGAATACTGACATGATCGAAATCTCTGATAATTGGTTGTCTGCGACGCGGTGTATTGTTTGGGGCTGATGGACCATGTCTGTCAAAATTTCGGTTTCGGTTTCTGGATTGTCGGGCTGAATTTTGTGGTTGTTGATTTATGTTTATGGGTGGTAACTAGTCATTATTGGGTGGATTTTGGTTATTTGGTGGGTTTTGTTCTGGTTGGAAAACATTGTTCTCAGGTGGTGGGTTATGGTTTTGATTCTGGTTCTGACCTTCCATATTTGGCTGTCTAATATGAGCTCGGTTCTGCCGAGCTACACGTTCAATCTCTGGCTCATAAATCAGTGGGGAATTTCTCTCTGAATGGCGGGTGTGCATAAATCTGTTACTTGCACAACTAACACACCCCGCGTAAAATGGGAAAATAAAATAAACTAAGCTAAAAATAAACATAACAACTAAACTACACTACACTAAATTAAACAAAGAATCAATTAACATAAAAACACTAAGCGCACTAACTCCCCGGCAACGGGGCCATTTTGATGACCGTCGTTTAAGTCATGCAAAAACCTAATTAACCTAAGTAGCTAGGGTAAGTCAGGTATCGTATCCACCAGGAGTATGTGGTCAATGTAACGTGCAATCAGTTCCTAAAATTATGAAGTAACTAACAAGAGTGCTGATCACACTAGCAAAGATTTGGTTATGTGGTCAATGTAACGTGCAATCAAT
Source organism: Bidens hawaiensis (assembly GCF_021521415.1). Classification (NCBI taxonomy): domain Eukaryota; kingdom Viridiplantae; phylum Streptophyta; class Magnoliopsida; order Asterales; family Asteraceae; genus Bidens; species Bidens hawaiensis. Next base: position 1,252,148 of record NW_027491249.1, read on the forward strand.
TCCTAAAATTATGAAGTAACTAACAAGAGTGCTGATCACACTAGCAAGGATTTGGTTTTAATAATAAGCAAACAAATTAAGCAAAGTTCAATCAATAAACAAGACAAATCACACCCGGGTTTCAAGTATGTAACAAAAGAGTAATCTCATTTTCATTTAACAAATCAATTGTCAAAGATCAAATCAGATTGATTAACGAGTTAAACCTTACGCATCAACAATCACTAACACACGGCACTGGTTATCAAACAGTCCCTGCCAGTGTGACTCAACTAAGGGCAATTGTATGCTTCATCATATTTAAACTAATCAAACAACCCTATAAGTATTTATCTTAAACACTGGCAAACTAATCTTTCTGATCGAAATAAAACTAAACCGACTAAATGCACAATAATATTAGACATCAATACTCATAGATTTATCAAAGACAATTACAAATCATTCATTCTAAAACACATGAGAAAACTGAAAAATACAATACTCTACATCCCGGGTATGATTCGAGTAGATTAGCTGCCCATGGTCATCATATTATCTTCAATTCTTGATTCAGGATGATGAAACATGGATTTTGTAGTGATTAGAGGTGTTCTAGAGCTCCCAAAATGGCCAAATTTTGTCCCCAAAATGGTTGGAATGATCTTCTTTACGATCTAGGGTTTTTCCTTTTATATAGCAGCTGGGCCCAAGCTTTAAAACTGAATTTCATGACCCAGCGTAAGCTACTCTGACCCCTGGCATAGCTTACACTTGGTGAAAATCCCTTACTCTGAGATCTGACTGCCTTACTCTGAAATCTAACTGCCTTACTCTGACCTAATTTGGCATCGGAGTAGGCTACTCTGATCCTAGAGTAGCTTACTCTGGGAGCTGAATTTCAACCAATTTGTTTCGCTTTGTTTCCAACACTTGTGTAATGGTTCTGATCTTCCAAAGACTTCAAGTCATGCTCGTAAATGCCTCTAAATAGTATCTTTAACTCTCACCAACCTATAAATCAAAAGCATACTTGAAGTATCAAAATTCTAAATAAAAAACAAGTAAAACTACTAAAATAAAACCTAAGAATACATAACTTACAACCGACTATCAGACATTCGATGCCATTGAAATATCATGCGATCTGATTGGATTTTCATGCGATCCGAATACTTTTTCATTCGATGCGATTTGACCTTCCTTAAGTTCAAAACCTTCCTTTGGTCCATATCATGCTCGTTCAATATCCAATCGCTTTTCTGAACACTTTGAGATCTGTGCTCATACCCAACCCAGTCAATCGGACCCTAGATAGTCCGATGACCTTAATAGACTCGTAATCTGTACAAATATATAATCTAAAGATGTTCTAAGGATCTCTGATACGTTTACAACAACAACATAGATATATTTTCACCTAGAACATCATAACCAAACACTATATCCCAATCGACGATTCATATGAACCATTGATTCGACCATGAACAAGAAATAAACTAAGATGAAGATGATTTTTGTTTGTTTGTTATACCATGAGTGTAGGATCCATGATGATAAATGATCAAGTAGGAAAGATGAAGAGGCAGATTGTATTATGAGAAAAGAAAAGTGTTTGTGAAGAGAGAGAAGTTGAGAGGTTTTTCTGAAGAAGTGCAAGTACGGAATGAGAGATATCTTTAGGTTTAACCCTTATATAGGGTCAGCCTATCTCGCGATAGGGTAAAAAAATCTCGAGTTTTAAACGAATTTACACTCTCAACCCCCAGATTTTAAAAATATTTGCAGATTCAAACCCGAAAAATATTTATACACCGAATCCAAACATTCCAGTATATATACAATATATATTTTGGTCGGTCCAGACATTAACAGCATTTGCGAAAGGATCCTGTTAAAAACAAATATAAAAAACACAAGTATAAAATAAAAAATTAATAAAAATTAAAATGAAAGTAAAATAAAATAAAATTAAAAGTAAAATTAAAGATAAAAACAACTTAAAATACAATAAGTTGAAACAAAACAAAAACTTAAAAACAATTTTGAATTTACAATTTAACAGAAAATAAAAATAAAAATAAAATGAAGTAAAAATAAAATAAAATAACTTAAATTAACAAGTTCAAGTTAAAAACAAAACATAAACAAATAAAACTAAAATAAAATAAAATTAAAAAGGAGTAAAGATGAAATTGATATTATATTTATTTACGAGAAAGTTCACGACATGGAATCATATTATTTTACAACGTTCTAGATCGCACTTCCATTTTGATGTCATTGTGCCAAAAACCCAAAGTCGATTGTAGATATGTTTGTCCACTTTAAACTTGATAAGTATTTTGATATCATTATGATATGTTAAGGTATGGATTAAGCACAACGCTTGTGTGGTCCCTATTTAAATTGACATGTTACATACTCCATCATGCCTCGGGCATAATTTGTGTTCATCAGATCACCTCGAATTGACTCCGACCCCCTAATGATTGATCAAAACCTTTTTCACAATATTAAAAATTTTGCAAATATTTCATACTTCAAAGGTTGAACCATGGATTTACATGCCACGCAAGTCGGACTTACATACCTTCATTTAAGATGTTTAGGACTTACGGCTATCAGACTTATAGCTCCATCTTAAGTGGTACTAGATTCCCTTTTTGTTTGTTAGATATCAACATTTGTTGACATTAATCATTTAAGCTCTTTGCAGTTTATGTCACACCCCAACTCGGGGCCTAGAGGCATGACCAACAGTTAGTATCTGTTTTGTAAATATATAAGAGTTTATGATTTAATTTTAGAGGGAGAATTTAAGTTATTATTAATTTATATTGGAAAATTTACTTGGGAATTAAATACCCAAGTAGATGTTTACAAACTACTTTTTATAATACAAGGATTTTATTAATCAAAATAGAGCCATCTTGCATGCGATCTTCTAATTTCTTGACGACTTTAATCCTTTTTATAGCTATTGAACTTAGTTACCTGCATTGTGGGAAATAAAATGTGTCAGCTATATGCTGGTGAAACATTTGACTCTAAAAGCAATTAAACATCAATCATAATACAAATATAATTTTCTTGACAAGCTCAGCAAAATTATTTCTATTTCCGGTATTTATAACACTGCTCTTCACACATACAATTTCTCCGAGCCACGTAGCCCATACCAGAGAACTAGATATGACCTTTAGCCCGCGGCCACGTATCCTTTGACTGCATAGGCTAAACAGTTATGTTTAGATCCAAACACATGTGTATTCGGTCTGACTTGTTTTTATTCTCTAATTTGTATTATAACTGTTGATACATGTTTTGTACGTCTCGGTCTTTATTGGGTTATTAACGTAATAATTCTAGTTTATAGGGGGTTTAATGCAAACTATGCTCATTCGCCTAATTGTAAGGCACATTCGTTACCCCTTAACGAATGTGTCACATTCGTTTAATGTAAGCTCCATTCGTTAACCAAGATTAACGAATGGGACATACGAATGTAGGGCCTTTCATTTAGTAAATGTTTTAACGAATAATTTGTTTGTTCGTTACGTTAATGTAACGAATGACCCATTCTTTAAGGCCTTCTTAACGAATGAGGTCATCCCCTATATATACCCCTGTAATCTATTTCTAAAGTAACAGTTTCGATTATTCCATCTTCCATCCCGTTACACTGTCCAAATTCACTCTCAACACACACACTACACACACATAACGTAATCCTTCCTAATCGTAAACGTATTCAACGAATTCATCGATGTCATCTTAAGATCTAGATCCTACCGACTCTCTCAAGTGGTATCAGAGCTTGTGATCTGATATTCGATGTTATTCATTGAATAATTGTATTGATTCATCATTAATTGAGTCAATTTGATTATAACTGAGTTTAATTAGGTTCCGGAGAAACAAAGACTTCTGGTATATGGTATTTGAACTGATATAGAAGTAATTGATAGTGTTATTAAGGTAATCTGGAACGAGAAATGGAGGTTTGAGATTGAATTGAGTTTGAATTGAGTTTGTAAGTGAGTTCATTAAAGTAAATTGAAAGTTACGGACTAATGTTGAACGGAATGGTTAATTGATAGTGTTATTAAGGTAATCTGGAACGAGAAATGGAGGTTTGAGATTGAATTGAGTTTGTAAGTGAGTTCATTAAAGTAAATTGAAAGTTACGGACTAATGTTGAACGGAATGGTTAATTGATAGTGTTATTAAGGTAATCTGGAACGAGAAATGGAGGTTTGAGATTGAATTAAGTTTGAATTGAGTTTGTAGGTGAGTTCATTAAAGTAAATTGAAAGTAACGGACTAATGTTGAACGGAGTGGTTAATTGATAGTGTTATTAAGGTAATCTGGAGCGAGAAATGGAGGTTTGAGATTAAATTGAGTTTGTAAGTGAGTTCATTAAAGTAAATTGAAAGTTACGTAATCCTTACTAAGGTGATAAGGTTCAGATTTGGATTATAAGCAGTATGATATCGTTTTTGTGAAATTCGGATAAATTTGGAATAAGTTTGGAAGTGTGAATGTTTGAAGATATGAATTCTTATTCGTTACTATTGAATTCTGATTCGTTACTGATGAATTTGATTCGTTAATCAAGTAACTGATCATTCGTTAACTCCATTCATGATTCATTTGTCATTCGTGAAACACATTCGCTAAAACATATTCGTCATTTTCATTCGCTTAAATCTAATTCGTTAATCCCATTCTCTATTCATTCTCCATTCGTGATACACATTCGCTATACCTTACATTCGCTAAACTCCATTCGTTAGAACAGTATTCTCATTCGTTATTCACATTCGTCATAATTCACATTCACTTGAATCTTTAACGAATATCTTTCATTCGTTGTTGCACCTCACATTCGTTACTATTCTCATTCGTTTGAACAGTATACCATAAGTTTTCAGTGTTTACAAGTTTAGTCCTCTGAGTTTCAAAAGTGTTATCTCATGGCTTCTCAGAATGCTTCATTTTATGCATTAGCATCCCAGAATGCTTTAATGCAACAAATGCTGTGATGGACAACGAGATTGGTAGTCACAACAAGTTCCTTAAACTTCTGAAATTATCAGATTTTGCTCGTTGGGAACCGAGGTTTCGTGCTCATTTGGGATCGGTGCATCTAAGCAGCGTACGGTATCTCGATGTTGTTTATGCAGCACCTCTTGTGGGTAGTGACAATATGGGTTGGACTCCAAAGGAATTTAAACATAATGAAGCACAAGAACTGAAAGATTTTAAGAATGAGACAAAGCATATTCAACTCTTACAATGGCTTTGCCTGAGCAGATCTTTCATCAATACAGCACTATAAAGATTTGTGCATCTTTTTTTGATACTCTAAAAAGAAGAAGCTTGGGTAATACGCTTGAGAGTAAGAAAACTCTTGTAAAGTTTCAGTTTAGAAACTTTATCTTGATGAAGAATGAAACTGTAGAAGAGATGATTAATCGTTTTAGTCATCTTGTTGTGGAAATGGCAAGTGTAAATCTTGAGCCAGCTGAAGCCGATAAAATCGATACACTGAAAAACGCATTGCCTTCATCATATTCTACTTTTCTGCTTGTGTTAAAAGAGAACGGTTTCTTTCGTAACACAGAGCTTACTGCCGTGCAATTCATTAACAAAATTGAAGAAAGAGAATTTGAGTTGAAGTGCCAAAACTCATTGAAGGATAATCAAACCCATAATTCTTCACTTTATGGGGGAGCAACGCCAGCAAACAATTCTTCAAGTTCTGTTCCAATTAATGCTTTCTTTGCTCAAACTCAAGATGAGAACTCTAATGTAAATAGCTCACCTAATGTATGCTTTATGGAAACGGGTGCTAAGTCTCGCAAATGCATCAAGTTCTTTGCCAAAAGTAAATCTTCAAGAAGCTGAACAACAAATTGCTTTTGTGTGTGCATTCATGACTTCATATGAACAACTGGTTGGTAGCAAGATTGCAACAAGTGATTTGACCGATGAAGACTACGACCAGATTGATCCCAATGATCTTGAACTGATGGATCTTAAATGGAATATAACAATGATTTTCAGAAAGGTTAAAAGGTTTATGCAAAGAACCGGAAAAGACCTTCCTGCTCTTAACAAGCGAGTTGGTTTTGATAAACTAAAGATCAAGTGTTATAATTTCGGGGACTTTGGCCATTTTGCCAAAGAATATGATAAACCAAGAAAAGAGTATTCGGGTACACGCAATGCTGAGAGATCTACAAGTAAGAATTCATCGGGAAGTGATCAAAGTAAAAGGAGTTCACCAGAAGATGACAAGAATAGGTCAAACAACACTCAAGCTCTTGTAGCAAATGATGGTTTAGACTGGTCTCAAAGGTTGTTAGGAAATCAGGCCAACCTTGCTGTTTTTGAACCAGTTGAGAAGTTTGAAGATGCAAATAGTGACAATGTATCTGAAGAAAGTGACTTATCTAACTCTGAAATTGATTTTGATCAGAGTTCATCTGTGGAAATCGGATCTGATAAATCAGTCCCTGATCAAGTTGAATCTTATGCTTGCATGGCTAAGATCGAAGAGGTATGTCCTACTCCTCAAGTTAATGTATCTGAACCCTCAGCTGCTGTGATTGAGTGTTCTGAATGTGCTGATCTTAAAGCTAAACTTGAAACAGCATTAAATCAAAACACTACTATCACAAAAGATCACTTTATGATCAATGAATGCTATAGACAGAAATCCAAATTACTAGAACAATCTACTCTAAAAATTCAAAATCTATCTGAAAGCAATCATGATCTCAAAGATGAAATTCAATGTAAGATAATTGTGGTTGATCAACATTTTAAGGAGATTCTACGACTCCGAACCTTCATTTCAAATCTTGAAAATGAAGTTATGGAACTTAAAAACAAACTTGGAAAATTTCAAGATTCCTCGTTTTTGTTAAATGAGATCATTGAAGTAAACAATTCTCATAAGAAAAATGGAAAAGCGGGTTTGGGATATGTCGAGATTCCTCCTCCTTTTAAGGAAGATTACAGTAGCATTCCCGATCTGGAAAAATGTTTTGAAATGCCTACTGTTGAATCTGAGGATGTTGATTCAACCAAAACTACTCGAGAACAGATTCATATCAAAAGTAAAGTTGTACTTACCAAAAACGAATTGGATGGTTCTATCGAGGAGTTGTCTGAACCAGATGAGATTGTCAAAAACAAGAATATACCTGTTGACAATCATATTCTGTGTGAACCTGAAGAGTTTGAGCAAGCGGTTTATGGCTCAAATCCTTTGAGTAATTCAAAAAAACTCCTAAGGTAATTCCTAAACCGAAGAAGTCAGATAAACCAACTGTGACTGATGAGGAGTTGATGAAATTCGTCAATCCTCAGTCTGTTTCTTCAAATGGGAAAGTATTTAAATTAAGGGGTTTATCCAAAGTCTTTTTGGACAAGGAAGTTCCGTTAAACCTTCTCAAACCCGAAATGTTTGAAAGTGTATATCAGGATGACACTTCAAAAGTTACCAAACTTGAACAAAAATTCTATCAATCAAATATGCTAATGTTCAAGTGAAATCTCAAAGTAATGTTTTCAAACACATTAAATTTATCAAATCTTCGGGATTGGGAAATTCTTCGAATTCCACAAATCTTGAATTTTATAAAAAACAAAAAGGTTTTGAAACATGAAGTTCCAAAGTCGGTAACGTTTAAGAAACCCAAAGTTGATACTAATCAATCGTTTCTACCAAACAAGACAAGTAGTCCACTACTCAAATTTTTAGATTCTCGGTTATGTTTCAAGTGTGGTGAACCTGGTCAAGTTTCAAAAAGATGTAAAGCAAAGATAGAAGATATCAAACATTCTACAACTCAAAAGACTAATTTGTTTCAAAATTTAAAAGAAAATCAAGTTGATGAGTGTATGATAATGTATTCAAATGTTAATCCGAAGAAAGTAGTTCGGGTTGAATCGTTTAATGTATCAAACAAATTTGTGGACCGTGTTCAACCAATTTGTAAGAAAACTGATTCGAGAATCATACATGACAGGTATTTAAAGAAGAAAAACAAGTAACCGGTCACCTATTCTCAAGTACCGAATACTAGTGTTAATTTATCCTTTTCTCCGAAAGTATCAAAGGGAGAGCCCAAGACTGAGGCTTGGGCTACCTTTTTGAACTAATCTCTTTACCTTGTCGTACAGAGTTCATCTAGATCCGTGTCAAGTCACAAGTGGATATTGGATAGTGGATATTCTCGGCATATCACTGGCAACCTGGACCTTCTAAATAACATCAAAGATATTCAAGGAGGTTATGTGGCGTTTGCTAGTAACAACGGTGAGATGATTACAAAGGAGGGAGAAGTTTCAAATGGGAAAGTGACGTTTGAAAAGGTTAATTATTGTGAAAAGGTGGATCATAATCTGTTGAGCGTGTCGCAGATATGTGATAAGAAATTTACCACAATTTTCACATATAAGAAATGTGTTATCCTTCAACCGGGATACACAATTCCTGAAGACATGGTTGTCATGAGATCACCTCGATCAAATGATATTTATGTACTAGACATGAGTTGTAAAGTAACTGTTTCCCCCTCGGCTACATGTTTGGTGTCAAAAGCAACAGAAAAGGACTCTATCCTTTGGCATCGACGCATGGGACATATTCACATACGCAAGATGAACTTTCTCATTTCAATGAATTGGTGGATGGTCTTTCACTTAGGAACTTCAAGATCAATGATCATTGCGTTGCATGCAAAAAGGGCAAACAAAAGAAGAAATCACATCCGAGCAAATCACTTAAATCGATTGATACACCACTAGAACGACTTCATATGGATCTCTTTGGTCCAGTGAATCGTGCTAGTATAGCTGGTGATCTATACTGCTTGGTGGTTACTGATGATTTCTCACGATACTCATGGGTTCTATTTATGGGGTCAAAAGATCATACGCCTATCTTAATTCAGAACCTTATCACGAAGATCGAATCACTTTATAAACTGAAAGTGAGACGAATACGAAGTGATAATGGAACTGAATTTAAGAATAATGTATTGGATTTCTTCTGCATACAGAAAGGAATTCATCGGGAATTCAGTGCGCCGTATGTTCCTCAACAAAATGGTGTGTCTGAAAGAAAGAATCGTACGTTGATTGAAGCTGCGAGAACGATGCTTGCTGATTCTAAGCTACCTGTTCAATTCTGGAATGAAGCTGTGAAAACAGCGTGCTACACACTGAATCGCGTATTAACTGTAAAGAGGTTCAAGAAAACAAGTTATGAGCTTCTGAACAATCGTAAGCCGAACTTAAAGTATTTGGAACCGTTCAGAAGTCCGTGTACTGTCATGAAGAGAGATGCTGGAAAGTTTGATGAAAAAGCTTTTGAGGGTTATTTTTTGGGATACAATTCTACTAAGAAAAGGATCTTCAATATCTCTTCTGGTTGTGTGGAAGAATGGTATCACGTTAATTGCCAAAGTTATACTACTCCTCCAACCAGTACGGGTCCCGATTGGATGTTCGATTACGACGGGTTATTTAATTCGTTTACATCAGTAGTTGAGGAAGTGCCTGAAGATTTCATTAGATCTTATTTGGAAGAACAATGTCTTCCTATTCCAAGGTCTTCTTCGATTGATGTAGATGACTCTCCTAATGTATCAGAAACGTCAAATAAGGTTTCTGAGTCTTCCGATGAAGCTGATTTTGCTGATTTATCGTCAGTTCCATTAAATGAAGCTACAGACACAAAAGAGCCTATTCTAATTGATGATGCCTCACCAACTGTCTCTTTAGACACGGCAGAGGAAAATATCACCAATCTGGGTGATAACGTATCTGTTCCTGCTAATCCTTCCTTAAGGGTTCATTCTAATCATCCGCAGGAACAGATAATTGGTGATGTGAACGATGGAGTTCGTACAAGACACCAATTAGCTAACGTATGTGATGAACAAGTTGAGTGTAACTTATCTCCTACTGAGGATTCGATAGTTTGTGCTTATGCGGATTTGCACTCTTCATGTATCCTTAATATTGCATAATACACCTGCTTTCTATCACAGGTTGAACCGACAAGTGTCAAGATGGCACTCAAGGAACCATCTTGGGTGGAGGCAATGCAGGAGGAGCTGCAACAGTTTATTCGACTGAGTGTATGGGACTTAATTGATAAACCCGAACGTGTTGAAAAAGGCTATTCCAACAAAATGGTTTTTAAGTGCAAAAGGACGACCGCGGCGTAATCGTGAGAAATAAGGCACGATTGATCGTTCTTGGTTACAATCAACAAGAAGGCATAGATTACACTGAAGTATATGCTCCTATGGCACGACTGGAGGCTATACGTATTTTCTTGCCTATGCAGCCTATAAAAATTTCAAGGTTTATCAGATGGATGTGAAATCGGCGTTCTTAGACGGGGCTATTCATGAAGAAGTCTACGTGAAGCAGCCTCCCGGTTTCAAGGATCCAAACTTTCCAGGGCGTGTTTATCGATTAAACAAGGCTCTTTATGGTTTACATCAGGCCCCGAGAGCCTGGTACAGCACGTGGGCTGACCATCTGATTGAAAGTGGATTCATGAGGGGAACTGTGGATTGTACTTTGTTTTACAAGAACGTGGGTGATGATCTGCTCCTCGTCCAAATATATGTGGATGACATAATTTTCGGTTCGACGAACGACAGCCTGTGTAAAGATTTCGAGAAGACGATGCAAACCAAATTCGAGATGAGTTCGATGGGAGAGATGAACTTTTTCTTAGGATTGCAAGTTCACCAGTCTGATTCCGGGAACTTTATCCATCAGACCAAATACGTGAACGATGTCTTGAGCCGATTCAAGATATCCGACGGCAAAATTCCTTCGACACCTCTTCCCATGGGTCACAATTTATCACCGGATGAATTGGAGGATACCGTTGATCCAACCCTGTATCGAGCGATGATCGGATCTCTTATGTATTTGACTGCATCTCGACCTGATATCATGTTTGTTGTTTGTTTGTGAGCTAGGTACCAATCGAGTCCCCGAGTGACTCATCTGGCGGCAGTAAAGCGTATCTTACATTATCTGAGAGGAAATCCCGACATCGGGTTGTGGTACCCCAAGGACGATAAGTTTGATCTCACCGCTTTTACTGATTCAGACAATGGAGGATGCAAGATCAATTTCAAGTCTACGACAGCAGGTTGTCAGTTCTTAGGAAACCGGCTTGTTTCCTGGCAGTGTAAGAAGCAGACGACGGTCTCAACTTCTACAGCCGAAGCGGAGTATGTGGCAGCCTCGAGTTGCTGTTCACAAGTTCTCTGGATCCAGCAACACTTGTGGGATTACGGTTTGAAGTTTCTTACTACTCCTATTTTTATTGACAATTTGGCCGCTATATCTATCACCAAAAATCCAGTTCACCATTCGAAAACCAAACACATTGAAATCCGTTATCACTTTATACGTGATTGTTTTGAAAAGAAATTAATTTCAATTGATAAAATTCACACGGATTTTCAAAAGGCTGACCTTTATACCAAAGCGTTTGACAAAAAACGTTTTCAATATTTGTTGAGTATAAATGGTTTAAAAACTTTGAAAGATATTCAAAAGCTTGGTTAAATCAATTTATTTTGTTTTTCTTGTTTTAGTTCAATTTTTTGTTGTTTTTAGGGAGAGAAAAATATAAAATCCAAAAATATTGTGTTTTCAGTTTGTACAGAGAAAATTAAAAACTCCAAAAGCATTCAAATATTGAAAATCCAAAAACAATGAAAAATGCTCCTCAAAATGAGTTTAGAAGCAAAAAGGGAAAATGATAGTACATTGATCATTTGCTCCAAAATCCAGTAAAAAGTAAGTAATAAAAGACTGAGTGCTTAATTACATTGACGTATTGGTAGGTCTTTTAAAAAACAAGTATGGATTAGTAAGTGATATAAACATAAATTGCTAAATACTCTGGGAGATTACTTTTATAAATGGTCTTGATAATGATGGCAGAAATGTAATAAATCGGTCATACTCAAGCCTTCTAATCAATTTTTGAAAACAATTTTAGCAAAAGTATCTAGTTGGTGGTTAACGCTTCAACGATGTATGGTCTTGTGACCTTAAATCCTGTATTGATGGGATGCTTTAATGTTCCGGATTTCATTGGGTCTTTATGCGGTTTTACATCTAGTATTCATTTCGGTGAATATTAAAAATGCTTGTAAAAGCGAACCCGCAGTGTAACTGCTTAAGTCTCTAAACTTGATCGCAAAAAGTACTTAGTGTACAAAATGAATTATAGACCTTTCGTTATCATGAACGGGAGGAAGTCAAATTGGGAAAGGCTCGAGCATCTGCATACCAGATGAAAAAGTACGAGCCGGCGAAAGATGTGAAAGGTGATTTGGTAGCATGGCAGTTTGATTCTGAGCTTAAGGTATATATCGTTAAGTGGGAGCACGGTACTTATTACCTCAAGCGCCCACACGATATCTTACCTATGCCAAAGTGGGACGTTAGAACACTAGCTAACAGGCCGTTCGTGAATCAAGGAGATGATGTCTGGGCTAAGTGGTTCTATAATCATTTATTGCATGAAACCCGTTATGGTTTCAAGTTCTTCAAGTCGTAGGTGCCGACTCACAAGTACATTGATGAGATTGATCAACGCACTGGCTGGAGGAAGATAATTCTACAAGTAAAGCCGCCAAAGACAATGAAGAGAGCTCCAATGAAGATATTTCCTCAGAGTCTTTTCACCTCGTTTAGTTATTGGTATTATGACAATCATACAGGTGAAGCGGTTATCGTATTTGGTTCCGGTTCAAATACAAAGACTATACATGTGATTGATCCGATGTGGTTGGTTAATTTATCTGAGTCTAACAACGATGCCTTATTTACAAGTCAGATCAGATTCGCTAACGTAAGTGACTACGAACTTGCTATGCAATTTCAGAGGGTGGTTCGTGTCTGTTATGTATACAAGTTCATAGTTGTGTGGACTGGAAGACGAAGATGTTCCAGCATTGATGAAAATAAAGAGCTCGAGACGAGGGGGAGTTTGTTGATACATGTTTTGTACGTCTCGGTCTTTATTAGGTTATTAATGTAATAATTCTAGTTTATAGGGGGTTTAATGTAAACTATGCTCATTCGCCTAATTGTAAGGCACATTCGTTACCCCGTAACGAATGTGTCACATTCGTTTAATGTAAGCTCCATTCGTTAACCAAGATTAACGAATGGGACATATGAATGTAGGGCCTTTCGTTTAGTAAATGTATTAACGAATAATTTGTTTGTTCGTTACGTTAATGTAACGAATGACCCATTCTTTAAGGCCTTCTTAACGAATGAGGTCATCCCCTACTGTAATCTATTTCTAAAGTAACAGTTTCAGTTATTCCATCTTCCATCCAGTTACTCTGTCCAAATTCACTCTCAACACACACACTACACACACATAACGTAATCCTTCCTAATCGTAAACGTATTCATCGATGTCATCTTAAGATCTAGATCCTACCGGCTCTCTCAATAACGTTTTAGAGATCACGTAATCTCATGTATCCTTTGACTGACTCTTTAAGATAAACAACCTGCTTATCTTACAGAGTATAAATCTTGTTTTTACTGATTGTAAAGGTTTAATGTATTCACCTGTACCGTCGGTGTGATTGATTGATAAACCTTTTTGAATGTGAAAGATGTTTAACCTATAAATAAATAGGTTTGAATGATTACTTTGATGGTGTTTCTTGATTAGACTGCAGACCTTAAGTCTGGTTTTAACCTTGATTAGGTTTGTGAATGTTTGTATTTTGAAATCATATTTGTATTTGTGTGACGTTTGGTATAGCATGCTTTGGCCTAATAGGTTCTATCACATTGGCAAACTTCTCCAGGTAAGTAAACGGGTCCTTTAGTTGATTGAGATTTGTACGAATTACTTATCTTAGGCAAGAAGAGTCTACTAATGATATCCCCCTTCCAGTTACTACATGCCCGTCAAAATGTAATTTGTATAACATTACATCTTATAGAAATAATGTTTATTTGAAAACCTTTTCATGAATGTCTTTGAAATCTTTTCAAGGTTAAAGGTCATAGCCTTGACTGAGTCTAAGTTATTCATAATATACTTGAAATAACTTAAACTTAATTCCTACCTTAGAAAATACTCTGAATGCTAACACTAAGATAAGAGTGGTTGCTTGATTGGCAAAATCTCGTTTCTAGCTCGCTTAACCGGTCAACGAGGCGTCAAGACTCCTTTAATTGCACGAATCTCAAGAAAATTGTGTCTCGGAACATCACGGCGATCGAGCACGCTTTTCTATGCTAAGTGTGTGAGATTGAATGTGAGATTTGGTGTGAAATGGTCCAAACCCGTTTTCCCCCTTTTATACTTGAAATCCAGCTTCTTCGCATCGCGCGAACCACCTTAGAGCCGCAATTTTACACATGGCCTGTCTCGTGGTGCCACATGTTGACACGTGGTTGGACAAGTGTCCCCGATTACTTAATGAGGTTTCGCGTCGCGCGAAGGACTATTTCGCGTAGCGCGAACCAGCCTGATCTTGGGTTTTGTGCCTGTCATCTTAGCGTCGCGCGAATGGAACTTAACTTATTCTTCGTATCGCATGAAGAAATGAAGAAATCAAAATTTTCATTTTAAGTCCCTGAACTTTGAATATTAACATCTTTGGCACAAACTTAAGTTGGAAATTTTCGCAGTGTTACATCCTCCCCATATTTTGAATAATCTCGTCCTCGAGATTTATTGAAATAAATGTGGGTATTTTCTTTTCATTTCTGACTTGAGTTCCCATATATATTCAGGTCCACGCCTCGAATCCCAACGGACCTTTACTAATTTAAGTCGCTTGTGTTTGAGAAACTTAATCATATCGTCTTCTATTTGAATTAATTGTTCCACAAACTTGAGCTTTTCATTAACCTGACATCTTTTAACGGCATTGCAAGAGTTTCATCGGCTAAGCACTTGTGCAAATTCGATGCATGAAACACGTCATGAATGCCTTTCATTTCCTCAGGTAATCCAGTTGATATGCAACAGGTCCTATTTTTTCATGTATTTTGAATGGTCCTACAAATCGTGGACTCAATTTTCCTTTCTTTCCAAATCTACTACTCCTTTCCAGGGTGATACTTTGAGTAGTACTTTGTCTCCTACTTGGAATTCCAATGGTTTGCGGCGAATATCAGCATAGCTTGTCTGTCTATCTCTAGCCGCTTTCAATCATTCTCGTATTTGTATTACTTGATCAATGGTTTTCTAAACGATTTTAGGACCTGATAATTGGTTGTCTCCAGTTTCTGACCAACATACGGGTGTTCTACATTATCGTCCATATAACGCCTCGAATGGTGCCATTTGAATACTCGTATGGTAACTATTATTATACGAAAATCCCATTAAAGGTAAATGAGTATCCCAGCTACCTCCTAGATCAATTACATAGGCTCGAAGCATATCTTCTAACGTTTGGATAGTACGTTCACTTTAGCCATCAGTTTGAGGGTGATGCGCGGTCCTCAAATTTAATCGTGTTCCCATACCTTTTTGAAAACTTGCCCAAAACTTTGAAGTGAAACGACTATCTCTATCTAAAATGATGGATAGTGGCACTCATGCAAAGATACAACCGACATAGTTTCTTAGAATTACTCTTTCACTATTATAACCGACATAATTTCCTAAAATTGTTCTTTTATCATAGGTTGTAATGCCACATGTGAAAAATCTATTGGTTCTTACCCTTTTTAGGAAACTACTTATTTTTAAATGAACCCTTATATATATATATATATATATATATATATATATATATATATATATATATATATATATATATATATATATATATATATATATATATATATATATAGGGTGGAGTTATAATAAGAAGTGGAGTGTGTCTAAAAAGTGTAGCAAGTAATCTGGTGCGTTAGATTTGATGATCTGATGGTCTAGATGAAAAGTGTGTTTTTTAGGCTGTGTGTTTTATTTTAATAGTTGTTTTATAACACTCCAGGGGCATATTTGTCTAGTAAGACCAAGAACATCAAGAACAATAACACACTATGTTGAACAAAAACACAATAAACATCATACTAATGCATCAACTTTAAATACTCCACGACACGTTATTCCTCTTTGGCATTTCATCAAACAGTTGGCGTGTGACACACTACGTTGAACATGCTGAACAAAAACACAATAAACATTATACTAATACATCTACTTTAAACACTCCACGACTTTTCGGCATTTCATCAAACATTTGGCGTGCAACCTCATAAACATCCATGAACAACATCATAAACTAAAACACAATGAGTTAAACAACATCATTAACTTAAACACTATAACAAAGGCTCATGAATTAAACACACTATGAAAGTATGAACATCTATTAACAACATCCTAAACTAAAAGTCTAGAACGCAATTTGCTTATTTTCTTCTTGAATTCAAACAGTAATAAGAACTCTAAACGAGACGTAACATAAAACTACATTTGAGAGTTTAGTATAACTAAGAAAATGAAACAATAAAATATCATAATATAATAATGATATTAGTGAATCAATCACGCACCACCATATCTCTCTTTATATTATAACATAGCATGATTCTTTATTTGAATGATTGGAATTTTGTCCACGGTAGCTTTCGTCTCAACAACTGCATCAGCCGGCCCATGCGAACTATCCGAAGCCAAGTCTTCATCATCCATAGGAACAAAACTCTTAATCAAACCACAACTCGAACCCATATCTTCCATAATCGACCTTAGATTGAAATTCAAATTATTATTATTATTATTATTATTATTAGAACTTGACGGAAAACATACACCAATTAGCGATTACGATCTCCGCTTCTCCCAATCCGTTGTCGATATCGCAAAATCATCCAAACATGAAATCTGTGGCCAGCGGCAATCGCTCCAACGACCACCGTTAATGATCACCGCAAATCCTCTGCGGGTCAATCGTCTTTCCCTACAGTCGCTGTTGTTGGATTGTTATTGAAGGTGGGGCCTTAACAGAAGCAAATAGCAGGCAGCCTAATTACCTTTTTCCAAGGGCCAGATCGTATTACTCTTGATTGAGGAATTTGGACTGGAGAATTTGGCTTATGCTTAATAATAGGAATTAATTTAACCAGCCAATATTTACCTTATTTAACCTTAAGAAATATAGACCAAAATACCCTTATGTGTTATAATCAATCCAATGGTCCAGATCACTTCCTTCACTTCTTAGACACACTTTACTTCTTATTCTAACCTCACCCTATATATATATATATATATATATATATATATATATATATATATATATATGGTTAGGTTAAAATAAAAACCCACTTGAGTTGTGAAAACTCTAGAAACTCATTCTCAACCACATGTTTTTAATTAAATTTTGAATCTTGTGGTCCACAATCAAAGTTAATAAAAAATGTAAACATAAATATAATTTTTTTCTCTCTACTGAAAACATATATAAAAATTAGTTAAGAAATAGCAAAACAATTTTTTTTTATTTTTTGATGTTTTGTATTAAATGTAACAACATATAGTACATGTGCAAAAAAACAAAAAAAAACAATGTTATAGAGGGTTTTTACGGGTTTTCACAACTCAAATGGGTTTTCATTTTATACTTCCCATATATATATATATATATATATATATATATATGGGATGATTCAAATGAGAACCCCTAACTTTTATGAAACTATAAAAACCACTATCAATCAATCACATAATTTAGAATTTATTTTTATTTTAGTTTTAGTTGGGGGCTTTTTGGTAAAATGCAAATCCATTATAATAGGCACTTACCACTGTTTAAATAAATAATTTATTGTCTCCATGTTTTATTCTATTTAATAATTTTTAATTCTATGATCAACAATTTCATAGACATTTGTAATCAATTGACCATCTTTAAATTCTTTTTCCTAAATCATTACCTTTTCGTGATGAAATTTGAGGCTCACAACTTAATCAAAAATTATTTTCTCATTGAACCATGATGAAATTAGTTTTTCGGATCCGGTGTTCTCTTTGTATTCTTTTTTGTTTTTCCAAGTATATCTTTTTCTCGTTGAATCTTATTACCACCATCATCATTTATTTTTTAAAAAAAACCTTAAGCATATGCACCACCATCATCTTTTTTAATTTCCTCCATTGTATATAGTGTCACTTTTATAAAATTCAACTAATTTTCCCCTATTGTTATTATTCAGACTATTTCAAGTTTATACATTCAATATTTCTGTTTTTTATACTTTTTCTTTTGCTGTTTACAAAGATTTTATTTTTTGTGATACAAATCCATTTTTTTAATCATACAAAATACTTGTTCATATATGCAAATGGTTATAGTGTTAGTTTTATTTCAAATGTTGTGTTCAACTTATTTTGTTTATTAATGGGGTGTGGATGAGAGGTGTAATCAGAGGTGTCTGCCAACCCAATATTATTTTACATATATGTAAATCATTAAGTTACATATGCATATTTTAGTATGACCAATTTCAAATGTAAATATACTGGAGCAACATATACGTAAACGCACATGAAGTACATATATGTATATGACGAACACAAAGAAAAATACGTCTAACTATGGTGTTTCATATATGCAATTTTTTTTGTTACATATGCGTAAATATATCGTTACATATATGTATTAGCATGATTAACTTTGTTTTGGAATGCCATATAAGGATAACAAAATAGATAAGAATAAGTACGAAAATACAACAAATTTGTGAAACATACAGCTCAACTTGAAACTAATTTAAATTAAAAAAATAAAAGTAAAAGAGCTTTGCGAATAAAAATATAGAAAATTTAAAAAATAAAGTATACCTGCATATATGGAATTGAAGAGAGAATTAAAACAATTAAAAGTATACAACCGTATATAACATTAAAACCGAAGAGGAAGAATGAGGATTTATAGGAGCCTCCAAACTAGTATTTTTAATTTGCCCGATCAGCCCTTTTACTCTTTAATTAATATCCTTTTAACTTTTATTTATTTACCTAACTGTCATTGGATATATCAACCATTGATCTAAAAGATCGATGGTCTAAATTGATTTAATTGGTTCTTAAGAAAACCTTAGTTTTCAATTGAATATATATATATATATATATATATATATATATGTGTGTGTGTGTGTGTGGGGGGGGTAAGGTTAAAATAAAAACACACTTTAGTTGTGAAAACTTTATAAACTCATTCTCGACTATATATTTTTAATTAAAGTTTGAAACTTGTGATCCATAATTAAAGTTAATAAAAAAATATAAATAAAAATATAACTTTTTCTCTCTCTTGAAAACATATATAAAAATTAGTAAAAGAATTTAAAAAATAGCAAAACAATTTTGTTTAGTTTTCGATGTTTTGTATTAATGTTACAACATATATTATGTGTGTAAAAAAAACAAAAAAAATGATGTTACATAGGGTTTTCACGGATTTTCACAACACAAGTGGGTTTTCATTCTATACTTCCCTTAAATGTATGGGGAAAGTGAATACAGTGCTGTTATGCATCTAAGCTTACACACCAAACATTCAAAACTACGTAGTTTTGATAAAATTTAACTAAAAATAAATTCAATCTTTTAAGTTATATATTTTATCTCCATTAAATCTGGATCCCTGATTAAATCACTACTATCAATAATCATCGTTCATCATAAATTGGGGAATGGATTGATCATATAGAGATGACAATTTTCTTTATTGAAATGCATAAAGTATTATTCATTTATCAAATTAGCGGTTTATTAAGTTTTATTCTATTTTATTGAAAATTTTCCATGAATTTAATCTGATTCTGAATTCTCCAAATCAAATCCAAATCAATATATAAAAAACAAAAAAGACAATGCATTTCGTGAGAGTTCTCGTATTTAATATTTTAATTATTTTATAATTCAAGTTTTAGCTTGTTCATTTGATATATACTTCCATGGCGGTTGATTGCTTGCTGTAGGTAAAAACAGGGAATAAAACATAATAAAAGTTAATTAAATTTTTAATTGTTTTTAATCAAAACTACATAGTTTTGAAGGCTTTATGATGAGTGGGTAAAAGAATGCATTTTTAATGTCTAATATCGTGTGTTTTAGCTATTTATATATATCGAATACAATTACTTTGAGATCTTTTATGATTGCAGGTGTGTTGGTGCTTAATGGAGCCAAATGGAGCTTAATGGAAACTATTGGGATGATACTTGAAAGTTAGAACGAAGATGAATGAGGCCGATAGTCAAGATATGGAGAAAAAATGAAGAAGACCATACAGGCCGCAAATTATGCTGTCAGGGCCGCAATTTGTGGTCCTGTCTGGTATGAGAGGCCGCAAGAAGGGTTGCAGATCAGGCAGTTTTGGTAAAGGAGGCCGCAAGTTGCGGCCCTGTGAGCACAAACTGCGGCCTATTTCGTAAAAAGACGCGAATTTAGGTGTTTGCCTCCATATATAAATATAACCTTAGGGTTACGAAAAGGAGACCTCTCCCAGCCGTTTTGGGGTATTAGGAAGCCATTTTCCACCATTCTAACACCTCTCAATCACCATAATCTTCCATGGTTTCATCCTTCCAATCCATAATCGAGCTAATCATGATGAAGAGGCAAGGCTAAACCACTTGTGACCACTTCAGGTGTAGGATTTTCATATGAACTGATTATTTTTATGTACATTACATGTATTGGGATTTAGTTTTGATTAATCTTTCAGTTGATTGAATCTATATGTTTATTGAAATTAATTAAACAGTTTTGTTTCTGGAACTTTCGTTTATCATCAATTATTTGGTTTGTGTTCATCAACATTTAGGATTAAGTTCTTATCGTCATTGAACCGTTTATCATTAATCATTGATAGATGCTAAGTTTCGTATTAATGAACTGGTAATTAGATAGACCGTGTTCTGTTGTGTCAATTCTTCATATTAAGTTCTGTGAATCATCATAACCAAATTATTGTGTCTAGTAATTATTTTCTTATTCTAATAAATGAATTATGTCTATGTGATTCCCCAATTGGTATAAGTTTAATCAGTCAGTTCATTGCATTACCTGAACCTGAAGTGTGTCACTGTCTTCTTTCATTGTTTTACAACCAAATCAAAATTTAATCTGCTTGACATCGTCTGTCCGCCTTAGGTTAATTAATTAGTAAACAATGAACTATAGTAGCACTTTCCACTGATTCCCTGTGGATTCGACACCTTACTTGCCCTAGCTAGTAAAGGTAATTTTTATAAATGTTTTTTATTGATCTTTCGACATCGATCATTTTACGTGTAAGCTTAGGTGCATATTGGCACCGTATTCACTTCCCCCAATATGTATATATGTGTATATATATACATGTATATATGTGTGTGTGTGTATATATATATGTATATATATATATGTGTATGTTTGTATGAAAGAGTGAGGCTTAAACAAAAGAAGTTAGGGCCAGGAGTTGGCAAACCAACTACAACTTTTTGTCACAATTTCCTTCCCCTTAAATGTGAGGTAGGCTCATTTTCTACGCGTCACTATTCAATGAGATACTACTTTCACTGGGCATATGACATTTTACATGGTGCCAGGGGCTTTGCCGGGACTTCACCCCTAAGAACCAATGAAGTTCTAATTCCAAAGATCAGAATAAAACTCATACAAGTGTGCACCATACACCTCTGGACCTGTTTGATGAATATTATGATTCATGTTGGTCAACTAGTCATTACGATTACACTAAAATATCTAACAGTTTGAAAATGGTATAGTGCGCTGTCAAAACCTTTCCATTAATTGGTCATGCATTCACTGTTCCACTTTGGTTAGAAGTTATAGTTAGTTAAGGTTGACATCTTTTCTGACCTTCATATATGTAACATATAAAATTGCCAAATGCCAACCAACTATTTATAAGAGACCTTTATCCTCAACCGATGTGTCTACCAAAAATTTTCTTTACAAGGGTCATAATTTTTCGGTCTCCATATGCAAACCAAGAGCGAATCTTATCAGGATTCACCAAATTCCTTTTTTTTAGGAAGAATTGAGGAATCGAAATATTTTGGGTTTGTATGTAGACGTATATAATATTTGTTTTATTTGTTTCGTAATCCCGTATGGATCTTGAAAATGATATAATTTCAGCTTGAGAGTCATGTTTGATGATTTTTTTAAGCCTAATTTGTAAAACTTTATTGGGAAATAAGATAAGATATTGCCCCTACTTGTTTAACTATAGTTTAATCCTAACTTGTTGAGGTTATATGATACATATCTATACAAGAGCTTGCGGGTTCGAAGTATGCTTCTAATAATATTTTGATCTAATTTCTTTGTGTTATTTATAGCCTAGCCACAAATCGTAAAATGAAAAAAAATTTGTTTAAGAGAGGATTTGAACCTGTTTGATATTGGGTTAAGTGCAACATATTTACGGACCCAATAGTTGTTGTTTTGATCATGCAAACTATTTATAGGGTTATTGTTCAAAAACCTACGAGTCAATCAACTTTCGGTATCATAAATTACATGTACATTAAAATCGCCCTGTATGAGACTACTAGAAAAGTAGAAAAATTGTGTGCACTTGATGTGTTTCATATACTTCATTAATAACTTCAAGTTGAGTATAGTAAGTTATATTTTAAAAACCATCAATCATACACGATCAAAGAAAGAAAAAGTAAAAAAAGAAACATTTCAAAGTGGCTATTCGATCTTTAGCCATTGTCTAGCGTCTCCACATGATGTCTACAACAAGTCCATTAATTACCCCATACTAGTTAAGCATATGATATAACACAATACAATAAAAATCATTGTACATGAATTAGTGTACAGGTTTTATCACACGAAATATACGAACTACAAGAACTACTTGCACCAATTCATGTCTTAAGATAACAAAATTTGGTTCGGATGGTAACCTAACTCAAAAATACCAAAACCGAGTTTGAATCCAAAGTTTGATTTTGATTTGGTTCAGTTTAAAGTTTGGTTTTCTCGAGTTCGGTTCAAAATATATACGCCCATAAGGCAATCAAGAGCCACCAAATGAATCAGAGTAAGCCTTTTTCCTTACTTATGGAATATTTGTTTCTTTAGCTTTAAATATTTATGGCACTATCTTTTCTATTGTTTGTTTCTTAAATAAAAAGCTGCAACTCTGCCTACCTTTATTTTAATTGTGTAATTCCCTTAGAATTTTTGTTAGCTTTTGGTGTTGATAGTTGCAATACTTTAATGGCAACAACTCTTGCATGTTGCACAATATTAATCATGGGATTATGGTCAAATGTATCTCTGTTGAGTAAAATTAGAGACATGAAATAATTACATTCGGTTGATATAATAGGGGTGTCATTGTTTCAATCAGAAAAGATAGGGAGCTTGAGAAAACTTATAATAAACAACTTGTATTATGCATCATAGGCAAATCCCGCATATAGCCAATGGACAGCAGAGATTCTTGGGTAACAAGCTACCTTATTACAAATATCACCAGCATGTTTGTGCTTAATTTTAGTGGATGAGAGGAGAACTTTGCATGTAACTCTGCTAAGGTGGTTGTGTTGGAATTATGGACCGGTTCGGGTAAGTCAATACGGCCAACCGGGTTATGACCCGTGAGAGTTACACCATGAGGTGACGAGCCATTGACCCGCTTAAGTTAGTTAACCGGGTTAGATACTTTAACGAGATGAAATTACATGGAGCGGGCTTTGGAGCAAGAAGTGGACTTGTTGGCCCATTGGGTTTATAACTAACTAAGTTAGTTAAACCTAATTATAGGTTATATAAACACATGATGTTATGGACATAACCTTAACCCTAAGCTAATCAACAAGTCCATCTCCCTTCTTCCTCCACCCCATCGCCAGCCAACCTGCACCACCGCCGCTGCTCGACCACCGACGCTATCCAGCCACCGCCGCCGCTTGCCGCTGCCGCTTGCCGGCGCCACCGACGCCAGCCGTCGCCGCTCACAACCGCCGCCACTGCTGTCCGGATACCACCACCACTGCCGTTGCCGTCCTGCACTGCCACTGATTGGTCGTTGGATCTCGTTATGTCACCTAGCTCGGTTCGTTAGCCTTCGGTGTCTCAACCGGTTAATTATTAACCGAGGTAAACTTAAATATATTGTTAGTTTATATTTAATGTTTTGACTCGTACTCGTATTGTCTGTAACTGGATCCTGTCGAGTTTAGTTTTCGGTGCTGATTAATTATATATATTCCGCTGCGTATAACTATAATTAATAAGATTAATTATTATTAACCACGTTCATTGAACCGGTTTTAATAAACAAAATTTTAACTGATCACCACTGAAACCCAACAGTGGTATCAGAGCCTTGGTTACAACATACGAGTCGAATCCGGTATTTTTACCGGTTCTACGTCATAAACTTCAAGGTGGTTGACGTTTTTGATCTAGATAAAATATTAGGGAAATTTTAGTTTGGTCAAAATTTTATTTATTTTATCTGACTAAAATATTGCTTGACTTATTTTTCGTTGAATATGATCTGGCCCGACCTTGTTTGTTTGGTTGAATGATTTTATTTTGGCCATATGGATGGTTCAAAAGTTGTATTTAGTTTTCGGTTTTATTTTATGGTTTTTGGCCACCTTGATGGTTCAAAATTGTAATAGATAGGGTTTAGTTTTTCATTACTTGTATTAGTGTAATTTTGTAATGAAGAAGACCCGAAGGAAACCGAGGACGAGCTCATGGAGTTCTTGAAGTCAGTGAGAGTTACCAAAGATGACGGGATGCATCAAGAGTCCATCCTTGTGGTTGCTTTATGTTGTGACCCCTGACCCGATTGATCTTGCTAATAGAGTAATAGGCTTTAGCAAGATCAATCACTAATCTTGGCCATTTAAGATTTACATATTCTGTTTGTTATTTTGGTTGCTTGATTGATTATAATGGGATTGTAATACCACCAACCTAATACCAAATATATTAAAATAAATTAACCAATCAAGTTTTGCAAAATTAAACTAAATTTATTTTTCCATAACTAATAACTTAATAGGTAAAACTATTAACTTAAAATTGGTTGGTATTATCGCGACAAACTTAGTTTTAATAGGTTATTTAAAACTAAGTCAACTGAGAGATGAAAGTGTTCATCAAGTTGTCTCGATCAATAAAGTAAAACTGGACTTTTACTTATTCGGTAAATATTTAAAATTAATCCCAATTTAAATCAATAGTCTATGTCATCGTACTATAATTCACACTTGAGGCATACTGTGAAACTTCAAGTGTTTGGAGCTACAGCACCGCATTTGATTTCTAGCCTATCCCTTCAAGGTGAAAGGGTTTCGTTGACACATCCAGTTCTTTCACAAGTGACTATTCTAGGGCGGCTATTACTTTACTCTCTTGTTACGTGCTACAGCTGTCTGGAGACTAAGGTGGGCATAGATGAGGCTAAACGTATCTACTTAAGCAAATGTTGTCTTAATAGGCCTCATAAACGAGAGTTATGCTCTATTCACAATTGGCAATCGTTGTCTGTCTGCCTAACCACTTACTAATGTTGTGTGCTACAGCTGCCATTAGTAACTAGAAGCCAGATTCTCAAGTTCCTATTTACTAATGTTATTGGGTCATTAATAATAGGATTAAAACATCGAAAATACTAATAAAAATTACTTTTGCTTAATTGAACAGATGTCTACTGATAATAACTCCTCATTCACCTTCAAGGCTATCATTGAGAAAGAAAAGTTGAATGGCACCAACTTTCTTGAGTGGCACCGCAACTTGGGACTTGTTCTCAAGATGGAAAAGAGGCATTATGTTCTCGATGGACCTGTTTCAACCGAGCCTGAAAAAAATATTTCTGATTCCAGGAGGGTTCTTGACAAATACATGGACGACTTTGCTGAAGTCGCCTGTATCATGCTAGCCACCATGTCTTACGAGCTTTCTAAAGGCTTGGAAGATTTTGGTGCCTATGAGATGCTTGAGCAAATCAAGGGCATGTTCCAGAAACAAGCCCGTCAAGAACGCTATGACACCATGAAGCAGCTCATCAGCTATAGAATGTAACAAGGATCACCTGTTAGTGCGCATGTTGTCAAGATGAAAGGGTACATTGAACAACTAAGGAAGCTTGATTATCCCCTGCCAGATGAAATGGCAGCGGATTTCATCCTTAACTCTCTTCCCTAGCTCTTACGACCATTTCGTAATGAATTTCAGTATGAATGGCTGGGTGAAGACAGTGTCGGAGCTTCATGGAATGCTCAAGACGGCTGAGATGAATATTCCCGCTAAAAACAATCAAGTTCTTATGGTTCGATCTGCTGGTGTCATCAAGCCTAAACCCAAGAACCGGGGTCATAACAGTAAAGGCAATAAGAAGGTTACTGTTGCTGCCAGGTCTGCCACCAACACTAACAAAGGTGTTGCAAAAGTATCACCGCCTCTTAAGGAGTGCCAGTGCTACAAGTGCAACAAAATGGGACACTGGAAACGTAACTGTCCCGACTACCTTGCTGAGCTGAAAGGGCAGAGGACCAATGGTGAAAGCTCCTCTAAAGTTATTTCTATTTACATTATTGAACTTTTCACTGTCTCTAGCAACACATGGGTATTTGATACCGGATGTGGTTACCACATCGTTAATGTCTTGCAGGAACCTGAAAACTGGAAGAAACTGAAACAAGGCAGCATGGAACTCATCGTTGGTGATGGGAAGAGAGTCTCAGTTCTTGCAACTGGCACATATCGTTTTGCTTGTCCGTCTGGCCTTGTAGTTACTTTGGATAACTGTTTGTTTGCACCTGATTTGACATAAAAATTATTTCAGTTTCTTTACTATTTGAACAAGGATTTAAGTACGTTTTTAATAGTATTGCTATTTCTGCCTACGTGAAAGATATTTTTTATTTTGAGGCTAAACCTCGAAATGATATTTATGAGGTTGATGTTCAAATAAACAATAATGTATATAATCTTTCTAAACGTATCAGATCTAGCATCAATGATATATTTCTATGGCGTTGCCAACTTGGCCACATAAGCAAGGCACGAGTTAAGAGACTCCAATTTGAAAGGATTCTTGAATCCACAGGACCGGACTCTTTTGATGACTGCGAATCCTGCTTAGCTGGCAAACTCGCCAAAGACTCCTTCATTCATAAGAATGAATGAACAAAGGATCTACTGGGAATCATACATACTGATGTATGCGGTCCTTTCAGAACCATGTATAGGAATCATGAAAGATACTTCATTTCTTTTACTGACGATTACAGTCGATATGCCTATGTGTATCTCATGAAACACAAGCATGAAACCTTTGAAAAGTTCAAAGAGTTTCAAAATGAAGTGGAAAACCAACTCGGGAAAACTATTAAAATGCTTCGATCGGATCGAGGCGGAGAGTATCTCAGCTTAGAATTCATGCATCATCTAAAAGAGCGTGGAATTGTTTCACAGCTCACTCCACCCGGCAGACCCCGACATAATGGCGTGAGCGAGAGGAGAAATCGAACCTTGCTAAACATGGTCCGATCGATTATGTGTAAAACTAACTTGCCTCACTCCTTTTGGAGCTTTGCCCTTTTGACCGCCGCCCACATTGTCAATCTGGCTCCAACTAAAAAGGTAAGAAAAACCCCATATGAGATATGGCATGGGCAAAAACCCAATTTGTCTTTCCTTAGAGTATGGGGATGTGATGCTTATGTCACTAGTGATTATGACGATAAGCTCGATCCTCGCGGCGTAAAAGTTGTTTTTGTCGGATACTATAACCAAAGCGGATATTATTTCTTCCATCCTGATACAAATGTGATTTCTATCAAAAAGAAGGGCCACTTTCTCAAGAAGGAAATTCTCGATCGAGGAACTGGAGATAATATTGTCGATCTTGAAGAAATTCAAGAACTACAAACTACGGCTGAGGAAGTTGGAACGTCTAATCAACAAGTTGTTGTTGCTGATACATCGGACATGAACACAAGCGTTCGCAGAAGTAATAGGACTCGCGTACCTAACTCTAAATACCTATGGCATCTAGATGGTCCCGAGGTCCTCTTAGTAGCCGAGCAAGCGACGAACCTACTAATTACAAATCTGCTATCTTAGATCCGGAATCTGAGAAATGGCAAGATGCCATGAACGCCGAGATGCAATCTATGCATGACAATTAAGTCTGGAACTTGGTTGAGCTACCCCCGAGTTTCGGGCAGTAGGGAGCAAGTGGATTTTCAAGAAGAAAACCGACATGCATGGAAATGTACAGACTTATAAAGCACGGCTAGTCGCGAAAGGTTTTACTCAAAACTCAGGGTATTAACTATGATGAAACCCTCTCGCCCGTTGCTATGACTAAGTCTATAAGGATATTACTTGCCATAGCCGCATACTATGACTACGAGATATGGCAAATGGATATCAAAACTGCTTTTCTTAATGGACATCTTTCTGAAGATGTCTATATGGTTCAGTCTGAAGGTTTTGTCGATCCTAAATATCATAACAGGGTGTGCAAACTGAATAAGTCCATTTATGGACTTAAACAGGCATCTCGCAGCTGGAATCTTCATTTGATGAGAAAATCAAAGAGTTTGGTTTTACCAAAAATGAAGATGAGCCTTGTGTTTGCAAAAAGGCTAGTGGGAGCACTATATCATTCCTCATCCTGTATGTGGATGATATATTGATCATTGGAAACAACATCCCTATGCTTAAGGAAGTTGAGAACTGGTTGGGATCTTGTTTCGCAGTGAAAGATCTTGGTGAAGCTGCTTATATTTTAGGAATTAAGATCTATCGAGATAGGTCTAAGTGGCTTCTAGGGCTGAGTCAAAGTACATACATAGACAAAGTAAAGGCATGCTTCTCTATGGACAACTCCAAGAAAGGAGCTCTCCCCATGGCTAAAGGAACCGTGTTGAACAAATCGCAATCTCCGGCAACGGACATTGAAACTAAGCACATGCAAGCGATTCCATATGCTTCAGCGATTGGTTTTATCATGTATGCTATGTTATGTACTAGACCTGACGTCTCGTATGCGCTAAGCATGACTAGTCGTTTTCAGCAGAACTCTGACATTGCCCACTGGACTGCTGTAAAGAACATTCTAAGGTACCTGAAAAGGACCAAGGACATGTTCTTAGTGTTTGGAGGAGTGGAAGAAGAGATCACTGTAAGGTGTTACACTGATGCTAGCTTCCAGAATGACCGAGATGTTTCTTGCTCACAATCTGCTTGGATGAAGAAATTCATAGCCTACCTCGATCTGGTTCCAAGTTTTCTAAAACTGATCGACATAATCTATGACAACACAGGAGCCATTGCTCAAGCCAAAGAGCTCAGATGTCATCACAGGGACAAGCACATTCTAAGTAAGTTCCACTATATACAGGATATACTGGAACGGGGAGACATCATAATAAGCAAAGTAAACACAGATCAAAACCTAGCTGACCCGTTCACTAAACCGATGACTCAGGACAAGCATGATTATCATAGAGATTCTATCGGTCTTAGATTAGCTAGTAGTTTGTTTTGATTTAGTATTTGGATGTGTGAACATTTCAAACAGTTATACTTTAAGTTCTTTTTTGATTCAATGGTTAAATGAAAATGCTAAATAATATAACTGTGTTCGATTTTAATACGTTTAATCCATGAATATTGTATTCTAAATTATCCGTAGTCGGTCAGACTCGTGGGAACGACTCTGAATTAAGACTATTCTGACTTTAGACTCAAGGAGTTGACTTCCAAACTCACAGACCTCATTATGAATGACGTTGGATGTAACTCGCATCAAATCATCTTCATGGATCTTAGTCATGAGATGTTTTGATACTGGTATACTCATTTAGTATCCTCAGACCTAAGATACATATTAGAACTTTCGTTTACTAAAGGTTATTCTTTGATTAGTGTCAACCGCTGTCGCGTAACTGCCAGCTATAAAGGCATTGGTTGGGAATAATCTGAAGTTCAGTGGGAGTTGTATGTATTCAAGATGGGATTCTGTACTCTTACATGACATGTAACAGTTCGACATCTTGGCGCCCTCGTTGATTCAAACTGGTAAAGTGTGAGGCCTCACCCAAACTAACTGTGTGTTTGATTGGACCACTTTGATTCTAGATCGAGAACTATAATGATTGAACGCTATATGAGATTAAACTTGATCCATGTCTCATTGTTTAATTGATGTCTTATACAAAAAGGATAGATGACAACGATTACCATAAATTCGTTATCTTGCAATAGTGCATTCCAAGATTATTTTGGTTAATGAATTTAAAATGTTATAACCACTTGGAGGCAGCTATGTTGTGACACCCGGTAATTATTTCGCACTCTAATCTATATGCTTGATTTAAATTATGTGTTGATTATATAAGTTATATGACGTATAAACCATAGTATACTTGAAATGTGAACGAGAACAGTCGTAATGCCTATAGGATTGTATAAAGTGCCGATGAGAACGACTATATGATAAAGACAGCCCAGTAATAGTCAGAGGTGACAAACATATCAAGCTAAATATATACCTATGATCCAATATAAGGGGTAATGGTAAGACCATGCCCAGTAATGTTCTAATACTCTAATTAGGACCAAAACGACATAAACGTTTAAATAATGGAATATAGTCGCTGAACCGGCCAAATCAATGATACATTATACAGTGAGACGACCAAGATATGAAACTATGAAGGAATTAAAGGTATACTAGTCAAAAATAATATGAAGTTAATAATTTAAACAATCCATAAAGGATTACAATA
Organism: Bidens hawaiensis; assembly: GCF_021521415.1. NCBI lineage: Eukaryota > Viridiplantae > Streptophyta > Magnoliopsida > Asterales > Asteraceae > Bidens > Bidens hawaiensis. The sequence goes on from NW_027491249.1 coordinate 1,282,998, forward strand.
TGGAGCACTATTTAACCAAATATAACTCCGGGCTAAATTTAAATATACATCATACCGGGAACCAAAATAAATACGGGTTCCATATCATATATAATATACCCAAAGTTCAAACAGAAGAGTGGAAAAACTCTGCGTGACATTGGGAAACCCGTGGGAAGAATCCTTGCGAAAAACCCTAAAAACCAAAAATCCTTTTCAAAGACCCTGTGCTCAAAGTGCTCAAAGACCCTGTGCTCAAAGTGCTCAAAGACCCTGTGCTCAAAGTGCTCAAAGACCCTGCGGGAAGACCTGCGGGAAGACCTGCGGGAAGACCCTGCGGGAAGACCTGCGGGAAGACTGCGGGAAGACCCTGCGGGAACACCTGCGGGAAGGGAATACTTCCGCCCAAAATGAGCCAGTCTATGCTTCTGGAAGATCTTATCTTTTACCTACCAAGGTATGGGCACAATATTGAAGGTACTACAAGATCAAGCAAAATCTTCCTAACCATTCCCTATGGCCGCCTACCCCCATTCCATCAAATAAACAACAATAAAAACCATGCTTTGACCAACTATTTCACTTTATGGTGTAAGATTTGACACCCTTAAATCAAGGGATTGTAATCTTTTGGATCCCCCAAATCAAGGGATATGTTCCCTTGGGTTTGCTTATAAATAAGACCAATTATTTTGATGAAAAACACCACACACAAACTCATACAAACCCTTAAACACACTCTAAATTTCTCTCTTTTCATGGCTGAAGAACAGCAGCAGCGCAACACCAAGCAACCGCCTCTTTGCAACCCAATTTCTCTATAATTCTGCCCTGAACCCTCTGAACTCTATATATCGTTGGAAAGCTAGAAGAAATCCTTAAACCGTAGTGGAAAGCCTTGAACGGATCTCTTCTCGGAAAACTCGGTAAGAAGCTTTGAACCTTCGAAGGTCACTGCTGGGAAACTGCATTTTCCAGCAGTACCCACCTCTCTTCTTTTATTCATATCTCACAAACTACTTGGTATTTTTCGGTGATTCTTGTTTAGAAATCCAAGGAAACTCGTAAGGATCACGAACCATCTTTCGAATATCCATTTCCGGCTTAATTTCAGCACTTGGTAAGCCTAAAAGTCTAATTGTTCTTCATAAAATACTTGCTGGAAAATGGTTCTTTTCTGTCCAGCCAACACACACTCGTTTCCTTTGATTTTAACACTTGTGTTCATGTTTAATAAACATATGCTAGAGCCTACACTACAAGACCATCATCCAAGAGCCTAAACACGCTCAAGAACGTCTCGAAAAACCGACATTTCCAAGGTAATAAAATCATATTATGTTTAATAGAAAAACATGGATTAAGCCTAAGATACATATATTTAATGAGGTGATAAATCATGAATATAAACTTGAAGTGTGACATATAAGTAAGGATAAATCATGTTAAGTAAAAGATATAAAGGATTTAAAGGGGTGTTTAAGGAAGGTTAAGGTAAAAATTATCTTCAGTAGTAAAACCCATTTATAAATAAACAAGATGATCTAAATGTAAAAATGGAATTTTGGTTATGTTAAACTTTACAAAGGATATAACTAACGTATTAAAAACCGTATCGGGTTTGTCATAAAAGTAAAAATAATAATAGTAATAATAATAGTAATAATAATAATAATAATGATAAAATATGAGTACTAGTAAGATATATATAATATATGCTTATAAGATTTAAAAAGGATATTAATAATACTTATAATATATACATAACAAAATAAGTATACAAGTCATACACATATATTCCTATATATGTGCAATAAATATAAAATACGGGTTTTTTTGTGATGGACATTGCGAGTAACTGGAAGGGTGGAGGTGCCGGTAGTCGGGACGTCCTGTCTAGGCTGGTAACTGAATATATCATAGATGGGCCCGTTACCTACCTGGGGACTAACGATGAGAGCTCCAAAACCTATTAGGCCAAAGCATGTCACGAACGTCATGATTACCGACTAATAATTTGTATCGAGCATTCCCTAATGCTCGAAGGATATATATATAAAGAGAATATAATGGGCATATATATAACAAGTATAAGACGTTGTCTAACGTCCATATCGCTAAGGTATAAAAATACATATATACCGCCACCTCATAAGTATGTATCGGGCTAAGTATTAATAGTAGTATAAGTATTATGTACTGAAGAATGTACGTATACGATATAATACAGGAAACTCACCAAGTATAACGGAACATTATTCCTCGATTTAAGGTGAGTCTCACAGCCCCTATTTTCACTATTTTCACTATGTTTTAAACTGTTTTCGGGGCGAGGGACACGTGTTTAAATATGTTTTATCATGGTGTATATCTTGATTTACAATGTGCGTGTACATGAGATATTTGGCGCGCTCATGGTACATAAAGTCCCCGGTATATATTGTAACCATAAACTATAGGCAACTATAGCCGAGGAACTCTACGGGTAGTACTACTGGTCTGACCAACCCACTCGTAAGTGGTCGCGCCACTTTATAAGACGGGTGCTTAGTTTTCCGATTTATTTATTCCCTCGTGGACTCGTGGGATGTTATGTGGGGCTTTATGGTGTATATATATAGTCAAGGAATGGTTACGAACTCATGTATTCACGTTACACTGCAAGTCATGGATATTGCATTCATGACGTTATGAGAATTATATTAGAAAGCATTTTATCGAGTCACAAAACTTGTGAACTCACTCAGTTTATACTGATTAAATTATTTTACGTGTCTTTCAGGTATTTAGCCACGTGGAGAGGTCACGGTGTCTCACTACGATTTTATGTTTAACTATGAAAATTTCATGTATGAGGATTTTATATTTTGGAGTTTTCATGGTTTTATTCCCCCTTCGGCGGGACATAACTGTGAAATCTCAATATGTTACATGTAAACTTTATTATTGGTATTTTGTAAAACTTATATCATGAATGAAATCCTCATGTATTTTTATCATATAGTTGTTTGCTTAACCGCGCTCTCGAAAAACCTTTCATGAGTCGCACACCGGTTGTTTCCGCCTATGGACCGGGTGTGACAGACTGGTATCAGAGCCAAGGTTATAGCGAACTAGGATTCAACCATGAGTCTAGACTATAACCCCTTAGATTCCCTCGTGAAAACGTTTTTCATGCATGACATGTTTTCAAAACTTGCATTACACGAGAGTGCACGTGTCTTCACGACACCTTTATCGCAATTAATGGTCTAGTATGGGAATGACCAAAATAAGGGATAGGAAAAACATAAAGCGATATTATCACTAATTAAACCTTAATCCTTTCAGCGATGGCCTTCCCGAACAATGATCCATATCATGGCCTAGCCATCACTGACTCCGACTCCGGCTCTGACTCTAACACTGATAGCAGCAGTGTCCATATGAGCGACGTTGTTCCAATTCCTGATGATCCTATAGAGATCTCCGATGACGAGCCTACCGAGGTAATCAGGCTCGATGAGGACGACAAGGTAACCTATGACAACGACGACCTTGAGGAGATGGAGGAGCTGGCTGCAGTGCCCTCCGAGGAGATACGAGCCGCCGGGCTGAAAAGGTATGCCACGGACTCCAACGATGAGGTGCCCCGGACTATACATTAGGTAGGCGAGTCCTCACGCCCCCAAGGGCGCGCTACCTCCGATGATACAGAGGTCCCCGTACCACCGACCGCAGCAGCCGCCGAGGCTGAGAGAAAGGCCCTTGAGGAATGGCTCATGGATTGGGAGCAGAGGGTCGAGGTGTTTATGGAGAGCGTGAAAGGCAAGGCCTGTGAGACCAGTCTCCGCCTTGATAATCACTATGACTTGATCTCCGATGCAAGGATGAGGATACTGAAGTTGGAGCATATGGTAGGGGATGCATTGCACTTAGCTGATGTGGGAGCGAGGCGGGCCGCTGCCGCCGAACAAAGAGTGATGAGATTGGAGAATGAGGTTAAGACAATTCAAGCCTTTTTGGGAGACGTGTTTCCACCACCGCCACCACCGATGCCATGAAGCGACTATAGACTAGTATTAGCGGGTAGTAATCATATGTATGGGAAGTAATATATTACGGGCTACGACCCGATCTTTTGGCAAAACGCTTGTATGTTGTAGGAGTTTGTAGTAGACTTAAACATAAACTTATGTAATCAAATCTTTTGATGTAATGAAGTTATGTTTATGATATATGAGTATGAGTATACGATGTGGTATAATGAGATGTAATAATAAAATCTATGTATGCGAGTATATGATTGATAAGTATGACTATAAGCAAATATATGGGTGTGAATGTAATAAGTATCGAACCCTACAACTACTTACATACAAGCGTGATGCCAATACTAACCGATCCTTCTTATTCTCAACTTGAAGAAAAATGCCAAAGAGAAGGAACGACAGTTTACCTAATACACCTGCGCAATTACAAGAAGTCATAGCGCAAGCGATAGCCGCCTACGAAGCCAGTAGGGGCGACTCAAGTCAAGAACGAAGGAATTCCGCAAACACTGAAAATGTAGTTCCAGAGACTGGCGGTGAGGAACGAGGATGTTCCTACAAAACTTTCATGACATGCCAACCGTGGTCCTTTAAGGGAACGGAAGGAGCCATAGGAGTTATCCGTTGGATCGAGAAGACAGAATCTGTGATAGCAATCAGTGGATGCACAAAAAAACAGAAAGTGTTGTACGTGACATGTATGTTTCAAGATGAAGCCCTATCGTGGTGGAATTTACAAGTACAAACCCTAGGCCGAGACGTGGCCTATGGTAAGACCTGGAAAGAGTTAAAGGAGATGATGGAAAAGAAATATTGCCCAAGGACGGAGATGCAGAAGTTGGAAAATGAGTTCTGGACGCTCACCATGAAGGGAGCCGACATCACAGCATATAACACGCGATTTCACGAGCTATGCCGAATAGTTCCTCATATGGCCACCACTGAAGAAAAGAGAGTTGAAAGGTACATCTGGGGATTAGCAACAGTTATCAGGGGACCAATCACGGCCACTAGGCCTGCGACCATGGCCGAGGCTGTTGAACTAGGTCTGAGTCTGACAGAAGATGCAGTACGAGCTGGCACCCTAGGAAAGCCAACTCAGAAGGAAGCAAGCCAACCATTCTCCCAACGCAGCAACAGCCGCCATAACAATCACAAGAGGAGCTGGGCCTCTCGTAATCAAGGGTCAACTTCCAAGGAACCCCCTGTCAAGAAACAAGAAACTGTGAAAGTGTATGCCGCCCAGACCACGGATCAACCACGGAAGACGTATAGCGGGTCAAACCCGTGGTGTGACAAATGCAAGTATTATCATGTTGGTGACTGCTCAAGTATTGTGTGTAAGCATTGTCACAAGAGAGGGCATGTGGAAGCTAAGTGTAGAATTAAGAATGGTGCAGTAGTTGTGAAGCAAGAACCGGGGAAAACGACACCACGAGCTTGTTATGGGTGCGGAAATACGGGTCATTTTATCAAGGACTGTCCGCAGATGAAGAATACAGCTCAAGCTAGGGCTTTTGTTATCGGGGCGGGTGAAGCTAAGGAAGACCCAAATGTCGTCACTGGTACGTTCCTACTTAACAACCACTATGCGTCTGTGTTATTTGATACTGGTGCGGATTTAAGTTTTATATCCACTGAATTTAAGGACCTACTTGGTTTAGCACCTAGTAAATTAGCAACGCCCTATGCTATAGAATTAGCTAATGGCAAACAGTTACGATCAGACGATATAGTGGAAAGTTGCGTACTAGTGATAGGAGAACATGAATTTAACGTAGATCTGTTGCCGATAGATTTAGGAAGTTTTGATGTCGTTATAGGCATGGATTGGTTAGCAAAGAACCATGCTGAAATTATTTGTTATGACAAGCAAATCCGCGTACCCTTGGCAAGTGGTGAAACGCTGACTATTCAAGGGGAAAGACGTGGCACTGTGATGAAGTTAATTTCGTGTATGAAAGCACGAAAGTGCTTGCGAAAGAAGTGTCAAGCTTTCTTAGCCCACGTGGTGGAGAAGAAGGATGAAGAAAGGAAGATAGGAAGTATACCTATAGTGAGAGATTTCCCCGAAGTCTTTCCAGAAGATCTACCAGGGTTACCACCTCAAAGACAAGTGGAGTTTCGAATCGATCTAGTACCAGGAGCTGCACCAGTAGCGCGAGAACCTTATCGATTAGCTCCCTCGGAAATGCGAGAACTATCGAATCAATTACAGGAGCTACTAGACAAGGGTTTCATACGCCCGAGCTACTCACCTTGGGGAGCCCCGATACTATTTGTCAAGAAGAAAGACGGTTCGTTCCGTATGTGTATTGATTACAGGGAACTTAACAAACTGACCATAAAAAATCGGTACCCTTTACCGAGGATTGATGATTTGTTTGACCAATTACAGGGATCTAGTTTCTATTCCAAGATAGATCTACGATCCGGGTACCATCAGCTGAAGATACACGAGGATGATGTACCAAAGACTGCGTTTCGAACGAGGTATGGTCATTATGAATTTCTAGTCATGCCTTTTGGGCTAACGAACGCACCTACCGTGTTCATGGACTTAATGAACCGAGTGTGCAAACCTTACCTAGACAAGTTCGTGATAGTGTTTATAGATGACATATTAATTTATTCCCGAACGGAAGAGGAGCACGAGCAACACCTTCGATTGATTTTAGAATTGTTGAGAAAGGAGAAGCTGTATGCAAAGTTTTCAAAGTGTGATTTTTGGTTAAGAGAAGTACACTTTTTAGGCCATGTCGTCAACGAAAAGGGAATTCATGTTGACCCTTCAAAAGTAGAGGCCATTAAAAACTGGGAAGTGCCGAAGACACCGACGGAAATACGACAATTTCTAGGGCTAGCAGGCTACTATCGGCGATTTATTGAAAATTTCTCGAAGATAGCACAACCCCTTACTGCGCTCACACAGAAGGATAAACCTTTTAATTGGGGAGATAAACAAGAAAAGGCGTTCCAGTTGCTAAAACAGAAGCTTTGTAGTGCGCCTATCCTAGCTCTACCTGAAGGGACGGATGACTTCGTAGTTTATTGCGATGCTTCGCATCAAGGACTTGGTTGTGTCCTTATGCAAAGAAATCAAGTCATCGCGTACGCGTCACGACAACTCAAAGTGCACGAGAAAAATTACACCACTCACGATTTAGAATTGGGCGCAGTGGTGTTTGCACTTAAGATATGGCGTCATTACTTATACGGCACCCATTGCACAATCTACACCGATCATAAAAGCCTACAACATATATTTGATCAAAAAGAATTAAACATGAGGCAACGACGGTGGGTTGAATTATTGAATGATTATGATTGTGTGATCAAGTACCACCCTGGAAAGGCGAACGTTGTAGCAGACGCTTTAAGCAGGAAAGAAAGGGTGAAGACATCACGTGTTAAAGTCTTAGGGCTAACTATAAGTACGAACCTCACCACCCTTATCCACGAAGCCCAACGAGAAGCTTTGAAACCTGATAATATCAAAGACGAGGGTCTCCGTGGTATGGTTGACAACTTAGAATCCAAAGAAGACGGTACCCTGTACTTTGTCAACCGAATATGGGTTCCTCTCGAGGGAGGATTACGTGAAAGAATACTTGATGAAGCCCACAAGACGAAGTATTCCGTGCACCCCGGTGCAGATAAAATGTATAAAGATGTAAAGGGATACTATTGGTGGCCTAATCTTAAGGGTGATATAGCAAATTATGTGGGAAAATGTTTAACTTGCGCAAAAGTCAAGGCGGAATATCAGAAACCATCCGGATTATTACAACAGCCCGAGATTCCCATGTGGAAATGGGAACAAATCTCGATGGATTTCATTACGAAGTTACCTAGGACTCCAAGAGGTTATGACACCATATGGGTGATAGTCGACCGGCTAACCAAATCCGCGCATTTCTTAGCTATCAAAGAAACGGATAAGATGGAGCGGTTAGCTAGACTATATATAAAAGAGATCGTGTCAAGACATGGAGTCCCAGTCTCGATTATTTCTGACCGCGACAGTCGATTTACGTCTCATTTTTGGAAGTCGTTACAAAAAGCTTTGGGCACGCGATTAGATATGAGTACCGCCTACCATCCCCAGACTGACGGCCAAAGCGAACGAACTATACAAACATTGGAGGATATGCTAAGAGCGTGTGCAATTGATTTTGGTGGTAGCTGGGATGTTCACCTTCCTTTGGTGGAATTTTCATATAATAATAGCTACCACACGAGCATAAAGGCTGCACTGTTCGAAGCTTTGTATGGTCGTAAGTGTAGGTCGCCCTTGTGCTGGGCGGAAATTGGCGACAGACAAATGACGGGTCCCGAACTAATTCAAGAAACAACTGACAAGATATTTCAAATAAAAGAACGACTGAAAACGGCCCGCGATCGACAGAAAAGTTATGCGGATGTGAGACGCAAGCCTTTGGAATTCCAAGTGGGAGATAAAGTTCTTTTAAAAGTCTCGCCATGGAAAGGAGTTCCAAGGTTTGGAAAGCGGCGCAAGCTCAGCCCAAGATATACCGGACCGTTCGAGATCCTGGAAAGGATAGGTCCAGTGGCCTATAAGTTGAAGCTACCGGAAGAACTTAACGGGGTACATGACACATTCCATGTGTCGAACCTTAAAAAGTGTCTATCCGATGAATCTTTAATTATACCTTTAGATGAAGTACATATTGACGATCGGTTACATTTTGTTGAAGAACCGATAGCCGTTACCGACTGGAAAGAACAAAAACTACGAAGAAGTCGGATTAAGTTAGTGAAGGTACAGTGGAAATCTAAAAGAGGACCCGAGTTTACCTGGGAAAGAGAAGATCAAATTCGAAAGAAGTACCCACACCTTTTCCCGGACCCAACTATAACGGATAACTAACAACAAATTTCGGGACGAAATTCTTCCAACAGGGGGAGAATGTGACACCCGGTAATTATTTCACACTCTAATCTATATACTTGATTTAAATTATGTGTTGATTATATAAGTTATATGACGTATAAACCATAGTATACTTGAAATGTGAACGAGAACAGTCGTAATGCCTATAGGATTGTATAAAGTGCCGATGAGAACGACTATATGATAAAGACAGCCCAGTAATAGTCAGAGGTGACAAACATATCAAGCTAAATATATACCTATGATCCAATATAAGGGGTAATGGTAAGACCATGCCCAGTAATGTTCTAATACTCTAATTAGGACCAAAACGACATAAACGTTTAAATAATGGAATATAGTCGCTGAACCGGCCAAATCAATGATACATTATACAGTGAGACGACCAAGATATGAAACTATGAAGGAATTAAAGGTATACTAGTCAAAAATAATATGAAGTTAATAATTTAAACAATCCATAAAGGATTACAATATGGAGCACTATTTAACCAAATATAACTCCGGGCTAAATTTAAATATACATCATACCGGGAACCAAAATAAATACGGGTTCCATATCATCTATAATATACCCAAAGTTCAAACAGAAGAGTGGAAAAACTCTGCGTGACATTGGGAAACCCGTGGGAAGAATCCTTGCGAAAAACCCTAAAAACAAAAAATCCTTTTCAAAGACCCTGTGCTCAAAGTGCTCAAAGACCCTGTGCTCAAAGTGCTCAAAGACCCTGTGCTCAAAGTGCTCAAAGACCCTGCGGGAAGACCTGCGGGAAGACCTGCGGGAAGACCTGCGGGAAGACCCTGCGGGAAGACCTGCGGGAAGACCTGCGGGAAGACCCTGCGGGAAGACCTGCGGGAAGACTGCGGGAAGACCTGCGGGAAGACCTGCGGGAAGGGAATACTTCCGCCCAAAATGAGCCAGTCTATGCTTCTGGAAGATCTTATCTTTTACCTACCAAGGTATGGGCACAATATTGAAAGTACTACAAGATCAAGCAAAATCTTCCTAACCATTCCCTATGGCCGCCTACCCCCATTCCATCAAATAAACAACAATAAAAACCATGCTTTGACCAACTATTTCACTTTATGGTGTAAGATTTGACACCCTTAAATCAAGGGATTGTAATCTTTTGGATCCCTCAAATCAAGGGATGTGTTCCCTTGGGTTTGCCTATAAATAAGACCAATTATTTTGATGAAAAACACCACACACAAACTCATACAAACCCTTAAACACACTCCAAATTTCTCTCTTTTCATGGCTGAAGAACAGCAGCAGCGCAACACCAAGCAACCGCCTCTTTGCAACCCAATTTCTCTATAATTCTGCCCTGAACCCTCTGAACCCTATATATCGTTGGAAAGCTAGAAGAAATCCTTAAACCGTAGTGGAAAGCCTTGAACGGATCTCTTCTCGGAAAACTCGGTAAGAAGCTTTGAACCTTCGAAGGTCACTGCTGGGAAACTGCATTTTCCAGCAGTACCCACCTCTCTTCTTTTATTCATATCTCACAAACTACTTGGTATTTTTCGGTGATTCTTGTTTAGAAATCCAAGGAAACTCGTAAGGATCACGAACCATCTTTCGAATATCCATTTCCGGCTTAATTTCAGCACTTGGTAAGCCTAAAAGTCTAATTGTTCTTCATAAAATACTTGCTGGAAAATGGTTCTTTTCTGTCCAGCCAACACACACTCGTTTCCTTTGATTTTAACACTTGTGTTCATGTTTAATAAACATATTCTAGAGCCTACACTACAAGACCATCATCCAAGAGCCTAAACACGCTCAAGAACGTCTCGAAAAACCGACATTTCCAAGGTAATAAAATCATATTATGTTTAATAGAAAAACATGGATTAAGCCTAAGATACATATATTTAATGAGGTGATAAATCATGAATATAAACTTGAAGTGTGACATATAAGTAAGGATAAATCATGTTAAGTAAAAGATATAAAGGATTTAAAGGGGTATTTAAGGAAGGTTAAGGTAAAAATGATCTTCAGTAGTAAAACCCATTTATAAATAAACAAGATGATCTAAATGTAAAAATGGAATTTTGGTTATGTTAAACTTTACAAAGGATATAACTAACGTATTAAAAACCGTATCGGGTTTGTCATAAAAGTAAAAATAATAATAGTAATAATAATAGTAATAATAATAATAATAATGATAAAATATGAGTACTAGTAAGATATATATAATATATGCTTATAAGATTTAAAAAGGATATTAATAATACTTATAATATATACATAACAAAATAAGTATACAAGTCATACACATATATTCCTATATATGTGCAATAAATATAAAATACGGGTTTTTTTGTGATGGACATTGCGAGTAACTGGAAGGGTGGAGGTGCCGGTAGTCGGGACGTCCTGTCTAGGCTGGTAACTGAATATATCATAGATGGGCCCGTTACCTACCTGGGGACTAACGATGAGAGCTCCAAAACCTATTAGGCCAAAGCATGTCACGAACGTCATGATTACCGACTAATAATTTGTATCGAGCATTCCCTAATGCTCGAAGGATATATATATAAAGAGAATATAACGGGCATATATATAACAAGTATAAGACGTTGTCTAACGTCCATATCGCTAAGGTATAAAAATACATATATACCGCCACCTCATAACTATGTATCGGGCTAAGTATTAATAGTAGTATAAGTATTATGTACTGAAGAATGTACGTATACGATATAATACAGGAAACTCACCAAGTATAACGGAACATTATTCCTCGATTTAAGGTGAGTCTCACAGCCCCTATTTTCACTATTTTCACTATGTTTTAAACTGTTTTCGGGGCGAGGGACACGTGTTTAAATATGTTTTATCATGGTGTATATCTTGATTTACAATGTGCGTGTACATGAGATATTTGGCGCGCTCATGGTACATAAAGTCCCCGGTATATATTGTAACCATAAACTATAGGCAACTATAGCCGAGGAACTCTACGGGTAGTACTACTGGTCTGACCAACCCACTCGTAAGTGGTCGCGCCACTTTATAAGACGGGTGCTTAGTTTTCCGATTTATTTATTCCCTCGTGGACTCGTGGGATGTTATGTGGGGCTTTATGGTGTATATATATAGTCAAGGAATGGTTACGAACTCATGTATTCACGTTACACTGCAAGTCATGGATATTGCATTCATGACGTTATGAGAATTATATTAGAAAGCATTTTATCGAGTCACAAAACTTGTGAACTCACTCAGTTTATACTGATTAAATTATTTTACGTGTCTTTCAGGTATTTAGCCACGTGGAGAGGTCACGGTGTCTCACTACGATTTTATGTTTAACTATGAAAATTTCATGTATGAGGATTTTATATTTTGGAGTTTTCATGGTTTTATTCCCCCTTCGGCGGGACATAACTGTGAAATCTCAATATGTTACATGTAAACTTTATTATTGGTATTTTGTAAAACTTATATCATGAATGAAATCCTCATGTATTTTTATCATATAGTTGTTTGCTTAACCGCGCTCTCGAAAAACTTTTCATGAGTCGCACACCGGTTGTTTCCGCCTATGGACCGGGTGTGACATATGTGTAGCTAGAGCACAGCTGGCTGTCAGTATTGAGTAACTTAACCAGAAACCATCCAAGTGGGAGACTGTTGGAATTATGGACCGGTTCGGGTAAGTCAATACGGCCAACCGGGTTATGACCCGTGAGAGTTACACCGTGAGGTAACGAGCCATTGACCCGCTTAAGTTAGTTAACCGGGTTAGATACTTTAACGAGATGAAATTACATGGAGCGGGTTTTGGAGCAAGAAGTAGACTTGTTGGCCCATTGGGTTTATAACTAACTAAGTTAGTTAAACCTAATTAGGTTATACAAACACATGATGTTATGGACATAACCTTAACCCTAAGCTAATCAACAAGTCCATCTCCCTTCTTCCTCCACCCCATCGCCAGCCAACCTGCACCACCGCTGCTACCCTACCACCGGCGTTGTCCAGACACCGCCGCCGCTTGCCGCCGCCACCAACGCCAGCCGTCGCCGCTCACAGCCGCCGCCACTGCTATCCGGATACCACCACCACTGCCGTTGCCGTCGTGCACTGCCACTGATTGGTCATTGGATCTCGTTGTGTCACCTAGCTCGATTCATTAACCTTCGGTGTCTCAACCGATTAATTATTAACCGAGGTAAACTTAAATATATTGTTAGTTTATATTTAATGTTTTGACTCGTAATCGTATTGTCTGTAACCGGTACCTGTCGGGTTTAGTTTTCGGTGCTGATTAATTATATATATTCCGCTGCGTATAACTATAATTAATAAGATTAATTATTATTAATCACGTTTATTAAACCGGTTTTAATAAACAAAATTTTAACTGATCACCACTAAAACCCAACAGATTGAACTACATAGTACTAGGATGGGTGGACCTCCTAAAAAGTCTCCACCGAAACAACAAAAAACAAAGTCATGTTAAAAGATCCAGTTTTACCCTTCTGCATATCTACCCATAAATTTACATGAAACTCAGTTTATCAATTAGATACCGCATTTTACTAAAAAGGTGGGTTTATTATATTAAAAATGTAAAAGAAATACCATCCCTTTTGTCATTGTATGTAATGACTTGTAGTCTATACCTTTTGATGTAATAAGCTTTAATGTGGTTACTGTTTGACGTTACTAATGACCTATAAAGCATGAACTGTGACAATGACATGGTAGCCACATAAACAATCGATTCGTCTTAGCGAACGATGTCTTGTCCGCAATGGAATTAACTAGTTATAGGCTAAAGTTAAAATTACATCAAATGATAATAAAACTAAAGATTTTATCTGTCATTTATGTATTACTTATTTATTATTTATTTGATTATCCAACTTGTTATAATATTCAACCCTATTAACTTATTAAATTCAAATCAATTCTCATCATATGTATATTTGATCCAATACAATCTTGCAAGAAACTTTTAATAACTGGGTTAGTACTAGTCGGTAGTATTTACTATTTACAAATTAGAGCATTCCCGGCCTGTTCCCTACCCTATATCCATATACATCATATAATTATACTAAAAACATTGTATTTTCTCTCTTCTGTTTAATTAAATAATAATTTTTATACTTTTATCTTCATGTTTTTTCTCTCTTTCACTCAAAACTATTTTATGAAAATGTTAAAAAATTATACATTATCTACCGTGAATCCTTAAATTTAACTTTCCCATATAAATTTTCTCTCTCCTATACTCACAACCACTCATAACCATACCATATAATTTGTAAATTTTTCTTACATAATTTTAAGAAACGGATTGAGAATGCTCTTACATTGATCTAGGCATCTAGGTACTTGTGACAAGTCTAGCTACTTGAGTAAATTATTGGGCCCATATTTTGGGTTATTCCATGACTTAGTCACTTCAAGTTCATGCTATTTAAAAAGGCTTAAAAGGTCTTTAGGCCCGGAACAAACTTTTTATATAACTATCGACTTAGTTTACATTTTTCCCTTTCCGAAAAAGAGCATGGCCCGAAAGTAAAAATAAATAAATAAGTAAAACAAAATCAAAGTGTTTTCTCGAAATTTTAAACGTATATATACCACAAAACACACATACACAAATTAAACATTGATAGATGCCAGATGTTTTAGTATAAAATTGTGAATCATAATATTCATCAAACAAGTCAGGAGGTACAGGGATGTACGCTTGTCTGAGTTTATTATGATCTTCGGTATTAGAGCCTCATTGCTTCCTAGGGGAGAAGCCCAAAGGATTCCGGGATCCAAGGGGGCAACACTCCTAGAATCAGGGTCCAAGGGGAAGAGCTCGTAGATAGGGTCTAGCTGTATAATTCAAATTTCATAAGAAATTCAATTTACATATGGGATCTATACGATCTAGTGACAATAAAAAAATATTCTAATTGAAAACTTTGAAAGTATCTGATAAGATATGTGATCTCAAGATCAAGTGGCTTCGACATAGGGCACGCACGAGTTCGAAGGATTTTGACGAGAGTTCGGTTGAGGACGTGAGAACCACATACTTACACGTCTCTATAAAGTTTTTTATAAAGTTGTATACTTGCACGCTTTCGTCATTTAGATATTTTTTCAAACAGTTCACAAAATTCCAACATATGTAGGTGGACCGAATAATACTGAAATTGCTATCAGACCAAGAGAAAATAATAAGGCAACAAACTCAAGCACTTCCAGCAAGAAGCGATGCTGAAATCATGTCGAGACACCAAATGTGAAATAATTTGCATAAGTTCGAAAATTCAACAAGAAACAATTAATATTTCAGCCACTTATTCATGGCGGAGAGGTTCGTTTTTTAGGAGGTTTTTTTTTATATAAACATAGAATCTACTAATCAATCCGCATCAAAATAAGGGGACCAAGAACAATTATTTTCAAGCTTTCAAGTACGGTATAACTACAAGTCTGAAAAAAGAACAAAGGATCTGATCTCTTATCTTGGTTTGCCAATGATCTTTTTTATGTTCTCAAAGACTCAAGGACGAGTCTTTTTCGAAGACTAAGAAGGTCAAGAGACCAGTCAACCCAATAGACTCGGGATAAGATGCTCATGTGGTACCGACCCAGAGCCTAGCGAGATGAACTATGGAGTTGAAAGAAAATGCTCCCCACATTGAGAGAGAAAATTGAATAACATAATCAAATGCAATGCCGAAGTGAATGATGACATTGGATCAAATTCTCCATGGAGTTGATAGATGAAAAGACCTTTTAGTGAATAGGACCCGACGAGAACTTTTTTTTTCGAAGACGGGGACCAAACGAGTTTCATATATCAACTTATTATCGTCTATAAAGCGAACAAGGAATGTAGGCATGGGAAGTTGTTTTCTCCTTTGTAGATTAGAAAAGCTTAAGTTCTATGCAATTCATGATGTTAAGTGTTGACCCTTTTCAATATTTGATATAATTGGTCCTAATTAAACTTTGAATTGGTTTAAAGATAAATAGCATTTTCTATAGACCTTTTATTACAAAATTAACAATAAATATCGATCTACATGTTCTTTCAATTTGAGCATGTGACACTAACCTCGTCAACTATGATTCGCTATATACATTGGACGTGAAGATGGACCCGATACTTCTCACTTTTGTTTACCAAACTGACTATTGCAAAGGTCGCTTATAGAATGGATACCTCCATTACTTGACGCTTGGTTGAAACGAAAAGATGAAAGAAAGTTTATTCTCTTTTAGAATGATTTGCTATCACGACCCATGTCTAACGACCCTACACATGAGAAAGGGGATAAGCAATTAAGCATGACTAAAAGGGAAAAACAAAACCATATTATTTGGACATCAATTTCTTATCCCAAAGAACAAAAAAAGAGAAAAGAAGTACATTTCATGTACTGTGAAGACTAGTCACTTTTTGCTCATGAAATTGGATTTCTAATAAAGAAATTTGTAGTCACGTGAAAAAATCAGTAAATAATATAATCAACTCTTTTTATATTCGTAGTCGAATCAATCCAGATGAAAATGCTAGCATTTTTACGAGACGACTCCGATACCATTTTTCCATAGTCGAAATTTAAACCCAATCAGCATGTCAATTATAAGATTATTTCTTGTCTGTAAGGACCATGATTTGCTAGTTATAAAAAAAACATGGCTTGCACATTTTGGTCATCACGAAACAGTATTCAAATAACGACATGGTTCCCCAAACCCAAGTATTTATAATACGATATGATTTGTTGCACATACAAAAATTGTGGTTTTCATCTTCACATTCCAAATCATTCTACACACCACAGGTTCTCAATGAGTTTTGGTTGGAAAAAACGAGTTTGCTTCTAACTTTTAATATGTATACGAATGGGCATGTCAAATCTACTTCCAATATATTAATCTATTTTATTTATAAAAAAATCTTTTTTATTTATAAAACTATATATTAATTGTAAGTTTCTAAAAATACTATATTTGTGATTTTCTTTTTCCTTTGAAGGAAAGAGATAAAGAGAGATGTGGACCATTGAAGGACATTGGTTAGGTGAAGTGTCTCTATTTTGCCTGCGCACTTGTTCTTTTTATTTCCAGTAGTGCGCATATGCTGTACACAAATTCGGACTAACTTCCTTAATTCTTTCATCATTATACCCCAATTTCCAGCCTCCCACTAACTCAATTTACTTTCCATTTCTACAAGCACAAATAAATATTAGAGTAAATTAGTTACTTTGTACTTTAGGTGTATACTAAACTGCACGTTTTGCTCTTCAGGTTTAACAAGTACACTAGGTGCTAGTGTGATTTTTTGAAAGTTTTGCTCCGTTTAGTATAAACCTAAAGGACATAATATTTAAATAAGTTTAAGGGCTCTCAATTTGTAAAATTTCATCATCCTAATTTTGGTGGGAAGACTCTATGTTGTAAAGAAAAATAGTTTTATCCATTTTATCATGTATTTTTACAAAAGAGTCTTTATACCAGAATTAAGAAGATATAATTTCACTTTAAAAAATAAAAAAACTATGAAGTATTGGTTTTTATTGTATTAACCAAAATAAAAATAAATGGGTTAAGTTGATTTCTTAAAGATATGCATATTTAGTCTAAATAATAACAAGACTCTTGTTTAATACAAGTTTAATGGGGCATTTCAAAGAAGAAGGGGAAAAAGAATTGTTTTTATGAAAAATTATAGGAATATTGGCCTCATATAATCTCAACTATGGCCCATTGGCAAATATAAGGACCAACTATTGAAATGCCAAAATATAATCCCAACTACGCATGTGGGTGGAAAATTAACGGGAAGTTGTTAATCTTCCGTTAGTTTTGTGTGACGTGGCAGCTGACTTGTCATTAACCAGCTGACATGGCCGCCGAGTTGTCATTAAACCGCTGACGTGGCCGCTGAGTTGTCATTAATTTAAAATAATAATAATAATAATAATAATAATAATAATAATAATAATTTGTATTGCCCAGGAGTCTAACAAACCCACTTCATCTTCATCCCATTTCTCTTCGGCCTCCACCTCACCATCTCCAACCACCACCTCCCCATCTCCGACCGCCATCATCATCCGCTCCGACCATCGTTAAAAGCCCAGTCCACCCATCACCACTATCTCTGTACACCCTCATCATCGTAAAAGTATTTGGATGTCATCTTACCAGAGCCTAAGCCCTTGGTTTTCGTCGGCCGGAACAAATCTCATCCCGCCGGGCGCCGTGTAGCTCCGACAACCACCAAAATCATAACAGTTTCCTCTCCCGAAATCGCAGCTACAACATCTGGCTGATTTCTGGTCTGAAAACCCTAATGGTGGATTGGGGGAATTGAACAGGCTACAGCTGTTGTCGGCGGAGAAGCCACCAGAGCAGCCGTCGGCGGAGATGGGAAGTGTTTCGATGTCGGTAGAAGGAGCCGGTGGAGAAGCCACCGGAGCAGCCATCGGCAGAGACGGTGGCGATAACGTCGGAGAAGCTGTCGACGACAACGTCGGAGAAGCCGTCGGAGATGCCGTCGAAGACTGAGCAGATCCGTCGATCATAGCAAATAGCGTAATTAGGTGGTTTAAGATTTTTTTTATAATTAACAGCCTCGTCAGCAGCCCAGTCAGCTGGTTATGAGACATCTCAGCCGCCACGTCACACAAAACTAACGGAAGGTTAAGTTTCCGTTAGTTTTCCACCCACATGCGTAGTTGGGATTATATTTTGTCATTTCGATAGTTGGTCCTTATATTTGCCAATGGGCCATAGTTGAGATTATATGAGGCCAATATTTCAAAATTATAATAAATAAAACATTATAATACAAATATGAGATTGCAAAATGCAAAGGAATTAAAAATATTCATTTTTCTATGAATCAAATCATCCACGGATTTCAAATATAATCATTTAAATTCGTTGTTCTTGTGTTAGTAGATTCTTTTCAAAAGATAGATGCTTAAACTATATAGTGGGGGGAGATAGTGAATATTTATATATTTTAAGCTATAGTTAAAGAATAATTAAATTACTATTCATTTATTCTCATCATTAGACAGATGTTTAAAATAGAAAATATATACAAAATGGAAAGGCTAGAGAACCTTCTCTTCTGCATCAAACACCTACAACTACTAGCACTACAATCTCTATATTCCTTGCTTCTTCCTCAACAGTTATCAGTTTCTTGAATAATATTATAACTTTGTTTCAAGATTTCATTGATGTCTGTGTCACATGATTACATAGGCTTATCAGATGCTTCTTCATTAAAAAGAAGCTCTGAAGCCTCAAATATCTCATCTGATAATGTAACCAACAATGTTTTTAATCTGAAAGCTACTGAACTCAGTCTTGGGTTGCCTGGTTTTGGCAAAAGTTATGAAGAAAATGCAGCAAAAGGTGGCGGCCTTGCTATCAAGAACTACATGTCAGGAGCTAAAAGGGGATTTTATGATATTAGTTTTAATGGTGTTTTTGAGAAAAATCAAACTCAACAGTTAAATTCATCTTCTAATGTTAAGCATGTTGAAGAGGAGAAGAAAGGCCCTATTAGTAAAAATGCCAATGGCAGTGTTCCTCCTTCTGCTAAGTAAGTAAGTAAGTATATATATATATATATATATATATATATATATATATATATATATATATATTCTGAATGCACTATTTGCTTAAATATGGATTTGATTTCCTGGTTTTCTTGTTTCTTGAAAGTAATGTGTGCTTATAATTTTAATCTTGGAAAACTTTGCCTAAAGAAAGCTAAAATCTTGAGCTACTTTGAATCTTTTTTATTTATTTGCCCTTCATACAAACTAGATACTGATAATTTTCTGGGGATTTTGTTCTGTTTTCTTGTGTTTTGATGTGTTAATACACCATGAATGCTAGTTCAAGATTGTGTGAATTTATTTAAAGTAAAGTTGTATTAATTTTGGAGAATTTGTTCTGTTTTATTTGGATTTCCTTAAATATTTGTTTTGACCTGTTTTATTGTTTCTTGAAAGTTATATGTGTGAATTTA
Organism: Bidens hawaiensis; assembly: GCF_021521415.1. NCBI lineage: Eukaryota > Viridiplantae > Streptophyta > Magnoliopsida > Asterales > Asteraceae > Bidens > Bidens hawaiensis. Next base: position 1,302,980 of record NW_027491249.1, read on the forward strand.
TTTATTGTTTCTTGAATAGTTTTATTTATTTAAAAGTCCCCAATCTTTGAAAGTTTTTCCTGATGAAAAGTTAAAATCTTGAGCTTGTTACTATCATTTAGTCTATGATCTTCATAAATGAATGTTTACTGAATTAAGGTAGGCATGATTTTCTACACAATATGAAATGGCTTTGTTGATTGAAAAGTTATATATATGCTTAAGCCTTTATTTTTGAAACCATTAAGTAAAAAAGTGTTACCCTTTAAGAAACAAGATCTTCTAGCTTAATTTCTTGAGGGGAATTTGTGCTCTTTGTCTTGTGTTTTGACTTTTGACCTGGTCAAGATTGTATGAATTGCTTTCAAGAACAGTTCTTTTGGGTTATGTAACAGGGCACAGGTGGTAGGATGGCCACCAATTAGATCTTTCCGAAAGAACACTATGTCCACCAACTTGTCGAAGAGCGGTGGTGTGGCTGATTTGGGATCCGAAGAGTGTCTTTATGTGAAGGTGAGCATGGATGGTGCTCCATATTTAAGGAAGATTGATCTCAAGATTTACCATAACTATGAAGAACTTTCAAAGGCTCTTGAGAAAATGTTTAGTTGCTTTACTCTTGGTATGTTTGCATCTTTTATGCTTAAAATGCAATAATATTAGGGGTGTGCCTACGCTTTGAGCTCAACCCGAAAATCCTGTTTTTGAGATTTTATAAACCTCTCGGTTTCGGTTTTTTGGTTTTACCATTGGGTTTGAAAACTTTTGGGCAGAAAAAAGCATTGGCCCAAAATAATGAATTACATGGACCTAGATCCCCGTGTTAATTAACTATTATATATTAGGCCGGCTAAAATATTGGGTGACACTATTAATTAAATTATTATAAATTACTTAAAGTCTAAAATAAAAAATGAAAATCCATAAAATTGCTTCGGTTCGATAATTCAGTTTTAGTTACATTTACATGCATGACAGAAGCCGAACCAAAAGTTCAATTTTACGTAAGCATAAAACCAAAACGCCAATCTTTGTTTGGGTTTGGTTATTATGGTTCTGTTTTTTCGGTTTTATGCGCATTCTTAAATATATTTGTTTAATTTTATCATTTTCTTGATGCGTTTTGTCATGTTATGGATGGTTTATGAATAGGGCAATCTACTTCTAGCGGAATTAAAGGCCGAGAAGGGCTTACTGAAAGTAACTTGAAAGATCTTCTTCATAGCTCCGAATGTGTTCTAACATATGAAGATAAAGAGGGCGACTGGATGCTTGTTGGTGATGTTCCTTGGGAGTGAGTTCTTAATTGAACAAAACCTTTTTCATTTGTGTTTTTCGATTATTGTGGTCGTAGTGTTATTAATTGTCAACTAAAATCTAGAAACTATGTTCTTGATTTTGCAGGATGTTTATAGATTCATGCAAGAGATTAAGGATCATGAAAGGCTCAGAAGCAACCGGATTAGGTACACAATATTTTTAGAACTTTAATTTTTCAAGATTATCAAAACCTTCCGCCTTGCATTATATTTGTTAAAAAAATAAAAACAAAAATCCTTCTTTGTGTTTTTCATGTAAACTGCTTTGGATCTTGGATTTATACTAGAGTGATTAAATTGTGTTTGTGTTTGTGTTGCTTTTACAGCTCCAAGATCAATGGAGAAGTGCAAGAACAGAAACTAACATAAGTTCCCGATTTTAACACTGAAAGAGGCATTCGATGAAAACACCATAAAGGGTTTATATACGTGCTTCGATAATTTTGATTTGTAACTTTTGTTTTGTGTTTTTATTAATGGTAGATTGTTGTTTGAATCCTATAGGAAAAGGTCATAACTGGAAAGAAACACAGTTTTTTGGTAATCCTGTTGTGAACCACTTGACATTTGTTAATGTAAATGGCTTTCTTCTCCTTCATCATTTGTTTTTGACTTTATAGTTAAGCATGCGCCTCTTTTTCTAAAGAATAATTGATATATCTGTTGGCTAATTACCGAGTTGGCCCATTATGCTCGGGCCTAAGTATCTTATTAATCGAAAGGGCTAAGAGGCATTTAGGATATTAGCTTTTTTAGAATGACGACTTTCTTGTATTTGGGCTACCGCATTCTCCAAATTTGGAGAGCCCCGTATCCGATGCTCCACTCTAACCAAACTAGTAAAGTGTCCTGGTATCACAAATTTGAATATTGTAACTAAGGCAAGTTATGTTGATCATGCCATGCATAATGAACTTAGGTGCAACCTCAAATCTTACACAGTTGCATTTACTAGGAGCTCATATTGATGAAACGGCGTTTTCAGATAGTGCTTACACATATGAGTCTTGGTGGTTCTCATAATATGCCAGATAGCATAAACATATCAAGTGGTTCACTGAAAGCCTTGTATATATATTTCTTTGAACTCAAGAAGGTGGTGAACATCACATTGGATGCACCGGAACTGGTTTTTGTCTCGTTGCTACTTTTTTAAACACGAAACTTCCTGGTGTTATGAGAGCTACAATTGAGTTGGACACTGGTGCGAACCATGAACCTAACGGTTTGTGGTTTCGAAAACTGGTTCTTATGATTCAAGCTTTCTAAGTAGGGTGGCAAAACAAACCCAAATGGGTTGTTTTTGGTCAATTTGGATAACTTTTAAAATTGAAAGGGTCATGATGAATCAAAAGAATTTTACAAGAATGTCAAGATGGGTTGGAAAAATGCTAGTGATTTTTTGTTATAGGTTAGAGTGGGTTTGTTTGTGTGTTAGAATGGACTAAAACAAGCTCCATCCAATTTTATTACAAACAAAACTCACGAAACCGCATAGAAACCGAGGAATCGAAACCGAATAGAAACCGAGAAATCGAAACTGAATAGATACCAAAAAAAAAGCAAAACCAAACCGGGGGAAAAAAACCGAGCCTGAACAGAGACAAAACCAAGATTTATTTTTTAATGAACGAGGAAGATGGTGAAAACATTTTAGTTATTTTACCTTTTGCGTTTTCGATTTATACTTTGAGTTATTACTTTTTTTAATTAATTTTTTTGAATATTTTTTGAGGGTTTTTGAATCTTTTTATATTTTAACCTTTACTTGGTTCAAGATGGGTTAACTTTCCTATCTTGACCCATACCCATCCTAAACCGAATAGAAACCGAGAAATCGAAACCGAACAAAAACTGAAAATGTTGAAATCGAATAGATACCGAAACGAAAAAAAAAGCAGAATTGAACCGAGAAAAATCGAACCTGAACCGAGACAAAACCGAGATTTTATTTAATGAACGAGGAAGACGGGGGAAACATTTTAGTTATTTTACTTTTTGCGTTTTCGATTTATATTTTGAGTTATTAATTTTTTTGAATATTTTTTTAGGGGTTTTTGAAACCTTTTGTATTTTAACGTTTACTTGGTTCAAGATGGATTAACTTTATCAAAAGAATGGAGATTGCAAGATGACAAACAAATATGACACACATTGGTTATTTTTTGAAATTATGACACTAATTTAATGACGTACAAAAATAAATGTCATAAATTCTCTAATTTTCAAAAATTATGACATTGTTTTAGTGACTCGCATAATTGCGCGTCATTGTGCGCATGTCAATAAATGTCTTTTTTCTTGTAGTGTTCATTCATATATTTCTTAATAGTTTACAAGTAGCTTCTGTCAAAATAAATACAAGGGAAAAGAAAGCAAAAAAAAATCAAAACAAGGAAAGGAAATAAATGAGGAATAGTTTGAGGCTAGTAGTTAAGCAAATAATTTGGTTTGAGGAAAGCAAGGATATGGTGATTGACAACCGTAGACATATCCAAAATTAGGGAGAATGATTCAAACTTTAATACTCCCCCTCAAGTTAGAGCATGTAGATTTTGTAATGCCCAACTTGTCGAGTAAGAACTGGAGTTGTTGAGCGCCCAATCCTTTCGTGAGCAAATATGCTATTTGCATTTTGGTATCAATACGTAATGGTTGAACTTCTTTAAACTCGACTCTTTCACGAACGAAGTAGCAGTCCATTTCTACGTGCTTGGTTTGTTCATGAAAAAAGGGGTTCTTAGCAATGAGTCTAGCCGCTTGGTTGTCACAAAAAAGGGGGGTTGGTTCACTTAGGATGACATCTAGATCCTTGAGGAGCCACCGCATCCACAAAACGTCACTGACTGTAGAGGCCATAGACCTATACTCAGCTTCAGCAAAGGAACGAGAGACCACAGCTTGTTTCTTTGTTTTCCAGGAAACAGGTGCCCCTCTGAGAAGTAGAACAAATCCTGTTCTAGATCTCCTGGTGAAAGGGCAACCAAGCCAATCAGAGTCACAATATGCAGTAAGGTTATACCCGCCGTCCCGAGGCAAGAGAATGCTTGTCCGGCTGTTCCCTTCAAGTAGCGCAGCACCCGGTGTGCTGCGTCCATGTGGCTTTGTCTTGGATCAGCCACGAATTAACTTAGAACGTTAACAAAGTAAGCGATATCGGGTCTAGTAGCTTGTAGGTAAAGAAGCCTTCCTACCAAGCGACGGTACTGATTAGCATCAATTTTCGGTTCTTCATTTCCTTTATCCAACTTCAAATTCTGCTCAAATGGGAATGGGCTTGGCTTACATCCTTGGAGTCCACAATCTTTAAGAATATCTAAAATGTACTTCCTTTGGCATAGAACTAGACCTTTAGAAGTACGGGCGACTTCTATACCAAGAAAGTATTTTAAAGTACCCAAATATTTGGTGCTGAAACGCTTGTCAAGTTCACTTTAGTATGTTGGATTTTCGCCACGTCGTTCCCTACTATGATAACATCGTCCACATAGATGAGGGCTGCCACAAAGCATTGATTCTTTCTAAAAATAAAGAGAGAGTAGTCAGCTTTGCACTGTTTGAAACCGAGCTCGAGAAGGGATGAGGTGAATTTTTGGTACCAATTACGCGATGCTTGTTTTAGGCCATACAAGGACTTATTTAGCTTGCAAACTCTCGTATCATTTTCTTTAGCAAATCCTTATGGTAGTTTCATATAAACTTCTTCGTTTAGGTCTTCATGCAAAAATGCATTATTAACATCAAGTTGATTGATAACCCAATTTTTCTTGACGGCTACGGCTAGAAAGGTTCTAACCGTAACCAATTTGGAGATGGGAGCAAATGTGTCATGGTAGTCGACCCCTTCCATTTGAGTGAACCCCTTTGCAACGAGGCGGGCCTTGAATCGTTCCATCTCTCCATTCGGTTTATACTTTATTTTGTAAACCCATTTCGAATCAACGACGTGTTTTCCTTTCGAAAGGTCAACTAATGTCTACGTGCCGTTCTCTTCAAGAGCTCGAATCTCCTTCTTCATAGCTTCCTTCTATCTCTCGTCTTGAATGGCTTGATTGAAATGTTTCAGCTCATTATTACAAGTAATGGCCACTAAACTTTGTGAGATTTAGAAAAATTTTTGTATGAAACGAAATTGGATAAAGGGTATACCGTTGAGGATGCTTGTCTTGGTGCGGGCTTTGCATGATCAACCAAAGGGGGAAGTTTTACTTCATAGTCGCTTAACTAAGCCGGTTGTGATCTTGTTCTTTGGGTCCTGATAGGTTCGGGATTGTTGATGGCTTCGTCAAGGGGGAGTGGGTCTATTTCTTGATTATCATAAGTCTGGCCCAAATCACTTATTGTAGCTTCCTGGGCCAAAGGTCCAATGTTGTGCAAATTGGATCCTTCATTCATGGACTGATTTGCATCAAATGGAGGTGGGCCCATTTCTTGAGTTGTATTATCATTTTCAGCGGATTCTCTATTATTAATGGGTTCATCAATGTTTTGTATGGACTCATAAAGGTTTGGTGTATTTACAGTGAACTTGTTTAAGTTCTCACTAGCATCACAAATGGGTTTGTTTAAAGGATCTAGAGCATCAACTTCTTCGTAGATAAAATTGCCCCCTTTGAAAGGGAATTTTTCTTCATAAAATCTTGTGTCCTTAGATATTATGATTTTTCTAGTTTTGATGTAAAAAACTTTATAACCTTTTGTTCCTTGAGGATAGCCCAAGAATACTCCGGGACTTCCCCTTTCCTCAAACTTATCCCCTTTGGTGTCGATGTTTCGATAGTATGTTAAACAACCAAAAACCTTCATATCATCATAATCGGGTTTCTGGTTGTATAACAACTCGAAAGGAGTTTTGTCATCAATAACCTTGGATGGTAATCGGTTAATGATGTAGGTGGCCGTCAGGATGCATTCACCCCAGAATCTCTTGGGTAAATTCGCTTCAAATCTAAGTGATCGAGCAACTTCAAGTAAATGTCGGTGTTTTCGCTCGACAACTCCGTTTTGTTGGTGTGTGTGAGGGCAAGTAGTTTCAAGTAAGATCCCCCGTTTGTTATAAAAAGCAACCATGCCGTTAGATGTGAACTCCCCCCCGTTGTCACACCTAATTTTCTTGATCGGTTTTTCAAATTGGGTTTTTACCATATTGTAAAAAAACTTCAACCATTTACTTGCCTCATGCTTAAATCTTAGAAGGAAAATCCATGTGGCTCTACTGTAATCGTCTACAATAGTTAAGAAATAATTTGCCCCTGAAAAGGAAGGGGTGCGATACTTTCCCCAAATGTCACAATGTACCAAATCAAAACAAGCATTTGTTTTTATGGAACTACTTGAAAAGGGAAGCCTAGTGTGTTTGGCTTTGGAACAAGAATCACAAAGTTTGTTTAAAGTAATGTTTTTGAGGAAATCAATAGCAACAAGCTTATCTTTAGAGGCATATCCCAATCTCTTGTACCATATATTCCCGGTGCTCATCATAGCCTTTCTTTCACCATTGACTGACCCCATTCGGTATAGACCTTGCTTGCATTTACCCACACCAATCAAGCTTCTCGTGTGAAGCTTCTGCATGACACAAAATTTAGGAAAAAACGTTACAGAGCATTGGAGATTTTTAGTCAGTTGGCTCACAGATAAGAGATTGCAATTAAAATCTGGAATATAAAGAACCCCTTTTAGTTTTGCCCCTCCTTCTAGAAAGCATTCGCCTCTTCCTTTTACAGGAATGACACTTCCATCCGGGATGATGACAGGTTCTTCATTTGGACAAAGTGGTTTTGTTATTAAGGATGGTGTCATTATAGGTCATATGTTCTGTGGCACCAGAGTCCACAACCCATTCGTTATCCCAACCCCTTTGACCTGCCATAGTGGCCACCCTAACGGTGTCGGTTTTAGGAACATTCTCACCAAAATGTTTTAAGAGTAGTTGGTACTGTTCCCTTGTCAAACGTGGAACAGGACTTGTATTAGTCGGGATTATGTCGGGTAATCTTTCATTCTTCATGTTTCCATCGGGTTTCTCACCGTCCATGGTGACAGTCACCGATTAGGTTTTTGTTCTATGTTTGAACCGCTCTGATACCATCAAAAGAATGGAGATCAAAGTAATTCATTCATATATTTCTTAATTGTTTACAAGGAGCTTCTACCAAAATAAATACAAGGGAAAAGAAAGCAAAAAATCAAAACAAGGAAAGGAAATAAATGAGGAATAAATTGAGACCAGTAGTTAGTCAAATAATTTGGTTTGAGGAAAGCAAGGATATGGTGATTGACAACCGTAGACATATCCAAAATTAGGGAGAATAATTCAAACTTTAATACTTTACCCATCTTGACCCATACCCATCATAACGCTCTAGTTTAAAAACCCATCCTGGCCTAAACCCATTCTAACCCATCATTCAAATCTAACCCAACCCCATTCATATTGCTACCTCTACTTTCAAGCATGTTGTAATGCTGTTACTCAAAGTTACTTTGGACAAGGTATGATTGCCGAATTTTCCATAGAGTAGGGGATTTAGAGAAAATCAGAGTCTTTTTAGGATAGTTCACTACCAACTTGTTGTTAAGTGGCAAGTCTGCTTGTTGAAGCAGCAGACTCAAAGAAAAGGATCATTCTTTAATAAGCATGCGATTGGACCTTGGACCTCAAATCGACTACTTCAATAAGCAGACTTGGGACCTCAACAAAATTAGTTAGTAAGTTCGGTGGGAAGTAAACTTTATTTCTCTAGATCACCTACAACGAAAATAAGTTTCTATAATTGCCATCTTATGGTTTCGTAACGCATTTGAAATATTGGTCAGTGGATTAATCAGATTATGAACGAACTAATGAAGACTCGTTTTATTATTTGATGTGAATGATGTAGGCCGATCTATCTTTTTACACTCCTCTGCACTTAAAACTCATATCACATAAACCATGGGCCTTACCTTGAGGCTAGATACAAACTATAACTCAGCAGCCTTGAGCCCAACTCTAATGGCAGCCACTAGCAGCCGAAATCCATCTCTAACATGAAACACAAAACCAAAACAAAAACAAGTTAACCAATTATTAAAGAAAAAAGCATATACCCATATGTTTGATATATCTTGAACAATATTTCAACAATTACTAGCCTAAGTATGGTGGTTATAATCGGTTATATACTTATACTTCAACAAAGAAGTGTGGCGTTTCAATTCAAACTTTAAAACTAAACTTAGTTACTTTAAAACCAATAGTATCTAAATGTGTTACTTTATTCAAACCTCAGACACCATCTGCGCACGTAATTATATCTATAAACAATTTTTTTAAATGAATAATTATTTAAGTTTTTTTATTACATCAAAACAAAAGGCAAGCAGGCAACAAGTTGCGCCGCTACCCCTTTTGAATTGCAAAACCCAATCTTTTAAAAACTACATTTGATGATCTTGGAGTCATAACATTACTATGCATGACCTGTTAACACAGGTAAGTAACTCCACAGCTTCAAGCGCGAGGAGACCAAAAGTGTCAATAGTAAAAGGAATAAGTACATGTTGGTTGTCAAGACACGTCTTCTCATGTTTTGTCACCTTGCCTGAATCAGCTTTTAAAGCAGCTTACCCGACTGTGAAACCACTACTCCCTAAGCCCACCAGTGGAGAAACCCATGTTAAATCCACACACACATATTTTCTTCCTATCCATCCAAACACCAAAATGTCATTCGGTCGAAAAGATGATCTTCCCTCGAACGGGTTAGCTAGGAAATTCACAGGTAATTCTTACTTAACATGAACAATTACTTTCTAAATAAAACTAATAAAATAATCATTAACTTTTTTATAATAAAACAGCTTAGAACTTTCAAATGACTTGTAAACCATTCGACTTTTTTTTTTCATTTTTTTTTAATTTCCATCTGCATGACTTGTTGATAATAAACTCAAATACTGTCATTAAATTATTGTATCATCCTCTCTTTCTCTTCAAGATTAGGTTCTTCCAAGATAATCTAGAATAAACCTGTCGATATTCTTACATAATAACTGATAATTTTTTATAATTGCAATTTCAAGTGTTCTAACATTTTACACATGAAAAAGAAAAAAGAAAAAAAAGAAAAAAAAAACATTAAACCTTTTGTGTGATACAAATATGTTTTTAAATCCTACTATTTTTTTTAGAATTATTTTAAATATTAATAATTTTTAGATAACATGTATACTACGTACTAATTTCACTCAAATAAAACTGATGTCACATCATGAATGACATGGCGGCACCGTCCAACATGTTCTACAGGCTAAACAAACAAACCCTCAAGATTCATCGAATAATTTGAGTTTGTCATTTTATTGAGTTGAACTTTATAAAATTTGAATAATAATATTATTTTAAAAATACACAATGAGTAAAGTTTAATTATCTACGTATTTCAGTGTTTGTACTTAACTTTTTGTTTAATTATTCTGGTCAATTTTGTTGATTTACTAACATAATAATTTGCTTATTTGTTAAAAGTATGACTTTATGATCAATTCATTTGTGATAATTTTTGAAGAAGCATGGATCGACTCACTGGTAGACGATCAACTTTCCTCGGGTGTGATTATGCTATTTCTCCGATGGTTCTCTGGGATCTGGATTCTTCCACCTACAAAATGAACAGCACCGTAAACTTACCCCTCAGAAAGGGACAGAGGGGTCCTCTTTGGGGTAACCCTCCGGTGTGAGAATAAGAGTTTGTAGGAGAAGATAATAATCTGAGAATAAGGAAATTGTAGTGTATTGCTTAATATAGCTGAATACTGTGTAATAGGGCATACCTCTCCTTGTGGAGTTGATGTGGTATTTATAGTGCTAGGGTTTCCAATGATTGGGCTCAGACCCAATTAGGGCCTTTTTGGCCTCCTCCTATTGCTTCGCGCCTCGTGTCCTTGGGACACCTGGTGCTTTTTCATTGATTAATTGCACATGGGTTTTGCTGAGTTGTCCACCTTTCATTGGCAGCTGTCAACATCAGCATATTCTTATTCCTTAAAAAGATACCTTCTGGAAGGTTGTCTGACGTGCACAATCAAGGTTGCCCTAATCCTGATTTGGATAAGGACGAGGTTGATTATGTGCATGTGTGATATGCGCCTATCCTGAGGATGCGCGAGGTCTTCTCTTTATTCTCACGCGCAGATGTTTCATGCGCAGATGTGATATGCACAAGCATGTGATATGCGCCACGCGCGGATGCGCCACGCGCAGATGTGATATGCGTGAGCATGTGATATGCGTCACGCGCGGATACGTCACACGCAGATGTGATATGCGTGAGCATATATGGTGCGTGAGCATATGTGATGCCTGAGCATATGTGATGCATGAGCATATGTGATGCCTGAGCATGTGATGCATGAGCATATGTGATATGCATGAGCATATGTGATATGCGCCATGCGCATAGGTTTTGGCTTTGTGCCTTCATAATATCTTGATTTCAAGCCTCTTGTCTATATCTTGTGGGTTGACCCGCCTCGCTCGGTGTTGAGGCGGGTACATACCTCTTCAATTTTATAGTTTGATGTTTTAATACTTGGTTAAACGTGTTAACGAGGTATCTTTCAGAGTTTCGGTCTAATGTATGTGAAAAAAGAATAAAAGATAAGGAGGTGCTTGTAACTAGTTAAAGAGTGGCGTGTATCTCAGAAGGTTTTATTGATCATTTAGTTTTTTCACTGGTTCGTCTTTTTCAGATTTCTTATGGAAAAGTTGGGTTCGTTTTACTTATACAGATGTAGTCTTAAGATCAACATGTATTTTCTGATCTTAAGTGTTCTTTGAATGTTTTGTTGTTGAATCTGTATAAATAATTGGGGGTTTAATAAAATTGTATTGGGTATTTCGTGTGTAAGTCCATGGTTGCTGGTTGCTGACATTATTACTCTTCAATAATAATATATTACGTCAAGTTTAATTATTTATTTATCAACATGTTTGTGTAAGTATTGGTACATTATTTTGACTGTTTATTTTATTAATAGTTTGCTTGACATGTTTGAGCCATCCAACCTTTAATTTAATGCAAGTTAACTTGAATTTTTTTAGCATAGTTATGATATATGTTTTTGAGTTCTCAAGTCAGACTCGATTATTACTCAAATGGACCTCAAGCATTAAAATTAACTTAAGGGCACCGGCCTGTTTTCTTTTTAGAGTTCTCAACTCCAACTCGATTATTACTCAAGTGGACCCCAGGCGTTAAAACTAACCTGGGCCGGCTCATTATATTTTTATTATATGATTTTTCTTAAAGACTACTATGATAGTATGATACATAATATCATATGAAATTATGAATGACTCAATAACTTCGGATTTGAGACTTAAGGAGGTTTCTATGCTACGGTTCTAAGAAAGAGATATCAACCGAAAGTTTAAACTTTTTATATATAGTTCTCCGTTTTTATCTTATGTATTGAGTCGGCCATAACACTTTAAACCCGTTGTTTACACCCAATGATCATAAATGGGTTAGAGAAAATTGCAATTTTAATTCATAGTTTTATTTATTTTTCCTCCTTTACAATTAAACCCGATATAAACCATCAAAAAATCACAAACCCGCTTAAGTAATTCACAGTTATAACCCTGTTAGTCATTCTATAGACCTAATTACTCAAGATCAAACATAATTTGAATTATTCTCTACAATACCCCACATAAAATAAAGTAGTTTAGACCTAAAATCACACAAAACTACAAAAGTGAACTACATATACACAACTCTAACATATCTCTTAAGTTATTGTAAATTTGTAATTGCCATAAAATAATAAATATGTACAATAATCGGCTGTTATCAATCTACATCAGCCGGACACAAAAAACCAACCACAGAACCAAATCATTTACCGACTAAGGCTAACCACGACAACACCCATAATGTAATGCTCTTACTTTTAAAAATGGTCGGTTCATTTGGGTCCCATTAATGGCGTACGTCCGTTCTACAATCGTTTTCAGTAGGGGCCATCAACCATGAAACCAAACATAAAAAAACTTGTGATCCAGCTGTAAATTTAGAGGTGCACAAACCGGTTTTTTTAAAAAAACCGGTTCGGTTATTAACCGGACCGGTTTTTTTTGGCCCGGAAAAAAACCGGTTCGGTTAATAACCGGACCGGTTAATAACCGGTTTTTTTCTGTCAAAACCCTAACCGGTCTAACCGGTTTAGAAACCGGTTAGAACCGGTTAATAAACCGGTTTTTTTATTAACCGGTTTTTTTTATTAACCGGTTTTTATTTTTATTTTTATTTTTTTTAAATTTTGCGGTTTCAAATACGAATATTTGTTTTTTATATTTTGTACTTAATGAAGACCATTATTTTTTCACAGTATAAATAAACCGGTAACTACAAGGCAAACCGGTAACTACAAGGCAAAACGGACTGACCGAAGCCATTCTTTGCTTTCGTTGTTAGGGTTCTTTGCTTGGAAGATGAGTATGAGTGTGTGTTGGTGAATGTGTTTTCAACAAACCAAAGATTAAAAACACATAACTTTCATTTATAGTTTTTACATTAAAAATACAAACATTAAATCGTTATCGCATATTCGTAACTCAAAAATACAAACATTAAATCATTAACACTGAAGAAATCTCTGCCAAGAACTGTTGTTCATGATTTAACTCAAAAATACAAACATTAAATCGTGAACTAGCAGATGCTCCTGTTGTTCCCAATCGTGAACTAGCAGATGCGCCACGTGTCCTTGGGACACCTGGTGCTTTTTCATTGATTAATTGCACATGGGTTTTGCTGAGTTGTCCACCTTTCATTGGCAGCTGTCAACATCAGCATATTCTTATTCCTTAAAAAGATACCTTCTGGAAGGTTGTCTGACGTGCACAATCAAGGTTGCCCTAATCCTGATTTGGATAAAGACGAGGTTGATTATGTGCATGTGTGATATGCGCCTATCCTGAGGATGCGCGAGGTCTTCTCTTTATTCTCACGCGCAGATGTTTCATGCGCAGATGTGATATGCACAAGCATGTGATATGCGCCACGCGCGGATGCGCCACGCGCAGATGTGATATGCGTGAGCATGTGATATGCGTCACGCGCGGATACGTCACGCGCAGATGTGATATGCGTGAGCATATATGGTGCGTGAGCATATGTGATGCCTGAGCATATGTGATGCATGAGCATATGTGATGCCTGAGCATGTGATGCATGAGCATATGTGATATGCGCCATGCACATAGGTTTTGGCTTTGTGCCTTCATAATATCTTGATTTCAAGCCTCTTGTCTATATCTTGTGGGTTGACCCGCCTCGCTCGGTGTTGAGGCGGGTACATACCTCTTCAAGCCCCCCCAGTCTAATGTGTGTCTTGTCTCGCGCGAGCGAGGTAAGATAGATATTAGACTTAATAGTTTGCTCTTTTAATAGGGTTTTGTCTTTTTCTTCTTATTACTCATCGTTGCGCGAAAATCTATCCTTTTGGTTGAAACGAAACGTCCATGTACGTGGTTGGTTGTTGCTGACATGCGTCAGTGATGGAGACGTGTCAGACTTTTCGTGTGCTCGAGGTGCTACAGTTGCCTTTCATGTCCCCTCACATAGTGTCAGGAACACGTGTCGCGCTCGCGTTGGTCCGTACCTGCGAGTGGTGGTGCGTGAACTCTGGCAGCACCTGTATCGTTTCTTTTCGTGTCCCCTCACACAGTGTCAGGGACACGTGTCGCGCTCGCGTTGGCTTACACCTACGAGTGGTGGCGCGTGAAGTCCGATCAGTACCAAATTTTCTCTCTCCTGGGCCTATAAAAGCAAGCCCTTAGAGTTTTTATCCTTCATCTTCCTTGTTGTTTATTCAGAGCTTTCTTTTCTTTCTATTCCGATTAAGTGCCTATCTTTCAGATTTCCGTTCTTCAGAAGCAACTTGCGCCTGACTCTGTTGTATGTCTGATAGCCCAGACAACACAATCTCCCCCAGCAATCGCCGTGTGAAATCGTTAGTAATGTCTATGTTGAAGAAGACCGGCAAGGGGAAGAGGGCTGCTGAGGCCTCATCGGAGGAGGTAGGGAAGATCAAGGCAGTGAAGAAGTGGGATGAGATCCCCTGCAAACTGAGGCAGTCCGATTTTGACAGCCTTATCGCCTCTCAGGGTTTTCTCCCTGAGTATGGCTGCATGCTGCCGGCGGCCGGGCAAACGGCGGCGGACCCGCCCACCGGCTATATATCCCTTTATTGCCATTTTTTCACCCACTGCAACCTTCGTCTCCCGATGACAAGGTTTGTGGGTGCGCTGCTTAGGTTTTATGGGATTCATATATCCCAAGTCCATCCGTTTGGACTCGTGCGCATGACTCACTTTGAGTTCATGTGCAAATCTCAGCGCGAGGAGCCCACCCCTCGGCGTTTTCAGTTTTTTTATAAGCCCAAGATCCAAGATTCTTGGTTCTCATTTATTCCTCGCAGTCAGAAGGTCAAGTGCTGCACTGTTTCATTCAAGAGCCTTCATGACTGGTCTGAGAGATTTTTCTATATCAGGGCTGGTGTGATCCCCATCCGCATGACCATGCGCGCGATCTCTTCTGCGCCTGCGGATGTGGGTGTCTTTAAGAACCCAACTGGCGCCTGGGTAAAAAAGTTGACTGCCGAACCATCCCCCGCCAAGAACATTTGCGAGGAGGCCCTGGTGGGGGTTGGTATGAGCAGGAGGTGGGCCGACAGTGCGACTGAGCCCGTTATCCAAGTTGACGGCTTGTGTAAGTTAATCTCATTGCATTACTTCTTCGCGAATATAATTCGTTTTGCTGATATCATTTGACTTGTTTTGTGCAGTCAGCAAGGAGTATGTCCACGCCGCCTATGATGAGCATATGGAGGGTGGCTCCGTCGCGCTGGGCGCTGGGGAGGTTGGCTTCCCCGATCGCTTCGATGACATGTTCATCTCTGTTGATCTGGGATTTCGCTTTGACAGCGACGCGCCTGGTAAGCCTTTGTACTTATGCTTATGCCTTTATAATACCAGGTTTGGCTAACCTTTCTGTTGCGTGTATTGTAGACGCGCTTGAGAACTACGAGCTGGAGCTCGCGGAAGAGGAGGAGGAGGAGGAGGCTGAGGTGCCCCAACTAAAGCGTAAGGCTAAAGGGAAAACTGGCGCAGGGGCCAGTAAGAAACAGAAGAAAGATGATGCCCCTGTTGTTCAGGATCCTCCTACTCAGTCGAAGGGACTTGAGAAAACCCAGGAGTTTACCTCCAAGTTTTCCTTGTCTTCCCTGCCTCAAAAAGTGGGCAGACCTCCTGTCCACACGAGGTATAGTGCCGCTACCTCCTCCCTTCGCGCGGCGGAAAAGGGAAGCGGCGTTGCGCCTGCCGTTTCCTCTTCGACAGGTATACTTTATACTTTATGGTTTTATGAGCCCGATTCTGATAGAATTATTAATGAATCTTTGCTCACTCAAATGTTTGTAGAGCCGGCGACCTTGGTGGATCAACCTCAGGCGCAACAAGGTGCCGAGGCTGCGCCGGAGGTCGCTTCGAAGTCCCCTGTTTTACCCTCAAAAAAGGGGAGAATGGACTTCATGGCGATGTTTAACTCGCGAACGGCGTTGCGCCAAGGTATGTATTGCACTTTTATTTTCTGAGTTTTCTCTTTTTAGATCAAGTCAGAACCATTTCTTTTTGTTGATTTTTTCATAGGAGTCATTGCTGGCGTACAAGCTGCTGGCGGCACTGCTGGCGCCGGTGCCAGCGCCGTTGGTTCTGCTCCTGCTCCTGCAAGCGCTGAATCTCCCCTCATCGGGATTACTAAGGAGCAGGAGGCCGTTTTACGCGCCGACCTGGCGGCGTCGAGACCTCCCTCACCTCCTCCTGCGCGCAGCCCTCCTCGCGAGACTGATTTTGGTTCTAGGTCGCAGGAGAAAAGGCCTGTTTCAGAGGAGGATGAGGCGGTTCAAGTTGAGGACTCCAACGGCGGCCGCGCCAGCCCTGCAGCGCCACGAGATTTCGCGGCGCAGTCTTCTCGTGGGGCTGGCGCTGACTTTTCTGCTTCATCCCCGCAGGTATAGGTTCGTTTTGCTCCGCTGCGCGGACTTCCATATTAGTGTTTTGATGACTTAGATCATTACTTTGTGTTTGCAGGAAGCCGATCACATTTACCGCCCGAGATGGAATATTACTGAGGACAGCTCATTTCAATCCATGGGTGTGTGTGAGGACTTCTGGGCTCATTCTGTGCCTCCAGCTGAAAGGAGGTTTCAGGAGGACCGCGCTCGCGTGGACTTGCTCAACGATCATCTGTTTGCTGGGTCGGCTTTCTTTGCTGCCTCCCAA
The DNA here is from genome assembly GCF_021521415.1 of Bidens hawaiensis. Classification (NCBI taxonomy): domain Eukaryota; kingdom Viridiplantae; phylum Streptophyta; class Magnoliopsida; order Asterales; family Asteraceae; genus Bidens; species Bidens hawaiensis. The sequence goes on from NW_027491249.1 coordinate 1,319,612, forward strand.
GAGCTTCGCTATGATTACGTAAAGGTACGTGATGCTCTTGCGGAAGCCAAGCAAGAGGCTAAAGTGTCTGCTTGGCATCTTTCTGATGCTCGAGAGAGAGCTGAGAAACTCCAAGCAGAGCTCAGCGAGAACAGAGCAAGTGCCAACACCGCCTTCGTGAAGCGCGGGCATGAGTTACAGGCTGCGCGGGAGAAGCTACAGGCGGCCGAGGCGGACGCGGCCAAGTACGCGCGTAGAGTGCGCGACTTGGAGCTGGACGCGGAGGCGCGTGACCAAGCTCTTGTCCAGTCTATAACTGACAAATCGTCATTGGAGAGTGAGGTTGCGCGCCTGAAGAAGGAGCTTGCGGCCGCGCGGGCAGAGAAAGATGAAGCCTTGGCGACGGCAGCGTCTAGCCAAGAAGCACTTGATGCTGCGCGAGCGGAAAGGGAAGATGCCTTGGCGGCAGCAGCGTCCAACAAAGAGGAGCTGAAACAGACCAAGGAAACTGTTGAGTTATTAAGCTCTCAGATTCCTGCTCTTGAGACGTCTGTTTCTTCCCTTGCGCAGGATCGCCAATGGCTAGTTTCACAGGGTATGACTCGTTGCGCTTATGCGATGAAATACTCAGACGAGTTTCAGGCCCTTGTGATGGATTGCAACGCTGCCTCGCACTTGGTGGGTCGAGCTGAAGGGTTCAAGGATGGTTGTGAATATAGCGCACTGAAGAAGAACCCATCCGACTACCCTTACCAGCTCGATGTTGTCTTCGCGGATATGGCCGAGATGGGGGAGAAGTATTTGAATACTCCCATTCCCATCCTTGGGCAGGTATTTTAACCTTAATGAGATTACCTTGACTTATTTTCCAAGTCTTTTTGTACTCATATTTTTCCTTATGATTTGCAGATATCTGCGCTTGCTGACCAGCCCGATCTCGGCGCGCTAAAGAAATTACTTGACGAGTGCGAAGGGGCTGGTGGTGGCGATGATGGCGCGGGGAATGCTGCCTCGGCTAGCGGCTCTGGCGTGGCCAAAGGATCCGCTCCTGACACTATTGTGATAGAAGACTCCATTCAGGACGAACAACTTGACTATGGTCAGTTTGGAGATGACGAGGAGCGGGCTGCGCCAGATGCTGAGGGCGGTGATGAGGACGATGAAGAGGCTGATGTCGACGTGGAGAATTGAGAAGCCCTTCATGTTTTTTTTTTTTTATTTGTAGTTTGTATCTCATCATCTTGTAAACTTGTAAATTTCAATGCTTTGGAATGAAATTTTGTTTTTCCCTTATTCACATCTTGCGCATTTCCCATTCATCTCTTTATGTTGCATGTTTGCTTGTTGAATATAAGATATGCTTGCACGTTGAAATAAGAACAAGGTTGTAAGGAAATTATTATACTTAATCCTTGTCATATTGTAAGTGATTTTGCCATATCTTGATTATGTTGACACGTGCCTTGGCGTTTCATTATTCCTCTTTTGCGCGACGTTATCGCGCATTTATTATAGGGAATTATGAGTTTTTTAGCCTTTACGTGTCAGTATGTGTTACTCAGATATCCATTACAATTTCATGCGCGACCTCGACCTGAGACCTTAACAACTATGTTTTGGCATTTGCTTTGCCTTAGTTGTGCTTAGGTATTTTTATGGTCAGGCTGCGCAGCATGTAGGATGGATGTTGTGAGTGATTTGAGCTGAGGCTCACATTATTGGGCTAAGGCCCTGAGCTAAGGCTCATATTATTGGGCTAAGGCCCTGACGTTTTAGAGTTAAGACTCGTTAACGCGTTTGAGCTTGAAGCTCGCGCATGTATGTTTTACTTCGTTTTATTTTTGTTTTGATGTCAATACAATGTTGTCATATTGCTCAAAATTAATAAAGGGAAGTGTGAAACATGTATGCAAAAGGTAATAGAATCCACATTAAGAGAAGATAGCGCGTATCATTATTCATAATGGCTTGAAGAGCCTTGATTACAAATTTGACAATTTTTACATGAAACATTTTCTAAGCTGTGCCGCGTTCCATGCGCGCGAGATCTTCTTTCCATTCAAATCTTTTAAAGCGTATGCGCCTTTTCCCAATTCTTCCGAGACTTGATAAGGTCCCTCCCAATTGGGGGACATCTTTCCCGGGGGTATCGCGCGGCTAGCTTCATTGTTTCGAAGGACAAAATCATTCTTCTTGAAGTGGCATTCTTTCACGCGCTGATTGTAATATTTTTCCAGTTTTTTCTTGTATTTGGCTTCACTGATGATAGCCGTCTCTCTGCGCCCTTCAAGTAAGTTGAGATCCAACCTCCTTTCGCGCTCGTTATCAATCTTGCTCATCATGAGCACTCTATGGGATGGGCATCCAATTTCGGCTGGAATCATAGCCTCCGTTCCATAGGTTAGGCTGAACGGGGATTCGCCATTGCTGGTCTTGCTTAATGTCATGTGCGCCCACAAGACATTAGGTAGCTCGTCAACCCAAGAATGGGATTCTCCCTCCAACCTTTTCTTCAGCCCATTCAGCAAGCTTTGGTTCGCGCGCTCCACTTGGCCATTCCCCTGAGGGTGGTATACTGAAGTGAAAATTTGGTTGATGCGCAGTTCCTTGAGCCAGCTGGATATCTTCTTGTCAGTGAATTGTTTGCCATTGTCGCTCACAATTTCCATGGGCAAGCCAAAACGGCATATGATGTGGCTCCAGATAAACTGCTTCATCGCTTCGGCTGTGATTTTTCCTAGTGGCTTGGCTTCAACCCATTTTGTGAAATAGTCTACTGCCACTACCAAAAATTTTACTCGCCCTTGCGCTTGCGGTAGGGGGCCCACAATATCGATGGCCCATTTGTGGAAAGGCCATGCGGAGGTCACCGGAATCAAGTTGTTCTTTGGCCGCATGGTGTTTGGCGCATAGCTCTGACACGCTTTGCATTTTTGGATCTCTTTTAAAGCGTCCAGGTACATGCCTGGCCAATAGTAACCTGCGCTCATTGCCTTGGCAACCACCATGCGCGGGCCAGCATGTATTCCACAGATTCCTTCGTGTATCTCTCTGATCACATAGCTTGCTTCCTCAGCATCTAGGCATTTCATGAGCGGTCCAAGATAAGAGCGTCGATATAATGTACCATCAAGCAGTTCATAGTTCTGCGACTTGTGTCTTATCTTCCTCGCCTGTGCGCGATTGTCCGGTACCTTTCCCTCCTTCAAGAATTCCATTATTGGAGTTATCCATGATGAAGGGGTTGTATGAGTTACAAGGACAGACTTCGCTACCACCGACGGGTTGCTCATTACTTCTACCCTGACATCTTTGCCAAAGTGATCAAAGCTGGTTGATGCCATCTTACTCAGCGTGTCAGCAGACTTGTTTTCACTGCGTGGAATATGTATGATTCTGAAGCAGTCAAATTGCTCGATGAGCTTTTTCGCCTGCTCTAGATACAGAGGCATGGTGTTCTCCTTGGCATCATAAAGTCCATTGACCTGTGCTGCTACCAAGTATGAATCAACATGGGCCTCTAGCTTTTTAACTCCGAATTTGTGCGCAATGCGCAGGCCAGCCAGCAGGGCTTCATACTCAGCTTCATTGTTGGTGCTCTTGAAGTCCAACCTGATGGCGTAAGTATATTCATGATTCTCTGGATCCACCAGTTTGAGGCCTGCGCTGGACCCTTCGTTGTTTGAAGCCCCGTCAGTGAACAATCTCCAAACATTTTCTTCATCATTGGCTCGCGGAGGGTCTACCTCGCGCTGAGCCTCTTCAATTTTTCCTTCGGGGATTTCTGCGATGAAATCAGCTAAGACTTGTCCCTTTATTGCTGGACGGGGCTTATAGGCGATCGTGTGCTCTCCTAATTCCAGCGCCCATTTTGTCAGCCTTCCTGAGAGCGCGGGACGCCGCAAGACTTGCTGGATGTTGTAACCAGTCAGAACTTCAATGGGATGACCATTAAAATATCTATGAAGCTTGCGCGACGCGTGTGTTAGTGACAAAACTAACTTTTCCATGATGGAGTAGCGCGTCTCAGGATCTGTCAGCACCCGACTCACATAGTATATTGGCGTTTGGATTCCCTTGCGATCCACCAACAATACTGCGCCGATGGCGCGCTCTCCTGCTGATAGGTACAATGTCAAAATTTCACCAGGAAGTGGAGCTGTGAGCGCGGGCAGATTTATCAAACATTCTTTTATCTCACTGAAAGCTTGCTCGGCCTCAGGAGTCCATTTGAATTGGCTTTTCTTTAAGCAATTTCTCAATATGTTGACAAATGGGGTAGATTTGCTTGCATGGTTCGCTAGGAACCTGTTGATTGATACCAATCTACCATTCAACTTTTGGACTTCTTTCATGGTGGATGGCGAGGGCATGTCAAGGATGGCCTCCACCTTCTCAGGGTTCACCTTGAAACCATCCTTGGTGACCATTACACCTAGGAATTTTCCTTCTTGTACGCCGAAAGTGCATTTGCTCGGATTGAGCTTCATGTTAACTTCCTTTAGGCGCCCAAGGGTTTCTTCGATGTCTTTGAGCATTTGTTTTTCCTCCCTGCTTTTGATCACCAAATCATCCACGTAGACTTCTAGGTTTCTTCCAATTTGCTCGTTGAAAACGGCATCCATAAGTCTTTGGTAGGTGGCTCCCGCATTCTTCAAACCAAAAGGCATTTTTGTGTAACAAAAAACACCCTTGTCGGTTCTGAAGGCGGTCTTGTCCTCGTCTTGTGGTGCCATTTGAATCTGGTGATAGCCCTTGTAGGCATCCAGGAAACATTTGAGCTTGAATGGCGCCACGGAGTCCACCTTTGCGTCGATGTTTGGGAGGGGGTAACAATCTTTTGGGCATGCTTTGTTGAGGTCCTTGAAGTCAATGCACATCCTCCACGACCCGTTACTTTTCTTTACCATCACAGGATTGGCTACCCATGTCTGGTATCGTATCGAGCGGATGATGTTTGCGCGCAATAGATCCTCAACTTGTTCATTCATGGCCCTCGCCTTCTCATCCCCCATGACTCTCTTCTTTTGAGCAATTGGCTCTACAGACTTGAACGTGTTGAGAGAATGTTGCGCCAGGTCTCGCGGAACCCCAGTCATATCAGAGTGTTGCCACGCGAAGACCGACATATATGCTGTGAGCAATCTTTTCATTCTCATCCTCGTGTCGTCTGATATCGTAGCGCCAATTGTGATTGTCTGCTCCGGGAATTTTGGGTTGAGAATCCATTCCTCTGGCGCGTTGTCTGCCATTGGAAGTTTCATTCTCCCTTCCCGTGGAGTACTTGTCACTGCACACAAATGATCTCGGTATACAAAAGTTACACCTGTTGGTGTTGGGAACCCCAACGCGCCGTGCGCTGGCAACGGTATGGCGTTGAATTGGGCAATCGTTCCCCTACCCAAGATCATATTGTGGCATGAAGTGGTGGGCAAGACCAAGAAGTTGACAACTTCGGCTCGCTTGTGTTTCTCATCCCCCATGGTTAGTTCAAATTGTATTTGACCTAGGGGATGAATGATTTCATTTGAAACACCAGAGATTGGTGCATTCACAATTTCAAGCCTTGCTTGATCTGCCGGATCCAGTTTTCTGAAACATTGCTCATACATGATGTCTGATTCGCTGCCAGTGTCCACCAGGACTTTTGACACTTCATAATGAGCAATGTGTGTAGTGATGACAAGAGGACTGCTGATAGAAGGGCCTCCCCTGATTCTTGGGAAGATTACTTGTTGCTCGCGCCAATCTCCTTGGATTTGCGCGCTTCTCTTTCTTGATCTTTGCCCTTGCCTTCCTCCCTCGGCTACACAGATTCTTTTGAACCTTTTGCTGGCTGAGGCTCCTTCTGGTTGTTCATTATCTGGTCTTGAGTTTTTCACCAGGTGAGCCAGCTTGCCTGATTTCACATCTTTTTCAATTGCATCCTTCAAGTGGTGGCATGCATCAGTGTTGTGTCCTGTGGACTTGTGAAACTCACAGTACTTGCCACTGCTTGATGGTCCCTTGTAGTGTAGTGGCTTGGGGCTTTTGAACTGGACATTCTCAGTGCTTAACACTTGTGAAGGCGTTTTAGTGAGGGGAGTCCATATTCTTGGCAGAGGTCTGTTAGGATCTCTGCCGCCTTCCCTCTTATCACCTTCTCCGCGATTACGAATATCTTTATGGGGCTGGGGTGAGCTCGGTTGCGCCTGCTTTTCTGCGGGAGAAAAACTGGTTTGTTGCAACCTGGACCATACAGAGTTCTGTTTGCCCCTTCTTTCGTTGTTGCGCGGCGCCTCTGCTTGATGCCCTCTTTCTCTCGCTCTATCTTGGGCAATTTGTTTTTCATTTCTCGCGAAGACTCGCGATGCTTCCATTAGCTTGGCCCAAGTGGTTGGCATGCCATCTCTGCTTACGAGAGCTCGGCGGAGTTGATCACTGCGCGCGCCTTGTATCTGGATTCTTCCACCTACAAAATGAACAGCACCGTAAACTTACCCCTCAAAAAGGGACAGAGGGGTCCTCTTTGGGGTAACCCTCCGGTGTGAGAATAAGAGTTTGTAGGAGAAGATAATAATCTGAGAATAAGGAAATTGTAGTGTATTGCTTAATATAGCTGAATACTGTGTAATAGGGCATACCTCTCCTTGTGGAGTTGATGTGGTATTTATAGTGCTAGGGTTTCCAATGATTGGGCTCAGACCCAATTAGGGCCTTTTTGGCCTCCTCCTATTGCTTCGCGCCACGTGTCCTTGGGACACCTGGTGCTTTTTCATTGATTAATTGCACATGGGTTTTGCTGAGTTGTCCACCTTTCATTGGCAGCTGTCAACATCAGCATATTCTTATTCCTTAAAAAGATACCTTCTGGAAGGTTGTCTGACGTGCACAATCAAGGTTGCCCTAATCCTGATTTGGATAAGGACGAGGTTGATTATGTGCATGTGTGATATGCGCCTATCCTGAGGATGCGCGAGGTCTTCTCTTTATTCTCACGCGCAGATGTTTCATGCGCAGATGTGATATGCACAAGCATGTGATATGCGCCACGCGCGGATGCGCCACGCGCAGATGTGATATGCGTGAGCATGTGATATGCGTCACGCGCGGATACGTCACACGCAGATGTGATATGCGTGAGCATATATGGTGCGTGAGCATATGTGATGCCTGAGCATATGTGATGCATGAGCATATGTGATGCCTGAGCATGTGATGCATGAGCATATGTGATATGCATGAGCATATGTGATATGCGCCATGCGCATAGGTTTTGGCTTTGTGCCTTCATAATATCTTGATTTCAAGCCTCTTGTCTATATCTTGTGGGTTGACCCGCCTCGCTCGGTGTTGAGGCGGGTACATACCTCTTCAATTTTATAGTTTGATGTTTTAATACTTGGTTAAACGTGTTAACGAGGTATCTTTCAGAGTTTCGGTCTAATGTATGTGAAAAAAGAATAAAAGATAAGGAGGTGCTTGTAACTAGTTAAAGAGTGGCGTGTATCTCAGAAGGTTTTATTGATCATTTAGTTTTTTCACTGGTTCGTCTTTTTCAGATTTCTTATGGAAAAGTTGGGTTCGTTTTACTTATACAGATGTAGTCTTAAGATCAACATGTATTTTCTGATCTTAAGTGTTCTTTGAATGTTTTGTTGTTGAATCTGTATAAATAATTGGGGGTTTAATAAAATTGTATTGGGTATTTCGTGTGTAAGTCCATGGTTGCTGGTTGCTGACATTATTACTCTTCAATAATAATATATTACGTCAAGTTTAATTATTTATTTATCAACATGTTTGTGTAAGTATTGGTACATTATTTTGACTGTTTATTTTATTAATAGTTTGCTTGACATGTTTGAGCCATCCAACCTTTAATTTAATGCAAGTTAACTTGAATTTTTTTAGCATAGTTATGATATATGTTTTTGAGTTCTCAAGTCAGACTCGATTATTACTCAAATGGACCTCAAGCATTAAAATTAACTTAAGGGCACCGGCCTGTTTTCTTTTTAGAGTTCTCAACTCCAACTCGATTATTACTCAAGTGGACCCCAGGCGTTAAAACTAACCTGGGCCGGCTCATTATATTTTTATTATATGATTTTTCTTAAAGACTACTATGATAGTATGATACATAATATCATATGAAATTATGAATGACTCAATAACTTCGGATTTGAGACTTAAGGAGGTTTCTATGCTACGGTTCTAAGAAAGAGATATCAACCGAAAGTTTAAACTTTTTATATATAGTTCTCCGTTTTTATCTTATGTATTGAGTCGGCCATAACACTTTAAACCCGTTGTTTACACCCAATGATCATAAATGGGTTAGAGAAAATTGCAATTTTAATTCATAGTTTTATTTATTTTTCCTCCTTTACAATTAAACCCGATATAAACCATCAAAAAATCACAAACCCGCTTAAGTAATTCACAGTTATAACCCTGTTAGTCATTCTATAGACCTAATTACTCAAGATCAAACATAATTTGAATTATTCTCTACAATACCCCACATAAAATAAAGTAGTTTAGACCTAAAATCACACAAAACTACAAAAGTGAACTACATATACACAACTCTAACATATCTCTTAAGTTATTGTAAATTTGTAATTGCCATAAAATAATAAATATGTACAATAATCGGCTGTTATCAATCTACATCAGCCGGACACAAAAAACCAACCACAGAACCAAATCATTTACCGACTAAGGCTAACCACGACAACACCCATAATGTAATGCTCTTACTTTTAAAAATGGTCGGTTCATTTGGGTCCCATTAATGGCGTACGTCCGTTCTACAATCGTTTTCAGTAGGGGCCATCAACCATGAAACCAAACATAAAAAAACTTGTGATCCAGCTGTAAATTTAGAGGTGCACAAACCGGTTTTTTTAAAAAAACCGGTTCGGTTATTAACCGGACCGGTTTTTTTTGGCCCGGAAAAAAACCGGTTCGGTTAATAACCGGACCGGTTAATAACCGGTTTTTTTCTGTCAAAACCCTAACCGGTCTAACCGGTTTAGAAACCGGTTAGAACCGGTTAATAAACCGGTTTTTTTATTAACCGGTTTTTTTTATTAACCGGTTTTTATTTTTATTTTTATTTTTTTTAAATTTTGCGGTTTCAAATACGAATATTTGTTTTTTATATTTTGTACTTAATGAAGACCATTATTTTTTCACAGTATAAATAAACCGGTAACTACAAGGCAAAACGGACTGACCGAAGCCATTCTTTGCTTTCGTTGTTAGGGTTCTTTGCTTGGAAGATGAGTATGAGTGTGTGTTGGTGAATGTGTTTTCAACAAACCAAAGATTAAAAACACATAACTTTCATTTATAGTTTTTACATTAAAAATACAAACATTAAATCGTTATCGCATATTCGTAACTCAAAAATACAAACATTAAATCATTAACACTGAAGAAATCTCTGCCAAGAACTGTTGTTCATGATTTAACTCAAAAATACAAACATTAAATCGTGAACTAGCAGATGCTCCTGTTGTTCCCAATCGCAGTTTGTTCATGATTTGCCTCCATGTTTGCTGTTTCTTTAACTAAATTAGAAAAATCCAAATCAACAAGTAAATAAGAGCACATATTAGGAAAAAGAATGCTTAGACACGATTACATGAACAACTTGCTGTTTCTTACTCATGATTTGCCTCCATGTTTGCTGTTTCTTTAACTAATTTTCTTCGCTACCCGATCCTGAGCTATTTCTTAGGTAATCGTCGTACGCGGCTTCTTCATCGGTCATTGGTTGAGTGTGTCATTCATTGACCTCGTCTTCATACAAGCCCGCTTCATACTCCATTTCCCCCTCGAGTGAGCGTTGATGTTGTGCCCTATCTAAAGAGTCCAAGTAATCCTTGTAGCAAATCGACATCTCTATAGCTGGTGCAGTGAGTCGAGTCCTCCTAATCGATATAACCCTGCCAGAAACAGAAAAAGCAGACTCCGAAGCTACCGTGGAAGCTTGGACCGTTAGTAAATCTTGGACCGTTAGTATCATCTTGCACAACCAAGTTGATAATATGTGCAATGCATCGGCTATGAAAAAACGCTCCATCACAAATAGGTTTATACTTTAATTTTAAATGGCCAACCGCGGCCGTATTGTTGGACGCGTTATCAAACGAAATTGAAAAGATTTTATCTTCAATTTTGTATTGTCGAATGACTTTATCCAAGATTTGAAAAATATTTCTACCCGTGTGCGGGTAATCAAACAATTGAAACGCAACGGTTCGTTTCATCATTTGCCACGACTCGGGGTCAACCCAATGAGCCGTCACACAAATGTATGAGTCGGGCGAACCATGAGGTACCGACCAAACATCCGTTGTTAAGTTTACACCAGTTTGTAAGTTTGAAAAGTATGAAATTAGTTCGGATTTAGCGTTTTTCCATGCTTTAAGACAATCTCTTCTAAGGGTCGAACGACTTACGTGTTGGTAGCGTGGTTGAACATAGTTTTGCATCATCTCCGTGAATTGAGGGTTGTCGAAGTGGTTGAAAGGAAGTGTTTGTTGAATCACAAAGTTTGAAAACTGTTGACGTACCGCTTCAACGTCGTACGTAAACACCCCTCCTTGATTCGTCATCTCCGGCTGCGAACTACTTCCCGCTTCGTCCTTCAAGGCCAAAAGCGCTGTTGTATATGCGCTTTTAAAGTGGTGTTTGTATCTTTGGCATAGAACTTCAAACAGTGCTTGCATCGAGCTTTTTGGCGACCATTAGACAGTTCGCATAGGTCGAAATGTTGCCACACATCTTGGTTTCGTTTCGTGGGGATGATCCGAACGACCGTTATGTCTGTGTTCGAGGCACCCATGTTGACGGATGAAGCAGCACTTTGGGAGGCCATGATAATAAGAGCGTATAATCGAGTATGAAATAAACGAGTACGAGTATGAAATAAACGACTACGAAATAAGAGCGTATGGAGTGGTAATGTGGTATAATTGAGTGTGAGATAACAAAATAATCGCGTATGAAATAAACGTTTAGAGCTAGTAGAGTTGTATAATCGAGTGTGAGCTAACCTACCCAACCTAAACTATATATAGTTGTTTGTGGGGGTAAAATGTTAAAAAAAACGGCTAGAAATCAAGAAAAAACGGGCAAAAAAGGACCCAAACGGTCATATGGCCGTTTTATAACGGTCAAAAACCGGTTAACCTAAAAACCGGTTAACGGTTAACCGGTTTTTGACCGTTAACCGGTTAACCGGTTTTTAGGTTAACCGGTTTTTTAATAACCGGTTTTTAAATTTAACCGGTTTTTTTACTAACCGGTTCAATAACCGGTTTTTGTCCACGAATGAGTAACCGAAGTACTAACCGGCGGTTCAATAACCGGTCTAACCGGTTTTTTAATAACCGGTTTTTCTATTAACCGGTTTTCGGTTAAACCGACCAAACCGGTTCTATAACCGGTTTTTTTGAACACCTCTAGCTGTAATGCTGTTTCTTGTATGACTTTTGTTTGTTTATTTGAATTAACAAGTTTGACTTAAATGCTTAAATAATAAAAAGACAAAACATCAAAACTAGTTCTCTATGTTTGCACGTTTTTCAATAGTTGTCCTTTCGCAAACTTAATGGCAAAAATCATCCTTTATATTCAAAAACTCTATCATGTTTTGTCCTTTGACCCTAACCCAGTTAAGTTTTCTCGTTAAATCTGGTCACATGCCCTGCACATGAGGGTAGTTTTGTAAATTTACATAATTTAATAATTAAAAATAAAAGAAATAATATTCCATATATATTTTTTAAAAAAATATTCTATATATATATATATATCTCACACTTCTTTCTCTCTCTTTGACCACTGCCAGGTCCACCGCCACCACAGCGTCCGGCGACCACCCACACTATAAACATATTAGACACGAAGTTTAAAGCCTTAATCTCCAAACGGAATCGAAGTTTAAAGCCTTAAAGTTTTATTGGAATCGTATCGAAATCGAAGCAACGGTTTGCCTCCTCAATCGAAAAGCCTTAATCTCCAAACGACATCCCAATCGTTGGTCTAAGTCATCAGATAATGCAATGAAATACGCAATGCACTCCCGGAATCCAGCACTGACGCATCGCTAAAAAATCACCGCAACCACTTGAATTGCGTCCAACAGTGATGAAATGGTTGAGATGACGATGGTGGCTGAAGAAAATGGTGGAGATGATGATGGTGACTAGTAAAGGTGGTTTCGTTGCTGTCTAGATACCCCATCAAGTTAAAACCCTAATCACTCAAATCCCCAAATTAGTGCAAACTTAGGGTTTACAAACAAATTAGGGTTTCAAAGATAGATTTAGAGGTCGTGTATGTATACAGTTGCCAGAAATGGTGTTTTTCAGGTCTTGAACTCATAAAGGACGGCACCTCCGGTGGTGTAGAGAGGGTAAGAAGACAAAGGGAATATCGAGACAGGTGGTGGCAACTGCGACGGAAGATGGTGGGTGGTGGTTGTTTTGTAGGTGGGTGATGAGGGTGGTTCTGATGTTACAGGAGGAAGAAGATAAGAGAGAGAGAGAGAGAGAGAGAGAGAGAGAGAGAGAGAGAGAGAGAGAGAGAGAGAGAGAGAGAGAGAGAGAGTTTTATTTAAATATATTTATTTTTTTACTTTATTTGTTAAATAAATATGTAAATTTACAAAACTACCCTCAGTGCAGGGCATGTGACCAGATTTAACGAGAAAACTTAACTGGGTTAAGGTCAAAGGACAAAACGTGATAGAGTTTTTGAATACAAAGGATTTTGCCATTAATTTTGCGAAAGGACAACTATTGAAAAAACGTGCAAACATAAAGGACTAGTTTTGATATTTTGTCTAATAAAAATGGTTTTTGGCATGTATAAACTTTATATGTTTTTGCACAAATAAAGTTTAAATTTAATTAAATAGTATGGTATATTGGCATCCCTTATATTACCTTCAACCCCATTGTAACCGATCAGTTCTTTTTTTTTTTTTTTTAATCTTGGTTAACTAATCCTTCATTACATTTGTTTTTTCTTTTGAGTTGATTAATTAGTTAGTCCAATGTTTATATGATAACGACGTGATATTTTGGCTAACTAAACCATAATATATAGTCTTATAGTTTTTTCTAATCTTATAGTAATGGGATTTAGTTTAATGATCTAAGGACATTAAATTTTTTTAAAGTAGTATTAAATAATTGGTTGGCATGCATCTTTTAAAGTTGAAGGAAGTAGTATATTTTATATTGAAAGATTTGAAGGAATTTATATTGAAAGATGGAAGGAAGTAGTATATTTTATGTGATAAACCTCCAAAATTCACGTGAAGTTTTGTTCATGCCAAGGTGACTCATATATCTAACTTCATTTCATCAACGCCAAAGTCATGTCATACGCGAATAACTCTAGTATATCATTCATCTTGTATCCGTGTGTCGTAAGCAAGATTATGTTTAATTGATTAAATTACACTACTAGAAAACCGGGCATTTGCGACTGCCGTTTCGGTCGCAAAACGGTCGCAATTGCCCTGTTGCGATCGCTTTGCAACTGAAAATGCGGTGGGAAAACGCAGGTCGCAATTGCTCTGTTGCAACCATTTTGCGACTGCCATATATTTGCGACCACTATATCGTCGCAAAGCTTACGACCACTGTTGCCGTCGCAAATCTTGCAACCCCTGCTTCCGTTGGAAAATTTTCCACCACTCCTGCGGTCAGAAATTTTGCCACCGCTAATGCAGTCCCAAAATTTTCTACTACACCGCGGTCAGAATTTTTGCGACCACCCTAGCAGTACTACATCGCGGTCGGAATTTTTACGACCACCCTAGCAGTCGCAAGTTTTGCGACCACTACTGCAGTTGCAAATCCTAGACGTTTTTTTGATCAGAATGCAGTCCACACCTTTATTTGCTTAAAAATAATTACCAAATTGTTTTTTATATAGACAAATACTTACAAAATCATACACATAAATGCAAACACAAATCAAACTAATAACTTGTATCAAAGATGTTCAATATTAACAAAATGTTATACGGATTCTAAAAACAAATAAAAAAGATGTTATTCTATCTATATACATTAATAAAAAACCAAAACTAACATACTTCTGAATATCAACCCATGACATACTTCTCTGTGTCTACCTACAAGCAATAGCATTGTATTTGACTCTATTCCATCAATCTTTCCTTAAGCAGAGAAGCTTCAGCATATTCTAAAAAATGACTCACATGTTATTATAGTTTCATAATACTATCATATCAAATGTGAAAATTTTGAAATAATTGTTGTGAGAGATAAACTTTCTTGTGCTTTAAGGTAGAGAAATTCAATAATCTATGTTTAATGCAAAGGAATATACAGCTCATAAAACAACTAATTTTGACTTTACCTTTTAAGCTTGCATTGACTTTCGAACTAGTGATGGCACATTGTCAACTGTAGTGACTCCTCATGCTATGCTGTTATGTCTGGCAAGAGAAAAAAAAGAGGGGGGGGGGGGGTAGCACTAAACGAAATAATAAAAGTTGTTAAAAGTACAACATATTTGAGGAAAGTTTCAATAATACCAAAACAATATATCCAGTCTTCCCATTAGTTCAAGAGAAAACTATAAAGATGCATATACAACAAATGCTTCACTAAAATTTTTTGATAAAAACAGAGTCTATTGGCTTACTTAATTTGATGGGTTTGTGTGTTAACAGCTCAAGCGGGCATATGATTTTGTGAGTATGATTAGTGCCACTTTCTTGTTGTTTCTAATATAAACAAAACAATAACAATGTAGTAGATTCATACACCATGTTTAGTCAACAATTTGATCAACTTTTGTATTAGTGAGGTTAAAGAAAGAAATTATCAACATTATCACAAACAGTTAGCGTTAACACACACACACATTATATATATATATATAGTGAAAAAACAAATATATATATATGTCTATTGAAAAGTTTATATTAGACTTTTGAATAAACCAAACAACACAAAGAATCATTCAAATATTTCACCAAACATAATAAATCATAAAGAAAGTGCTGCTTCAAATAATCAACCAATAATTGAAGTTCAAAAGCTTATATTAACAGGACCAGAACAACACTCCACAAAATTGGCATAATTTGTAGACCAAATAATAAAATTTGCTAAATCGGTCACAAAAATTGCTACCGTTTTTTTCGGTAGCAAATTTGGGTGGCAATTGCTCAATTTTCTAGTAGTGTTATATACAAATTGAGTTTGGTCAGCTTATGATAAGCTTTTCTTTGTGTAAATACCTCTATTTAAAACATGAAATTTAGAAAACGAGCATCTATCAATACCAAATCCACAAACTTTATAATTCATGTAGGCACACATAATGGGATTTGTAGTGAGTGTAAGATATACGAGTCATAGTAGATACACGAACATTGTCTTAGGTAACTTCTACGGTTCCACCTATACATGTAATTACTCTTGAGTTTTAAAAAAGTCATTAATTTATTTAAGTACGATTTTACTTAATAAAATGTTACATTAATTTGTTTTCAAATTTGTGAATATCTACATTTATTAATTATTATCATATTATATCCACGTCATCATTATTGAACCTCTAGTATATAAAGGCTCCTTCTGTCTCCTATTCTTTTCAAACGAGCTAATAATTTATTATAAGCTATTTACCTCAATACCACTACCAAAATGCCTGCAATCGCCTTTGGTAGTTTTGATGATTCTTTCAGCTCTAGCTCCATCAAGGCCTACATTGCTGAGTTCATTTCCACCTTGCTCTTCGTCTTCGCGGGTGTCGGCTCAGCCATCGCTTACGGTACCTTCATACTTCACATAGTCATTTTTCTTTCAAACAACTTTTATAATAACGAAAGTAGCAAAAGCTAGGAAATAAACAAAGTTCAATTACACAAGAAGGATTTTTATATCCACTCGGTCCAATTAACGTTATTTTTACTATCCCTATTTGCTATCCACGTTAAAAGAGTAATTACTAGTCATTATTTGTGTTTAAATTACCATATATAATTATGTCTTCTATAAATAAAAGATTGTATTTGGTTAGATACTTTTGGAATTAATTATTTATCCTCATTTGTAACCTTTTAAATACTGACCAATAATACAATATTAAAATCTTCATGAACATTATAATTTATGTTTTCTTTATTTTGTGACAGCCAAATTAACAGCTGATGCTGCCCTGGATCCACCTGGTCTAGTAGCAGTCGCACTTTGCCATGGACTTGCCTTATTTGTCGCGGTTTCTATTGCCGCCAACATCTCTGGCGGCCATGTAAACCCAGCTGTCACCTTTGGATTGGCCGTTGGCGGGCAGATCACTATCATAACCGGTTTATTCTACTGGATCGCCCAGCTCCTCGGCTCTACTGTCGCATGCTTCCTTCTCAGTTTCGTCACCGGAGGACTGGTAACAACAACAATAATACATCTTGTCGCATTGACATTTTCGACATTTTCGTAATTATATGATATTCTAAACAATGTCTTCTAAATTCTGTTCAGGCCGTCCCTACACACGGTGTTGCAGTAGGAGTGGGAGCACTTCAAGGAGTGGTTTTTGAAATTATCATCACATTCGCGTTAGTCTACACTGTTTACGCAACCGCATGTGACCCTAAGAAGGGTGCATTGGGCACAATTGCGCCAATTGCGATTGGGTTCATTGTTGGTGCCAATATCTTGGCAGCAGGCCCATTCTCGGGTGGGTCAATGAACCCAGCCCGATCTTTCGGGCCTGCTGTGGCTAGCTTCAACTTCTCTGGACACTGGATCTACTGGGTTGGACCCCTCATTGGCGGTGGCTTAGCCGGAGCCATTTACCCGAATGTGTTCATTTCTAATGAGCATATTCCCCTCACCAATGACTACTAAATTTCCAATGCTTTTGTTATGTGTTAAATATTATGATTCCAGGCTCTTGTAATTGCAAGAGTACATAAGTTATTTGTTTTATTTTCACTCTATGAGTAATCTATCCAATTATTGTTTTCTTTTGCAAATGAGTGTGCAGTTTTGTTTGGTAGGGTATGGGCTTCTTTGGGTTGTTTTTTTCGATTAAGTTAAAGAAAACAGAACATAGTGAGTGGGTGGGCAATGCATGTGATTACAACGTGTGGGATATGTAATATGTAAGACTTCTACCAAAATTTTAATTTCATGTCAATTTCTAATTAGTTTCTTATAATAAATATCTATATATGGGTTTGAGAGTTAAGACTGAGTTTCATATACCGAGTTTAACTAGGCTCGTGATCCTACACGAGACTCATTTATTTAAACATAATATTTTTGTTTAATACGATATAGTTCACTAAAAAGTAAGTTTTATAACTATGATAAAAACAGCTAAACAATACATATTATATGTTCTATTATGTATAAAACTATAATTATCCATGCATATAAATAAAATAATTAAATAGTCGTAAATAATAAACGAGTGAAACCAGAGTGTTAGAAATAAAGCTAGCCAAAATCTTATGTGAGCTTGAGTTCGGCTTTGCTCATTTACACCCTTAGTTTTCAAAACACTAGTCATACAATTACTTATTTCTTTTAAAGTTTTTCAAATTTAGAAAAAAAAGAAAAAAGAAAGAAAAACTTCAAATTTAAGGTTTTTTGTTTTCTTCTAATAACCATGAAGATGCCCTCAAAAAGCCCAACATATGAGGTTTGTTTGAAAAGGCTAGCTACAAGACATGCTAGACAAAGCTTAGTTAGGTTCAGTCACTTGTTTATAAAACTAAAATTCAAATCGCTAAAAATGTTACAGCTTTTTATTTGTAGTTTTGTTTTCCATTTATTTGTAGAATAATCCAGTAGAGTTTTATTCTTTAAAACATTTACCAAAAGAAATTTTCTATTATTTGTGTCCTTGTGATTTATTAAACCATGTAAAAGTTTGAAATATATATTACAATTAAACTTTTAATGCCAAGATTGAATTCTCCAATTCTCCAACTTGAAATATACAACTTCTTTTGCCCATGGGCTTGGTGGATTCTCATAGTCATTTTCTTTTATTTCAACGGTTTGGGGACCAACTGGAGATGGGCCAAAACCAGGCTCATTCCGATTAAGCCTCGACATGTTGGTTATGGTTGGTACCAAGCTCAGACAACCAGCTTAGCACATGGACGATCTTTAGACCAACTAGGCCTAAGCTAGAATTCTCATAGTCCGAGTTGGGACCTATCGCAATGGCCTAAAGTCAGGTCTATTCCGATAATAAAGATTACACCTGGCTCAGCAAACAGGTCTGCAAAGCCCGGTCCTAAGCTAGGCCCAAAATATATTTCAACTAGTTTTGGATTTGCCTTTATAGTATTCATGAATGTCCCAATATTGCAACACTATAACCATACTCATGCTCATCATTTACAACATTACATATCAAGAAATTAAACAACAAAATCAAGATTCCGGAGGGGGTACTTTTCCGAGTGTCCATTCGTGCCCTTTCCATTCTGGTAGTTGTTGAATCACAACCTGCATTTTCGTAAACCAATTTTCCCTTAATCTGTTATAAATCCTTGGTTGAAAAAAACCCGAACTCAATAATTATAACTAGTTACACTACGAACCAGGCCCGTGGAATCTGGTTTCCCCACCGTTGTCTGACAAGCCAACCTCCAGTTCTTCGGGTTCTGCATTTCACACAACACAAAATTTTATTTATTAAAATCTTAATATTTACAAAAGTTTCAAATTCACACAAAACATAAAATATTTTCATATTATTTAAAACACCAACTATTTGCTGTCTGGTCCAGTACTGAAAATATTGGTTATAGACTTATAGTTTGTCTACCCGATTGAGTTTCTCTTTTTCTTTATCCGTTTGTGGACTAAGCAACTCCTTCCCTTCGATAACCTAACATCATAATCAAAATTAAACACAAATCAACGCGATAAATCTTATTAAAACTCGGTTGATCTTGATTGTGATCAAATATTTAAATACCTCCACCATGCAAGTCCCACATGTTCCTCCTCCCGCGCAATTTAGCAAAGGTCTAGACTGAATTAAAATGAATGATTTTCGGTAATATTACAAATTGAGTACATTATACATATTATTATACAAAAAATTAAAAAAAAGATTGAAAGCAAATAGCATTACATATGGTCCATATAATTCAATATTTGTATCCAGCATTATATCCCTTAGTTTCTGTCCACCCGTAGTGGTTCTAAAATGTACATCGGGCGTTCCATCAGGTAACAACACAGACTGCAATATTTCGTTTATAAAAAAATATCATCTAGCAAAATTTAGTAACCTACAATGTGGATTAATTAAATTGATATTATTAATATTGATGTTAATGACTTACACTAACAAAAGCTAAACTGACAGAAGGTGGTTCTTGAGACGGTGCAGCTTCTGGTTGACCATCACGAACCGCGGTCATGGCTCGGATTGTGGGCCTCGAGTAGCCATGTGTCTTGGTGTAAGGTTTTTGAATGGTGGTTTTGAAATTGTAACAGCAAGAGTGGGAGAAAGAGGATATGGTATAAGTATTCATGGGATAAATTGTGCCCATTTACAAGGTTGCTGTTAGATAAAACATTATAAGTTTGTGTATGTAGACATGTGGTTATTATGCATCTTATCTTTGGTGTGTTGATATGGGCAATGCACATGTAACAAGTGGATATTTTGGTTTTTATGTTGAGGTCTTGATATTTTTGTTTACCATTTTTTTCCCTTCATTTTCTTAATAATAATGTATCTTTAAGTGATTTATTTTTATGATTATCAAAAAATTATATTATATTCTACTAAAACATGCATTAAAGTGTATTTAGCTAGGTTATCACATTCATGCAAGTGTATTCTGTTATTGAAAAGAAATAATCCTTCATTCTCTTAAAAATAATATCACATTCTCTTAAAAAAACACGCACTAAATATAGGGATGTTAGTGTTGTCATGCTGACGGGTTAAAATATGCAACCCAACCCATCCCATATTATTATTCATGTCAAAGAGTTCAACCCTAACTCGCATGCATATAAATTCGGGTTAACCCAAACACAACCTGTTTAAACTTTAAACTCTTTTTTTAACGAGTCATACATGTTGACGAGTTATAAGCGGGTTATCAGCAAGTGTGCTAAACAAAACAGATTTAGTTTAGAGGTTTTCAAGTAAATGAGTAATACAAATTAGTTTTTTTTTTTTAGATTAAAAAACTTAAAAATGAATTGAAAATTGCAAGTGTATCTTTTTAGAAAACGGTAAATGGTAAAACAAAAATAAAAATATAATAACTTTTTCTAAATACGTAAACAAGTTAACGGGTCAATCGTTTTCTTCTAAATACGTAAATGAATTGAAATTTGCAAGTGTATCAATGACCAATTGTTACAAGTCACCAAAACGTAAACATAACTTGTGTTTCACAAAAATATTGCGCTAGAAGGAGGGCTTGAACCTCCGACCTTGTGGTTAACAGCCACACGCTCTAACCAACTGAGCTATTCCAGCTTCCTGTCTTATTGTTATGATGAATTACTGATATGTTATTACTCTTGACTACAAGCAAACCAAGTTCATAAAACCAACCAACCAACCAACCAACCAAGTAAAACCCCTGTCTAGGGTTCCAGCAGTGGCCACAATCACAAACCTCCGCCACCTCTCTGTCTTTATTAAACCCAAAAAACCCATCTCTTTTTAGTCATACCCATTTGTCACTTGTCTTGCATCAAGCAAACCCAACAAAAGGAATTTAAAATCTTTGAGTTTTGGTAGAAGAATGAGTAGTAGTGGTAATATGGTGGGTGAAGTGGAAGAAAGCAAGAAACTTGGAATGGGTTCTGGGTTTAATAAGAAAAGAGCTGAAGGCAGAGATTATGGTAGACCTAAAGAGTTGAAGTTGAAAGCTAGAAGACTTAATCCTGTTAATACCATTTCTTATGTTCAGGTATCCATCTCTTCATTAGCACTCTGCAAATGCTTATTTTAAAGCTCAAGCTTGGCCCGTGAGTCGATTTTTCAAGCTGGAGCTCGGTTTTCGCTCGCTAGTTTCTCATTTATGAACTAGTTTTTCTACCCGGCAAAACCCCAACATTTGAAACATTTGAAACACGGGGCGTTGGTTAAACCCGAACATTACGATGATCCGACATGAATTCGGTCGGTATCAGCTGCGTTCATTATGATATAGACACTATTGGAAAATTTTGAGCGTTTAAACCCAAAAAAATAATTTGTCAAATTAACATATAAACATTAACATATAAGACAACAAAATATTTAAGACGATGTTTATTTGGTTGGCAAATCCGGACGGTGGTAAAACCCAAGCGGTGTGGTCCCGAGCATTGAGGCGGTAACTTGACACGAATTCGGTCGGTTTTGATTACGTACATTATGGTACCGGAACTAAAAAACAAAAAACTATAAAAATTGAGGTGGACCAACGACCAAATTTTGGGGGTTTGGTCGGTAAAATTGCGCATTGGTAAAACCCGAGCGTTGTCGGTCATTGGCTTTAAATAAGGCCGCGAGTACGCGTGAACTTGGTTAGTTTCTTTCAGGTTTGTTATGGTACCAGAACTAAAACAAAAAAATTAATGTTTGGTTGATTTCCATTACGTTTATTATGGTAACTGAACTAAAAAACAATATTTATTGACTAATACGGTGTGGCCAAGTGGCACAATAGGCCACTTGCGGCACCCGGAAGTTCTTATTTATATTATAGTAATAATAATAGTTAGTTTATATACATTTTAATTATTTGTATATTTTGTAAAAAATTTAAAAGAGGGCCAGCGGAGGTTTGTTCGTTTAATAAATGAACGAACTTGAGCAAGGAATTTCATTCGATTAACTAAACGAACAAACATGGACGGAGGCCATGTTTGTTCAATAGTGTTCGTGAGCTTTTGATAATGTGTTTGCTTATGTTTGTTCGTTAGAGTTTTTTAATATTTTTTAGTAATATGGATTTAGGCAAAATTATTGACTATAAAAGGAAAATATATATGAGTGTTATGGGATTAATTAATATGTAAAATTAACATATGAATACAAATAATGTTGACAATGCAAACATGATAGCCGAAGCGAATCGTTGACAATGACCATCTTTTGGTTAGCCAAATCAAATAAAACATTGTTTGCCTTCATTATGTTTGTGAAACCGTTCACGAGCATGTTCTTGTCTTTAATGACCATCTTCCGGTTAGCGAATCATTGGCAATGACCATCATGTTCATTTCTTTAATGAGCAAACACGAGCAAGAAATTCCATTTCTCAGGTGTTCGTGAACTGTTCGCTTGTTTGATAAAAGCCTAACGAACGAACATGAACAAGACCTTGATCTTTGTGCGTTCTAGAGGGGCTTATTTGATTTGTATTTGATATTTTGCAGATTTTAGGAACAGGTTTGGATACTCAAGATACATCACCATCAGTCTTTTTGTTCTTTGATAAACAGAGATTTATATTCAATGCTGGAGAAGTAAGCATTTTGATATACTGTTATGAACTTATTTAAGCATTTTGATCTTCAATAATATTGTTTTTTATATGACTTGTTCAGGGTCTGCAACGGTTTTGTACAGAGCATAAGATTAAGTTGTCAAAGGTAAATTTGTCATCACGAAGAGTCACATTAAATCTACATTAAAAGTGTAATAATAAAAATGCCTTGAAATTTTTGCTTTAGATTGATCACGTATTTCTTTCACGCGTCTGCTCTGAAACCGCGGGTGGATTACCAGGTTTGTGCATTATTCTTAAAACTTTGAATATTAATTGTGAAAACGCATATCAACTTTAACATCATTAATATTATTTTGCAGGTCTTTTACTGACATTAGCTGGAACCGGTGAAGAAGGGATGTCTGTAAGTATCATTGTAATGAATTGGTGATTATGATTTTGATTATTCAAACTTTCATATGCTAACATATAGTTTGGTTAATATTTGAAGGTTAATGTGTGGGGCCCGTCGGATTTTAAATATTTAGTTGATGCAATGAAATCTTTCATTCCAAACGCAGCCATGGTTCACACACGATGCTTCGGTCAATCACCAAGGTCTGAAAAAGTCAATGATCTAATTAACCTTGTTAATGATGAAGTTGTTAAAATATCAGCTATTTTGTTGCAACCCGAGCTCAAAGATGAGTTTGCAATAAAGTCTAGTGATATATCCGTTTTATATATTTGTGAGTTACCTGAGATTAGGGGTAAGTTTGACCTGGAAAAGGCCCGAGCACTTGGGTTGAAACCCGGGCCCAAATATCGTGAACTACAAGAAGGGAGATCCGTGAAGTCGGATTTTAAAGATATCATGGTACATTGATTACCACAAGTAGTCAGTCCGTTTGACCCGACCACATACTAAACTGATATGTAACTTTTCTTGAATCTTTTTAGGTTCATCCCGATGATGTACTTGGACCTTCGGTTCCCGGGCCTATTGTTATTCTTGTAGATTGCCCTACACAATCTCATTTTCAAGAATTATTATCTGCACGATCTCTTGATAGTTATTATGCTGATGTTTCAAATGAGAAACACAGTGTTGTTAATTGTGTAATTCATTTAAGTCCATTGGTAGTTGTAAACTCTAGTGATTATCAAAACTGGATGTCAAGATTTGGCGACGCAGAGCATATTATTGCAGGACATCAAATGTAAGTAAACGGGTTACTTTTTTTTATAGAGTAAATGAAGTTTTAAATTTGATATGAGTTTTTTTTTTTTTTTTTTTTTATTTTTATTTTTTTTTTATTTTTGCAGGAAAAATATTGAGATACCGATTTTGCAATCTAGTGCAAGAGTTGCAGCCAGGCTTAATTATTTATGTCCTCAGTTTTTCCCAGCTCCCAGTTTTTGGTCTCGACAACAAACAAATTGTTCAAACGAGGTATTTTTTTGAGTCTATGATATCTTAAAGATTAATTATAAAAAAATATTGTTGGAGCATATTAGCTAATTATTTACGTTTTTAAGCGTGCAGGGTACTGACTTAAAGCTTTCCAAGACTGTTTTTGCTGAAAGTCTTCTTAAGGTGCATATTTAGTGATTTACATATAAATTTGGGCTAAATGCATGATATAGAAACGAAATTTACACTCTTCCCGTTTAAGCAAACAAATTTAGTTTTAGAGCAAAAAAGAAATGTACTTGCTTTTAATTATGTTCAAATATGAATTAAAGAAAGATCTTTTTTCAAACCTGTTAAAACAGTTATAATCTTTTGTTACATTATCAATGCCACATCAGCAATTTACTGGTAAAATCAATTAAAAATGAGGTTGGTTGTTAAAGTCAGGAAAAGTGTAACGTTCGTCTCTATAAATTTGTTTTCGTTTTGCAGTTCTTTATCGTGTCTAAACAGTTATATAACTTTTATTTGTTTAAACAGTTTCATTTGCGTCCGTATGCACAACTTGGACTAGACAAATCCGGTGTACCAACCAAAGTGGGCCCCGTTGAAATCATCAACAACCTAATATCAGAAATTCCAGAAATACCCGATGCTGCCAAACAAGTTTCTCGGCTTTGGGAAGAAGACGACGATGCAGGTGAGGGGATAACATCTACGGAAAGTGACAAGAACATAACCGAAGAACCTTGGTTAAATCAAAACACTCTTCCCAGATGCTTGGAAAATATTACAAGAGAAGATGTCGAGGTTGTCCTTTTGGGAACCGGTTCATCTCAACCGTCCAAGTACCGAAACGTTAGTTCTATCTTCATCAATCTTTTTTCTAAAGGTAGTTTGTTATTAGATTGTGGTGAAGGAACATTGGGCCAGCTGAAAAGAAGGTAATAATATTTTCTTTTAATAAAGTTCATTTTTTGTGGCATTACTTTTAGTATCCGGTAGATGTGACAATCTTGATAAGTAAAGGTGTTGATTTTAATATGTTAAGTTTTGTTATCATTATAAAATAATATTAGGTTTTGCTAATGTTTTCATGAACAGATACGGTATCGAAGGCGCAGATAACGCTGTCAAAAGTTTAAAATGCATTTGGATTTCACATATCCACGCAGACCACCACACGGGATTAGCAAGAATACTCGCTCTCAGACGTGACTTGCTGAAGGGGCTACCTCACGAACCCTTAATTGTTATCGGGCCTAGACAACTTAAAAGATTCCTAGACGCATATGAACGACTTGAAGATTTAGGCATGCAGTTTCTTGATTGTAGGCATACAACCGAGGCTTCTTTAGCATCGTTCGAATCAAATAATAACAAAGTTGAAAGTGCTTTGTTTTCTAAAGGGAGTCAAATGCAGAGTCTTTGGAAAAGGGGGGTTAGTATGTTGGATGGTAACGTATCGGACACAATTATTAAGAATTTGAAAAATGTGATTGGTGAAGCGGGTTTGGAAAATGTTATCAGTTTTCCGGTTGTGCATTGTCATCAAGCGTTTGGAGTGGTTTTAAAAGGTGTGGATAGAGTTGATGGTGATGGAAGAATAATACCCGGGTGGAAGATTGTTTATTCGGGTGACACTAGACCGTGCCCTGAGTTAGTTGAAGCTTCTCAAGGAGCAACGGTTCTCATACACGAGGTATGATTATTATTATAAGAAAGAATTACACGAATGGTCTCTATGGTATGCTCCAACTTATGAAAAACATTGTAACACCAGTGGAGGTGAAATGACCAAAATGCCCCTTAACTTATAAAACTCAACCAAAACATTCCTGGACCTTTTTCTTTTAACAAAAAGGCTTACTATTTTTGCAATATGATGTCGTTTATTTTTTTTAATATAACGAAAAGATGTTTTTTTCTCCTGATCGAAGCCGTAAACGTTTTAGAAGGACATAGGATTATATCATGCAAAGGTAAACACAAAATTTTAAAATTCAGTGCGACTCCATAATTTCTTTTGTTTTTGAGATCATAAACGACTAAAACAAAACCTGTTTGATAAAAAAAGGTAGAAAAAAATAGATAAAAAGGTTATTTTATGACATGTTTAAATGGTTTGGTTAGCTTTGTTGCATTTGATATGAAACTGATTTGTTTCTAACATGTTAATGCTAACGCTAAAAGCTGAATATGATTTAATGAAATTTTTGTATTTCAGGCAACTTTTGAGGATGCTTTAGTGGAGGAAGCAATAGCAAGAAACCATAGTACGACAGAAGAAGCCATCGAAGTAGGGAACTCTGCAGGAGCGTATCGAACAATTCTTACTCATTTCAGTCAAAGATACCCTAAGATTCCGGTTTTTGACCAAAGCTATATGCACAAAACATGCATTGCTTTTGATATGATGAGCATTAACTTCGCAGACTTACACGTGCTTCCGAGAGTACTTCCTTACCTTAAACTGTTGTTTAAGGATGAGATGACTGTCGATGAGTCTGATGATGTTGAGGATGCTGTTACAGTGGCTGCCTGAACATTATTCATATATGCAATAATAGAGTTCTTTTAACCGTTTTTAAGGGTTTTTTTTTTTTTTTTTTTTAAAGAGTTGAGTTATGTACAATTGTACATATAGAGAACCAGTTTAAACTTGATAGTTTGTAGTGACAGAACAATTGTTTTCGGATAACCGCATGGATTTTTACACTTTTTTTGTGCAATATTGGCAGCTTCAACTACAGAGATGAGTCATCTCTGTAGTTTAAAGATATCATGTACAACAAAGTACTATAAACCGGCTTTTAGACAAGATATAGCTTCAGTTGCATGGACTACTGATACCGAACTACTTAAAACTGGCCTAGATGCATGAGGATGCTGAATCACTACCAAAATCGAGTCGTTCGAGCTCCTGTCTTCACAAGTTGGCTGCAAACACAATCACTGATTATTAATAAACTTAAAATATTTAACTGTAATTTGTAAATGTAATGGTTTTTAATACTTTAAAAGTCACTTACAACTCCAATCTGCCATTCCCGGCTACTAAAATCTTTAAAAGACGCTGCATCGAGTTCCTGCAATAACATAGTGGTATCAAATATAAATTATCAGACACTTAAAAAATTAACTTTTTTTTTTAATTTAATTTATGATTGTGAACATACAATGCTGTAAATAGGAGGAACAATTCTCTGTCTTTTAGACTTGTGAGTCGGCATAACAGAAAACCTTGGCGCCAAATCTTGTGACCTGAATATCCATCTGTCATAGCAGCAAGATATTATTAGCACACCCGACGACAACATTAACTTTAAAAATGGCATAAAGGTGCGATTTTTGTATACCCGATATACAGAAAGATACAAAAATGGGCCCACTCGCGAACTAGTAACTTCATCCAGTAGCTTTCAGCCGAACTGTCCATGTTGATGAAAATCTGAAATCCGTATACACTAAACTAAATTTCTCGTTCTGTCAAAATTGAAAACCGCATGTGATATTAAGTTTATCAGCATTAAGTAAAGAAATATACCGAAATTTCTGCTATAGCGACAATATGCATCGCGCCTTTAAACTTCTTGAACATAAGATATTTGGTGTAAACAGCATCATGCATTTCTTGAATATCTTCATCCTCTATATAATTCAACTGCTCCCTCAAGAGTGATAAGTTCTGAGTAATATGATTAAATATCACAAAGAATATGAGCAAATAGTCAAGCATTAGAAGAATCTGCAAATTTTGACATTTAAACAATTAGCATCTTGTTAAAGAAAATGAAGTGTAGTTATCATAATAGTTATGTAGACTTACTGAGAAGTAAGGTATAGATGCTCGGTGACCGACGAGGATCAAATAGTATACACAACCGAGTACAGCCATAGCTCGACGTTCAGATACTGAAAGACGCTCAGAAGTGATGCAGTAGCCGTGTGCGATTAGTAAAAATGACATGATTGAAGCTGTCTCGAATAGTAATCCGGTTACATATACACCAAATGACATCCATAGAGAGCATGTTTGGAAATAGAAACATGAATACCTGCAATGGTAACATGTCAAACACGACACAATAAGACACGACATGTTAAAGACATAATTACTTGTGGTGCTAGACGCGAACATGACACGATAACATGTAGTTTTTCCCAAAAACGGACATGAGCTGTTTAGAAACAAGTTAAACAACACGAAGTCCTATGTTAGAATACGATAAATATCATATATGTAGTGAAACAAAAGTTGTCAAAATTTCATAAAAGTCTAAATTAATATACAGGATAATCCTTAACATATTAGAAACAAAAATAACAAAAATTTATATGTCTAAAGTAAAATTTTGGCATCCACTAATATTTTATTTTTAACAGGTGTTTAACCTGTTTAGACTTTAGACATGACTTTAAAAAGGTCTTAAATGTGTCAACCTGTTTAAGACACAAAACCTGTTAAGCCCAAACTTGTTTAATTCCATGTTGTTTTGCGACGTGTTAACAGATCAAGGTGATCAGAACATACCAGAAGAGAAAAGAGAAGGCAAGCTGCAAGGATTTAACACAAGGAACTGATGCAAGTGTCCATTGTAAACTGTTCACCTGCTCTAATATTACCATCACACAACTACACAAATTAGGGGTGAGCATGAACCCGAAAAAACAATCCAAGACCGAAAAAACCAAACCAAACCAAACCAAAACAAAACAGACACTTTGGTTTTATGTTTTTTGTAAAAAGTTAAAAACCGAACTTGCGGTTTGGTTTTCCTTTTGCATGTAATAAAAACGAGAAAACCAAACTGAACCGAATGTATAGAGTAATACATAAAACCAAACTGTCTGTTTATGTTTGTGTTTATGTTTATGTTTGTTCAATTATGTTTCGGATCGGTTTTTTTGTTTCGGATAACCAAACAGTTCACCTACAGTTCAGTTCTTATAAGTTTGTTTATTTATGGTTATGTAGTTCATGAACGTTGGTTTGTGTTCGTTCAAGTTTGTTTGTTCATGAACTGTTCATTAAGGTTTTAAACGGACGAACATGAACATGGCCATTTTCTTAATGAACAAAACAACTTGCTCAATTAGAGGTTCATGTTTATGTTCGATTAAAGTTAAATAGACGAACACACCGGTCTTCGTGTTCTTTTAAAGGCCTATACATAGAAGTCAAGAATAGGTAAACTTAAAAACATACAAGGCTCGTTAAGGCTCAACGAGCTAAATGAACTTCCCACACAAAGCTCAAGCTCGGACTCAATAACTAAACAAACTTTATTTGAGGCTCAGGCTCGGCTTAGCTCGAGCTTGAAAAAGCTCGACCCATTTCGAGCTCATTTTTTGTTTGCATCCCTAGTTATTAATTTAGGCTCAAGTTCATTATTGTCGGCCCAAAGTTTTAAACTCAAATGGTAAAACCGAAAACCAAAAAATACGAAAGCGAACAGTGTTTGCAAGATATAGAGATATGACCTGAAAATGGCGATTAACATAAGTGTTAATGATCCAGCAAGAACCGAAAACGATCCAGACGGAGGTGAAGGACGAGTACAGATATGGTAGCGGCCAGTAAGCTTCGTTGATCGACGGATTTGGTGCCTCCATTGATGCAGCAAGGTTTGAATATTATGGTTAACAGGTGAGAGTTTATAGTTTATATATACATGACATGCTCATATTTAATATTTGTTATATTTTAGAAACTAACGTCTCTTTTTATTTCCCTTAATATCTATATATCTCATGGTTGGGTTGGTTGGCCTAATATAACTTATGTACATCTTTTTTCTTAGATATTACACTTACCACCCCTAGTGTTTTCATTTTTAACATAATTTATCTCTTGTTTTTAGTTTGTAATCTTGCTTTAGTTGCTATTTAATTGGATATAATTTTATCATCAACTTTGACTTTATTTGTAACATATTTAAATTATATTTCACTTCATTTAAATAGTTTTTCATTCCTTATTTCTTATCCGTCTTATGTCATATTCATAATTTCTTATGATGTGAAATAAATAGGTTTACGTTATTACTTTACCCCTTTGATATACCACTTGGATCGTGCTCTAAAAATGCAGGTCGGGTCAAATTTGTTCGGTTCATCATAAAAATCTACAACTTGGATCGTGCTTTGAAAATGCAAGCGCGAGCTCTTGTAGTTTCGGGCTCGACTTATTATAAATCTATCATCTGTGTCTAAAGCTAGAGTTTGGAAAATGAGGATTTTTTAACTTCAGCTTAACTCATTTGTTATTTATTAATTAATTAATATATTTGTATATTATATATATATATATATATTATTTAATTATTTTTTATTATAACTATACTTCTTATACTAAATAATGCTTCTTAGGTTATATTATATATATAAATGATGGGTGTTGAGTTTTGGTTCGTTTATTATTGAGCTAAAACTTATGATCTAGCTCGTTTAACTTGGCTATATTTAAACTTTTAGCCAACAGATCTCGACTAGCTTGAGTGTGGTTCAATTCATTCACATAATCACATGATCCAAAATTGATAAGGATAAAAGAATAACATACATGAAATGGGTTATAGATTATATATATTATGATAATCAGAAAAAAATGCAAAGATTATGGGGAGAACTGAAATGCATTAGGTGCTTGTGAAGTAGTCATGCAATGCAACAGATCCACTCCCATCGGCATGTTTTAATACTAAAAAAAACTTATATTTAAATTTATTTTGTCATCTCACAAATCTATAACAATTAATAAATAATATATGTAGCACCTAATTTGCATAATGAAAAGTGATATGTAAATATATACGGCTGGAGAAGAATTAATGCTTGCTTACCTAAGATACAAGAACCAATATTAGTTCAACAAACTCACTAGCTAACAAATGTCACTTCTTAGTTCTTCCTATAGAGAAGACCAAACTACAAATATAAACGTATATGTGCTGTAAAAAGTTCACAATATATATCATTTGGAAATTTTATCATCAATTATATATAAAAGTATTTATTAGATATATATATATATATATATATATATATATATATATATTAAAAACTACTATTCTAAACAAAATATTCGTTAATGTTTGGGACTTAATCAAACGTGGTATGTAAACCTAGCTCATTTATTAAAGGAGCTCCAATTTAACTATAATTAAATATTCGAACTTCTAGAACACAAGCCTCGAATAGCTTAAGAGCAACTCATTTAAGCCGTGAGGCGATGATACATGTACATATGTGGGTTTTATGGTAAAACTGATTCTGTTAATATGTGAGTTATCTAGCACATAAACATACATGCAGTGGCGGAGCCACATTGTTGGCTACCAAGTTCGGCCAAATCCGGTCCTTTATCGGTTTTTTATATATAACTTATAATATCGAACCAACGAGCGAACTCATTCTTTTTCGACGACCGAACCCGGTGTCATTAAAAAATATATTCGAACCCATTAATTATGAAAATTTTAGTTAAATTATTTTTAGCAATAAATATTTTTTTATAAAATATAAAACATTTTAAAATTGCTAACAAACATTATAAATGGGCAATAATATCCCATCAATAGATTATAAAAAAGGTCTAAATTACCCACAGAATTGCCCAGTAAACCCAACCCAATTAACATTCTTAAACATTATAACTAAGTGAAAATCAAACAAAAGCACAAAAACAGCATTTATCGCCCCAACAATCGATAAATTACGTTTCTATCGACCAAACGACTATTGCCTTCCCTAGTTCGTCTCGAGGCTTCAACCATTGCCTTGCTTGTCGAACTTCAACCAGATGACAACAACTGTCGACCGACCGACCGACTCTTTCTTTGATTATTTCAAGCCTTCAATCGATCTAGACCTCACAATGAATCTTTATCTGATTTTGTGTAATCTGATGGGTGACGACTATATATGGTGCATGCACTTTTTATATTGAAAACGAGCTCTTTTTAAAGTCGCGATTGAAGATGTTATGAATCGTCTTCAAAACATAAAAATACGTAGGGAACAATTATAATATGTAATATCTTTTTTTTTTTATTAAATATGACTTTGTATTCTAATGAATGTTAATGACGCACATTTATTATTATAGTGATATTGTAGTTTATTTATCTCAGGAAGGACAAACCCGACCCGACCCATTTGGGCCCAAAACCTTTGACGTCAGGGAAAAATCGAGTACCAAAAATCCGAACACATAAAGAAATTTTTCTGACTTCACCACTACATGTATACCATGTAAAAAGGGATACGTGGATTGTGTAGATATATAATCAAAACCGGTACCAAATATGGACACACATCTGCATCATGTAAATGCGTTAGCACATCATGTAAATGCGTTAGCACATTCATACCATGTAAAATGGGTTACGCATTGTTTGTTTTACCATTCGCTCCTCTTTTACCCTCGAGCCATTAGTAATATCTATTTATTACGAAGTTGCCATTGAATCAATACTGGCCTTTTAATTGATTTGGTTACAAAGCTATAAATAACATAAAATTGCAAACGGTGGACAAAGAAAAAATGATTGAATATCCATTGTAAATTAGGTTCATCGGATTTTTTAAACTCAATTAACTATTATAAACTTAATCATATTGGTGTCAAACGACGAGAACTTCAAAAGTAAAAAAATCAACTTAAACGAATTGCGAACAACTAGGAGGATTTAAAAGTAAAAGCTTTAAACGAAGATCATCTTGAAGGACCGACTCATGAAGGGGTCAGACAGTTAATGGCGAAGATTCTCAAACGGCTCTTTGTCTTATTTTTACAAGTTTTTTTTTAATATTAATTTATCGATGTTTTTAATTAGTATTTTTCTTTCTTTTTTATTTTTTTTGAAGAAAACTTGCATGGCTTTGATGTTTCCTTTTCATTAAACTCAAAACGATTATAATAAAGTGGCAGGCAAACGGGCAACAAGCTGTCGCAACCCCTTTTTGAATAGCAAAGCCAATCCTACTAAAAATGAAGCTTTGAGAAGTCGATAAGAATTTTTATGAATGAGTAAAGAAAACACTGTGAACATGAAATCTTTTCGATTTTTAGATGACTGATTGTCTTAGTTGGGCCAAAGTTCATTAGCAGATTCTCTAGCCCATTAAGTTGGTCGATGATGTTAAATTGCTCAAACATTATAACATCTTAGCCCGGTAACTTCAACGTATGCAACTATGCATTACTACAACTTTTTTTTTTTACGAATATTGTGTCTTTTTAATGGGGAATAATAATACATCATCATTGTTATTATTTGTTTAATTTACTCACATTTTAAAATAATAATGACTTTATGCTTGTGTTGTTTTCTCAAGTTTTATCTGTTGGGTTTGTGGAGGTTTGGGCTTTGATATGGGCCTGACTACTTGAAGGCATGCTACTGGGTTTAATAAAGATTGAAACATGAGAGGTCTTTGGACGACCATATATCTCTTATTATGACTGGTTTTATATTTTCTTCTTGAAGCTAGAAACTATGATCTTCTATCTATGTATACGCCATCTTGTATGTGTAATCTCTCATCATGCATGTTGAGAGCATAAAACAATAATGAATTCCATGTTATAGCCGGTAGATGTAGGTCAACTTAGATCGAACCACATAAGTTCTTGTATTTTGTGTTCGTTTAATTTTCAACAGTTTGATTATGTGTTTGTTTTTGCTTTCTTATAATCGAGTTCCTAACATTATCTACTCTTAGTATTTCTAATCACATTTGTAACTTTAAAACTTACTTAGAGAATTCTAAACATTCGATTTTATAGCACTTCTATAGGTTTTGGTCTATGTATCTTTAGATATTTTCAAAGAAAATTAATTTTGTTGTTATTTGTTTGATATCACATGCTATTGCGTGAAGGGTGGATGATGTTGCACTAAAAGATTGATTCAATGAATGTCGATAATCATTTCGTTTCGCTTGTTGCATTTAAAACAATTTATTGACTATTCAAAGATGAAAACTTGTTTCATTAAAACAGAAAACGAACAATCAACAACAACGTGTTTTAAGACGAGTTGTATGTATTGAATGATGCCAAAGAATGGAATGGTATATCTTGTTTGTAGGTGCCCATTTGTTTCAAATACTTACAAAAAAGAATGATATAACTTAGCATGTAGATAATGATCTTACTTATTAACCACGTAACAAATCAATAATCGTTAAATGAATAGTAAGGGGCTGTTTGATAGCTATTTAATAATTCTATTAAGAGATTACTTTGAACCAGTCAGGGTTAGAGTGTTTTTGGTTCATTGTACATGCATTTTTTAATGGTTTATGAAGCCTCTTAATGGTTGAGTTTCAGAGACATGCTGAATGATTTAGAGGATATCTCTTAACCAATTAGATCTCTTAACGATTAAGCATATAATTACCAAACAACCCTGCAATTTTTTATTTTGATTACTAATTCCTAACTAAAGTTCCATAAAATAATTTTGTTGCAAAAAAATGGTCATGTTATTTAATGATTGACATGTCGGATTTGTGCAATATGCATGTTATATAGTACATGCAAATCATTTATCAACATTAAATGTAACCTCCAATCTCCTCTCACATACCAATTATTATTGTCAATTTTGCCTATGAAAATTAAGCTTATATCTTTTTTTTATTGACTAAGCGAAGACTTTATAAAAAGGCACACATCAATATATATTACTTCCATCTCGAACATGTTTCATTGTGAAGTTTTCCATCTCGAACATGTTTCATTGTGAATATACGCACCTTGTTTCGATGCAATAGTTCTGTTACCGCCTTGTCGTCTTGGATTGTATCGGAGGTTAGCGCGACTAACCTAACAGTAGGGGGAAATGTCAACGTCAATAGTACTATCCGTATATTCCTGTGGCTAACTTCGTTAGCTAATGGTTATATTATGCAAGCAAGGGAAACTCAAGTTCGTATAAGGATCGGTTGTTTTGTTTCTAACTATCGTATATAACAGCAGTTGCGTATGTTTCTCCCCCCTAGTTAAAAGCAATAAAATAGTAAAAAGGGGTCATGAAACTCACCTCGTGAGTTCAGTGATCGGTTCGCTAGTAATTTCATATTAACCCGGTTTTGCTGCCTTCACACGTCCAAAGGTGTAAGGTCAGTTAGTTCGTTATCGACTCGCAAGTCGGTTTATGCTAGTCGCTTTCACCCAACTAGTCGTTTCGTTTATTATATTTGTGTCGACTGCTTTCACCAACCGAATGTTTCGTTGTTAAGTTTGTGTCGGTTGCTTTCACCAACCGAACGTTTCGTTTGCTAAGTTTGTGTCGGTTTCTTTCACCAACCGAACGTTTCGTTTATATTTGGGCGACCCGTTAGTGATAAGTTTTTATATTATTTTTTTTTGAATATATATATATACATATATAATTATTAAGAATTTAATTTCTTATTAGTGTCGGTGTAATTTGGATATAACATATTAGTTTGGAACTAGTAATATATATTAAAATTATATATACTTGTGTCTAGATAGATTTTTCGTTAAGTTACGACCAATATTTTTGTGAAACATAATATGTTTATATTTTCGTCCAAAAATTTTAAAACCAACTTTATATATAGTTTTGTTCGTTTAACTCGTAAAAATATTATTTTTACGTCTAACATATATGTATTTCTTCAAAACATATATTTATGTAAAAATTATCGTTTCGACACAAAATATCGTTATTACAAGTAATACTTTTCATTTGTCGTTTTCTAACATAAAATTTTATAGTTTTATTCAAAATTATGTATAGGCTTTATAAACGTCATTTCAACATAAAAGTATGTTTTTGTTACTCAAAATTATAAAATGCGGTTATATTGTCATAAAACCATATGTACATTTTTAATAGTATTTTCATATTATAACTCATTAAAACCCCGTATATTTAGTGTCAAGGTTTATACAAAAATTTCCCAACCATTTCATATTTCCAACTAAAATTACTAGTCTCTATATTTGTTTTACTAAATCGAGTCTTAGACCGAGATCGCACTTTATTTGTTTATCTTTATAAAAACGTCATTTATACAACTTTTACGCCATTATTTTTCCATGAACATAATATGTACAAAAAAATATATAAGTGGATCTTAAGAATATAACACTAAGTTTATAGCCACGTTAACCAACCTTGCCATATATAAACCATATTCATGCATGTGTTTTAGCCCCATATCATTTAACCCTCTCAAATCATTTCTAAATATTTTGCAAGCATAACAATTTATATTCAAGTTTCTTAGGTTTTAACTAGACATGTTAGTGGGTGGATTATCAGTTGGGTGTTAAAACTAGCATAAGCACAACATATAAAAATAATAGTAAAGGCTTAGAGGAATTTGGCTCACTTAGCACTAGGATTAGAGATTAGGAAGAAAATAGAAAATCTCTATTTTCTATTCACTTCTTAGAGCATTCTAACCCATCTTTATCTTGAATAAAACTTGAAATATGAATAATGGAGGGTGGTGAAGTGTAGTTGTGTGATGCAATATGGTGGAAGGTGGTGAGAGTGGCTTCTGTACGTATGGTCGTAATACAAGAGCAGAGGGAGAGTTTCTTGAGTGTTGTTTGTGTTATGTGGTTGTCAATACTTCAAAGTTTTTCTTCATATAGTAATTTATTAGCATGGTCTGAACAATTAGATATGTAGATATGATTTCCATATCTTTTAAAGTTAAGGAAGGTGAGTATGGATGACGGATTTTTAGGTAAGGTAGGGTGCAAAAGTCAAAGAGAAAATAGGATTTAAGAGCATTCTCATCCAACCCCTCATAATATGCGAGGGGTGTTTTTATAATTTAAAGAGTGATTCAGGGTGTTGTGAGGGAAGAGTTTTTATATTTTAGAAAAAATATTGATTTTTCTGTATATTTGAAAAGTTACTGTTTATCCCATATAATTTTTTAATATATTTTGAAAGTGGTTGTGAGTGAAGGAAAAAGAAAAGGTAGTGATAAAAAGTATAAAAAGTATTATTTAATTGAAATGGAGAGAGAAAATAAAGTGAGATTTAGTGTAATTTTTGGTTTGGAGATAAGGGGTGGGATGAGAATGCTCTAAGAGCATTCACATCCCGTTCTTCATCCTTATCTCTATAATTACACTACAAAACACTACATTTCTCTTTCCTGTTAAATTAAATAATACTTTTATCATTACAGTTTTCTCTCTCCTCTACTCACAACCAATCCAACAAATATTAAAAAATAAATAGGGGCAAACAATTTTCCCCAAATGTTTCCCCAAATTTACAAAAAAACACTACATATTTCTTTCCACCCTATAATTTACACTCACATTCATTCAAAACCTCACCCTATAATTTACCAATCCCCCTCACATAATTATGAGAGATGGGATGGGAATGCTCTAAGAGCATTCACATCACGTTATCTATTCTTATCTCTATAATTACACTAAAAACACTACGTTTCTCTCTTTTGTTTAATTAAATAATATATTTTTTTGTACTTTTTTGTACTTTAATCATTATAGTTTTCTTTCTCCACCCTATAATTTACAAAAAATCACTACCTTTTCCCCTAATTTACAAACAATCACTATTTTTTCTCTCTCTACCCTATAATTTACACTCACAATCACTTAAAACCCCATCTTATAATTTACAAACTCCACTCACAAAAATTTAAGAAACCGGATGAGAATGCTCTAATATTTGAAGTATGGGTAATATGTTTATTTTGATTTGAGGGTAAAGTTTTTGGTAGAAATCTTTGACCAAAACTCCTACATCATATCCAGATAGTTGATGTTGTATTAATTTCATATTATAATAATGTTGTGTGTGTGTTTTGTTAAACCAGTAACATCCACAAATAATAAGAAGGGTGGAAGGGCAAGTTAGTGGCTTTTATTTATTGGATAATATATATTTGATTGTAATTTAATTCCACACAAATTTTTTTTTTGAAACAACAAATTTTTTCACCTAAAATCCCTCTAACCACTTGCAAGGATTTGAACCCACCACCTCCACTTTAAAAGATGGACACCATACCACTAGACCATTAGGTCATGGGTTTAATTCCACACAAATGAAGTGGATACACGGGTGTTTACAATAGTTCGAGATGAGTTATATATTTGGGTTTAGGATTTAAATGCTCAATAAATTTTAAATCAATAATATTAAATGTTATTTGTAAACTAATTATTGCTAACTTAAATTTAGATGTGTTTGGTTGTTTAGTTATCCAATGGTAGAAGAACGTGAGCTCATGTATTCTTAACGTGTAGCGTTACGCACTCGAATGTGTGTGTGTATATATATATATATTGGTTTGTAATAAACCTAAACGCTCGATGACCTATTTTGTGTTTTTTTTGTTTAGATTTTTTTATAAAAATAATTATAAAATATAGTCGTATACCATAAAATTTAAACTTCTTAGTTCGTTATATATATATTCGAGTCATTTAAAATTATCACCAACGTCTGTGTTCGTCGAACAAGTTCCGTAAGTTTAAGAAATTTAATTATAAATAAACTACTTACATTCAATGTATCGTGCATATGCGGATCTATGCTAGACTTGTCACGATTAAACTTAACAAAATTCAATCATGTGGTAATTAACGTTAGGAAATCATAATTAAGCATTGTACGGAAAATGACTTGTTTAGCGGAGTGTCACACCCGGTAACTGTGAAAAATGTCGAATCTCCATCCGGTCTTCGTTAGTCTTTGACTGTGAATAGTACTCGTTAAGGAAAACCTGCTACATCTCAGCCCAGCTCTCAATACTGTGCATCGGTAGCGAGTTGAACCAGTGTTTTGCTTTGTCTTTTAGTAAAAACTGGAACAACCGCAACCGAACCTCATCCTGGTCGTATGTAGCATCACCGATAGACCCGCAAATAGCTGAAAAATCTGACAAGTGTGAATACGGGTCTTCCGATCCCAGTCCGTGAAAATGGGGAACTATGTTGATGTAGGACTGACGGGATTTAAATGTCGGTTGTCCCTGTAAGTGAACCTATGGGTCAATCGGGGAGGTACCATCTGAAATAGCCGGTCTGAACCAACTGTTAACACCTTGAACCGGAGGCCCATAATTCCTTCGTCTGACCCTCGGCTCCTCAAAACCTCCCCGGTTAACTTGAATCGGTTGTCTTCTTTCTTCCCGAAATCGGCCAATTCCCATTCTACCCCTGCCTTGACCTCTACGACCGCCACCCCTCCAATTAACTGGTTCCTCAACTTCATCATCATAACCCCTATCCACTTCGTTAACCATCTCAAACCTATTATTCTGTATGACTCTCCAATCAACCTCGTTACTACCATCGTGTCCCTGATCTGACTCATTCCACTCCCCCTCTTCTTCATCTTCGGTATGAATACTGACATTGTCAAAATCTCATATAATCGGTTGTCGGTGCCGTGGAGTATTTTTCGGGGCTGATGGCCCGGGTCTGTCAGGGTTTCGGTTTCTGGATTGTCGGGCTGAATTTTGTGGTTGTTGGTTTGTGTTGATAGGTGGCATCTGGTCATTGTTTGGTGGATTTTGGGTATTAGGTGGCTTTTGACTATTTGGTTGATTCTGTTCGGGTTGGAAAACATTGTTATCGGGTGGTGGGTTTCGGTTCTGATTCTGGTTCTGACCTTCCATTTCTGACCTGAACCGAGCTATTCGTTCGATTTCTGGCTCGTAAATCAGTGGAGAACCTCTTCCTAAATAGCGGGTGTGCATAAACCTGTTACCTGCACAAACAACACACCCCGTGTAAAATGGAAAAATAAAACTAAACTAAAATTAAAAATAACAACTAACTAAACTAAATTAATTGAGAAATCAAGTAATCACAAAAACACTAAGTGCACTAACTCTCCGGCAACAGCGCCATTTTGATGCTAGACTGTTGCTATCTAGTCAAAAACGATTAATTCAGTGTCCTAATAACCTAAGCTAGCTAGGGTAAGTAGGGTGTCAAACCACGAGGAATACGTGGTTAGTGTGAAGTGAAATCAATTCCTAAACTTATGAAGTAACTTAGTTAACAGTGCTGATCACACTAGCCAATGGATTTGGGTTTTATAATAAACGAACAATTAATCAAGTATTCTATAAGTCAAACAAAGCAAATCACACCCTGTAATCTAAGTAAGCAACTTAACAGCAAACTTATGCAACTTAACAGATAAACTATCTTGTGTCAACTACAGACAGATTAACCGGTTAAACCTTAGGCGTCCACTTTCGCTAACACACGACACTGGTTATCAAACGGTCCCTGCAAGTGTGACTCAACTAAGGGCAAACGTATGCTTTCTCACAATTAACAGGTCAAAACAATCCTACAAGAAATTATTATAGCAACTGACAAACTAATCGTTCTGATCGACAAAAACCTAAACCGACTTAATGCACGGACATACTAAACATCAATACTCATAGATTAACATCAAGACAATTACAATTAATTGTTCTAGTACATGAGAAATAAACTGAAAGATTACAAACTATACATCCCGGGTATGACCCGAAGGGTCTAGCCGCGTCTCGGCATCTTTCGGTCTTCGGTTACGATGTTATGGAACATGTATGAGGCTTTGAGATGATTGGGAATGATGGTAGGCTGCTATTCCTCTCCAAAAATGTTATGGAAACTCAATTATGGCGTCTAGGGTCGTCAAAACATGTTATAATAAAAAACCCTAGTTTTCCCATCGGTGGGGACTATCGTGTAGCGCGATGGCCCTCCTCCCTTGTCCATCGCGCTACGCGATTGTCCTAGATGACTTCATATTTGGATTCCTCTCGTTGAGAAACCCGAAAT
Organism: Bidens hawaiensis; assembly: GCF_021521415.1. NCBI lineage: Eukaryota > Viridiplantae > Streptophyta > Magnoliopsida > Asterales > Asteraceae > Bidens > Bidens hawaiensis. The sequence goes on from NW_027491249.1 coordinate 1,360,310, forward strand.
TCATATATTATGGGTCCCGTAACTCATTTTCTAGCCCAGGATATGCTCGTTTTACTTCGTGGTCGCTTTTTGTGAACCCATCTTGTTTAGTTTTGGCATCAGCTTTAGGTTTCTCATCCAAACTCTTCCCGAATCCTTCTAACACTTCCCAAGACTTCAACTTATACTCCGGTCTTCCCGAGATATCATTCCATACTCGCACAAGTCTCCAATTTAACATCTTAAATGATCAATGACCTAAAATACAAAAGCATGTATGAAGTACCAAAAGTTTTAACAATATACTAAACAACACTATATAATTAACACACTAATATATGTACAAAATACCCGAACATCAATTTAGCATGCTAAAAATTGGTTAACAGAAGGTTTTCACATTTTAATGATTATTTCTTTCATCTCTGCAAACGACGGCTAGTTCGCATTAGGTGATCAAGACTGGGGCTACCATTTATTTTTATTTCATTAATCTAAGTTTGGCACGTCATATTTGTTGGATTCACATGCCCAATTAATGATATTTAAGAGCGTCACTGATAAGATACAATTCAAAGAGATACATCCGAGAAATAAATGAAATGAATATTTGAAGTGTTATATATTTTAACACAAAATGATGTATGGGATTAAGTTATTGTGAAATCCTTTTTTTAATTATTTCACAAATAATTAATTATCAGTCGTCACGAAATCAAAAAACCATGAATGGTGTTTAGAGAGAGATATTTACTATGTCTAAGGAATTAGTATTATAAATTGTTACAGATATAATCGCAAATTTTGAATGCTCTTAAGAAATGTTAGACGAGAAGATGAAAAAAAAGAGTTTCATGTCGTTACATAATCAACGCTTCCACAACTTGTAACCAGTATGTTCCTATCAAATATGATTAATATTTAGCTATGTCTGCTAGCACTTCAAGTAAATCCGGCCCTAGAATGTTTTGTAATGGGACTGCTTTTTTGAGGTTAAGAATTTTAATTTTATGTACATTCTAGCCAAGACATTTCGTTTTTGTATGATGCAGATGTAAATAGACACCTTCAGAGGATGTTTGGAAGCATCGAAAGCACACACTGGGTTTGGAGTACATGTCCAATGAATACGGACAATATCGGCTTGGTTTGACTGATGACAAACAAGGGAGCGGTACATTATGTTTGTGGGTGCCCATTTATATATACTTACAAAAGAATATTCTAACATGAGAATACATTTGATATGGTTGGTTTTACGATTTGATATTTCTTACAATGTATATAATGATCTTATTCATTAAAAAATATATCCAACATCTATTTAATCAAATGAGCATATGAATAACATGATTAAATATAGTATACATACAATATATGTTTGATTTAATTAGATCAAGCAACGCGAACAACTCTGATATTTTTGTGATAATTCATCACGACTCTTTTAATATAATCAAGAACGAAAACCTCATAAAATATAATGACCTTAAACTTCTATTTATACTAGCGTTAAATTATTTTCTATTCTAACTCTGATTCCTAATAATACTCACATAATAAATAAACTCTAACTCTAATAATTATATTTACGAACGTAATCATTATTTATTCTAAATAAATTTATCTTCAACCTTTTTTTTTTAAAACAGCAAGGCTTATATAAAAATATAATAAAAAGAGTGCATGTTAACAGAAACTCAGCAAGAAGTTAAGGAACAAGCCCAAAGAGGACAAAATGAGCTAAACCAAAACACCTAATACATCATTTCATCCAAGTTAAAACCAAGCCATAACCTCTACTCCCTTATAGAAATCATGGACTGTATAGAGAGAAAAAAAAGCCTATTATTTTATATTGCCCAATACTTGTGAGCTGTTATGATTAACCTTTCATATAAATCATTTATCGAGAGATTATATTCATAGAAATCAGTCAATAGGTTTTGTGTAGGGGCGTTTCACGGTTGTGGTCCACTACACTTTGTCTCACTCCAAATATACATACTAAATTAAGGAGGAATAAAAACTGTAGTAAAATCCTAAATATAGGAGAAATTAAAGCAAAATTTGACTTGGACAACCAACCAAATAAAAAGTATAAAAAAAATATTAACGTAAATGATCGGGTGATCCTCCGCTTGTAAAAGTAAGTCACATTAAAACACACTTGATATGTTAAGCTACCCATTGTCCCATTTATATTAAGGCCCTCTACTGTGTGCGTTGAAGGGGCCTTCGAAGCCCCAAACACCACCGGCGGGTGGCTTTTGCGCGGGGCGGGGGGGGGGGGGGTTAGTTTGTTTAACTAGAACACTAATCACGAACTTAATTTATCGATATAAATTCATTAGATTATTGGGTCGTTATGGTCCGGCTAAATTATGTTGGCATTAATTAAGGAGGTGCATATATAACGTACTCTAGACATAATGGTATAAATCCTTGAACTCATTGCCGTCTTCCATTAGGAAAAGAGTATGTTAGGACCATAAGAAGATCGATTGTGAAAATTTTGCCTCAAGTTTGCTTATAAACTGAATTAATTAGTTCATTAAAAAATCGGTTAAGAGGTTATGTACATGAGCAGTTAAGTAAGAACTTTATTCGTTAGAAGTAATAACAGTAAAATGGTCATTTCAAATGAAACTAAGAAACTTTTTAATTAACGTCTCATAACGATAATTATCAATCGTGTTATGGTTTAATCAACCCGTCATCTCTAAAAGAAAACTGGCCTGTGGGGACAACCGGTAATTCTGGTAGATAACATGAACCAAGTCCATAGTACAACCCTTTGAAAGACCTTAAGCCACATTATTATCCCTAAATGGTATTATTTCTGTCTATTCAAAGCATTTTGCATGCACAAACCGACAATGACAAACCCCTATAAGTCTTGGTCCACTCCACTTTGTCCCAAATGAGTTTAAAAAGATTATAAAATTTGACTTGATGAACCAATGAAAATAAAAAAAGATAAAAAAGATGTTATCTTCAGTGCATTGATGTCTCTTCTTAATTAGTAGGTAATTCACTAATTTGTCTGATCATTGGAGCCGAACAATAAGCTTATGTGCCAGGAGGAACATTTTGCATGGCCATCTTATCGTTAATGAATTGATTGCATGCCCTAAAGAAACAATTATGAGAAGCCATTTAATTTCATTAACCAGAAATTCATGGCATCGGTGATGGACCAGGGAATAGTATATTCAGAATTTTATAAAACGTTATATTTAAAAAGAATCAAAAACATGTTACATCAACTAGAACCATAAAACTAATGTTGAAATCAGTTTCGACATATACATTTTTGATACCAACTTTGTTTGGCCAGAATCGGCTTGGCTCTACGGTACAAGCAATCAGTATACTTTAAGACACGTTAAATGCATTATTCTTAACACAAGTCGATTGTTACGGTATGTGTACTCCTTAAGTCCGTATTATTTACAATAAAAAAAAAACGTTTATATACGATAGTTTCATTACATAAAAGTTGTTTTATGTAATAAAATACTCGTGTTTTAAGTTGATCGAAAAGCATAAAAACGAATATCGGTACCGATTCTGATAATAACGATATGATACCGATGTTGTTTGATATTTAACAAAAGTCTTATATAAACATTGATAGAAATAAAAACGTCGCAATGGTATATTCAGAATTTTTATAACGCGCGCATCATATATAATATTAAGAATGCCAAAAAAACAAAAACAAAAAAATAAACCGTGAGACAACTATTAAGATATGTACGTTTGTGTTTTTATACTTTCTATGTACACACTATTATCCGCAACTTGGTTTTGCATGAAATTTATATCAAACATAGATAAAATTAAGAAAGTCACAATGATACACTTGAAACTTTATAAAACATCCTACCCTGAAAACCTTAAAACTTATAAAAGAAAAACAATATATATTTAATTCAAAGTAATTATAAAAATAAAATTGCCGTTCTAAAAAAATTATAAAAATAAAATAATAAAATTATTAAAAGAAACCTAAACTCAATCTGCTATTTTAAAAGAAGAAAATACCAATGAGAAAGTCAACCAATGGCTTCACCGATTTTGATGATTGTAGTATAGATGATGGCGAAGATGGGTGCTTGCTTGCTAGCTAGAACACTGATAGACCTTCGGTTCTAGTGTTTTTCTAGAACGAAGATTTTTGAAATAATAACTAGCAAGAAGCTATAAACAAATCTATAATGGACAATTTACAAAGAAATATTACATCAATCCTTCAACAACAACCTAGCTAGCGAAAGAGGAAAAATTCTTAACCCAAATTAAGCTCAAAGATCTAATTTCTTCTGTTGTTTTTGCAACGATAGCCGCCTTGTTTTGGAAGATGACCAGTAGCAGAGCCACATATAAGTCATCGGGTTCGGCCAAGCCCGTTCCATTTTTGATTTTCTATATAATTTATATGTATGATTTAATGAATGAACCAATTCTTTTTCCGCGAATGAACCCACTGTCACGAAATCTCCGGAAACATTTTATCGTACGCCGGTGAAAAAACAAAAACTTGAATTTTAGAGAGACAACGATGTCGTTTTCAACACATGAAAACGCATAGGAAACAATTAATATGTAAACTTTTTATTTAATATGGCCTTTTTTATTTTATTTAATGTTGTCAATGTACTTGTGTTATGGTAGTGATATAGTTTTTATTTATTTGGTCGGATGATTGACTTGATCCATCCGGGCCCAAAAACATGACACCGAAAAATCCGAACCGATACAAAATGGATTTCTGGCTCCATCACTAAAGATGACTGCCTTTCTAGTTTTCCGAACGTCTAAACACCAAACCCCATGATAAAGAGAGAAGCTTGACACATGGCAGGGAGGTCCCCTCTCACCTTGTTTATAATTGTTATGAAAGGAATTGATGTGATAAAGCAATCCATGGCGGAAAATTAAGTCTACAATCCAAATTGTTCTGGTGAGAAAAATTGCATAAAAATATATTTCGCATGTATCATGTATGGAACAGGTCAGTACAAAATTAGATGATGTTTGTTCCGATTACTTGAAATAATATGCATGTTTATCAAAACAATATGGTAAAATTATCAAAATAAGTATTTATGAAAACAAATTTCTAGTTTTAGGTATCATTTGTAAAAAATTCCAGGAATAGGTATTATAAACTAGTAGTGACGAGTAGTTTGTAGAACCAATTAAAACTTGCCACGTGTCCTTAAACTAACCGTAACGAGCACATTCGTTAATCATGTACTCGTCACGACTAAATAAGTTTCATGCCTCGTAATCAACGCCCACGAGTAATTCATAAGTCATTTTGTCGCGACAACTAGTTTGCCTGGTTTGCATTCCCTACACGAGTAGTTTATTAGTAGTTAACTCGTCACGACTAGTTTAACCTTATAATCTACTCGTCGCGACTAAATGACTTATGAATTACTCCTGGGCGTTGATTACGAGGCATGAAAACTTATTTAGTCGTGACGAGTAAATGATTAGCGAACTACTCGTTGCGGTTAGTTTAAGGGCACGCGGTAAATTCTAATTGGTTTCTACAAATTACTTGTCACGACTACTTTATAATACCTATTTCTGAAATTCTTTTACAAATTGTACCTAAAACTAGAAACTTGTTTTCATAAATACCTATTTTAAGAATTTTTCCAAACAATATACCCATAAAATTTTAATATTTTTCAATTCTTTTTTAAGTCTTGTCTAATAATGCTTCATTGCATTGATTACATGAAAAATAAAATGAACTTTTCTAATGTGATTATGTATTTTAATTAAAACGATCTATATTTGTATGCTAATAACTACAAAATTACCTTTTGAATTTTATATTATTATGAATTTAAATACTTTAAATATTTTAAGCATTTTACAGTGAAAATGATATTTACAGTAAAGCATCTATAAATTAATAATCTATAAATTAACAATGCTGAGATCGGAGTATTTTATTAATGCATCTATGACTCGAAGGGTCTAGCCGCGTCTCGGCATCTTTCGGTCTTCGATTACGATGTTATGGAACATGTATGAGGCTTTGAGATGATTGGGAATGATGGTAGGCTGCTATTCCTCTCCAAAAATGTTATGGAAACTCAATTATGGCGTCTAGGGTCGTCAAAACATGTTATAATAAAAAACCCTAGTTTTCCCATCGGTGGGGACTATCGTGTAGCGCGATGGCCCTCCTCCCTTGTCCATCGCGCTACGCGATTGTCCTAGATGACTTCATATTTGGATTCCTCTCGTTGAGAAACCCGAAATTCATATATTATGGGTCCCGTAACTCATTTTCTAGCCCAGGATATGCTCGTTTTACTTCGTGGTCGCTTTTTGTGAACCCATCTTGTTTAGTTTTGGCATCAGCTTTAGGTTTCTCATCCAAACTCTTCCCGAATCCTTCTAACACTTCCCAAGACTTCAACTTATACTCCGGTCTTCCCGAGATATCATTCCATACTCGCACAAGTCTCCAATTTAACATCTTAAATGATCAATGACCTAAAATACAAAAGCATGTATGAAGTACCAAAAGTTCTAACAATATACTAAACAACACTATATAATTAACACACTAATATATGTACAAAATACCCGAACATCAATTTAGCATGCTAAAAATTGGTTAACAGAAGGTTTTCACATTTTAATGATTATTTCTTTCATCTCTGCAAACGACGGCTAGTTCGCATTAGGTGATCAAGACTGGGGCTACCATTTATTTTTATTTCATTAATCTAAGTTTGGCACGTCATATTTGTTGGATTCACATGCCCAATTAATGATATTTAAGAGCGTCACTGATAAGATACAATTCAAAGAGATACATCCGAGAAATAAATGAAATGAATATTTGAAGTGTTATATATTTTAACACAAAATGATGTATGGGATTAAGTTATTGTGAAATCCTTTTTTTAATTATTTCACAAATAATTAATTATCAGTCGTCACGAAATCAAAAAACCATGAATGGTGTTTAGAGAGAGATATTTACTATGTCTAAGGAATTAGTATTATAAATTGTTACAGATATAATCGCAAATTTTGAATGCTCTTAAGAAATGTTAGACGAGAAGATGAAAAAAAAGAGTTTCATGTCGTTACATAATCAACGCTTCCACAACTTGTAACCAGTATGTTCCTATCAAATATGATTAATATTTAGCTATGTCTGCTAGCACTTCAAGTAAATCCGGCCCTAGAATGTTTTGTAATGGGACTGCTTTTTTGAGGTTAAGAATTTTAATTTTATGTACATTCTAGCCAAGACATTTCATTTTTGTATGATGCAGATGTAAATAGACACCTTCAGAGGATGTTTGGAAGCATCGAAAGCACACACTGGGTTTGGAGTACATGTCCAATGAATACGGACAATATCGGCTTGGTTTGACTGATGACAAACAAGGGAGCGGTACATTATGTTTGTGGGTGCCCATTTATATATACTTACAAAAGAATATTCTAACATGAGAATACATTTGATATGGTTGGTTTTACGATTTGATATTTCTTACAATGTATATAATGATCTTATTCATTAAAAAATATATCCAACATCTATTTAATCAAATGAGCATATGAATAACATGATTAAATATAGTATACATACAATATATGTTTGATTTAATTAGATCAAGCAACGCGAACAACTCTGATATTTTTGTGATAATTCATCACGACTCTTTTAATATACTCAAAAACGAAAACCTCATAAAATATAATGACCTTAAACTTCTATTTATACTAGCGTTAAATTATTTTCTATTCTAACTCTGATTCCTAATAATACTCACATAATAAATAAACTCTAACTCTAATAATTATATTTACGAACGTAATCATTATTTATTCTAAATAAATTTATCTTCACCCTTTTTTTTTAAAACAGCAAGGCTTATATAAAAATATAAAAAAAAGAGTGCATATTAACAGAAACTCAGCAAGAAGTTAAGGAACAAGCCCAAAGAGGACAAAATGAGCTAAACCAAAACACCTAATACATCATTTCATCCAAGTTAAAACCAAGCCATAACCTCTACTCCCATATAGAAATCATGGACTGTATAGAGAGAAAAAAAAGCCTATTATTTTATATTGCCCAATACTTGTGAGCTGTTATGATTAACCTTTCATATTAATCATTTATCGAGAGATTATATTCATAGAAATCAGTCAATAGGTTTTGTGTAGGGGCGTTTCACGGTTGTGGTCCACTACACTTTGTCTCACTCCAAATATACATACTAAATTAAGGAGGAATAAAAACTATAGTAAAATCCTAAATATAGGAGAAATTAAAGCAAAATTTGACTTGGACAACCAACCAAATAAAAAGTATAAAAAAAATATTAACGTAAATGATCGGGTGATCCTCCGCTTGTAAAAGTAAGTCACATTAAAACACACTTGATATGTTAAGCTACCCATTGTCCCATTTATATTAAGGCCCTCTACTGTGTGCGTTGAAGGGGCCTTCGAAGCCCCAAACACCACCGGCGGGTGGCTTTTGCGCGGGGCGGGGGGGGGGGGGGTTAGTTTGTTTAACTAGAACACTAATCACGAACTTAATTTATCGATATAAATTCATTAGATTATTGGGTCGTTATGGTCCGGCTAAATTATGTTGGCATTAATTAAGGAGGTGCATATATAACGTACTCTAGACATAATGGTATAAATCCTTGAACTCATTGCCGTCTTCCATTAGGAAAAGAGTATGTTAGGACCATAAGAAGATCGATTGTGAAAATTTTGCCTCAAGTTTGCTTATAAACTGAATTAATTAGTTCATTAAAAAATCGGTTAAGAGGTTATGTACATGAGCAGTTAAGTAAGAACTTTATTCATTAGAAGTAATAACAGTAAAATGGTCATTTCAAATGAAACTAAGAAACTTTTTAATTAACGTCTCATAACGATAATTATCAATCGTGTTATGGTTTAATCAACCCGTCATCTCTAAAAGAAAACTGGCCTGTGGGGACAACCGGTAATTCTGGTAGATAACATGAACCAAGTCCATAGTACAACCCTTTGAAAGACCTTAAGCCACATTATTATCCCTAAATGGTATTATTTCTGTCTATTCAAAGCATTTTGCATGCACAAACCGACAATGACAAACCCCTATAAGTCTTGGTCCACTCCACTTTGTCCCAAATGAGTTTAAAAAGATTATAAAATTTGACTTGATGAACCAATGAAAATAAAAAAAGATAAAAAAGATGTTATCTTCAGTGCATTGATGTCTCTTCTTAATTAGTAGGTAATTCACTAATTTGTCTGATCATTGGAGCCGAACAATAAGCTTATGTGCCAGGAGGAACATTTTGCATGGCCATCTTATCGTTAATGAATTGATTGCATGCCCTAAAGAAACAATTATGAGAAGCCATTTAATTTCATTAACCAGAAATTCATGGCATCGGTGATGGACCAGGGAATAGTATATTCAGAATTTTATAAAACGTTATATTTAAAAAGAATCAAAAACATGTTACATCAACTAGAACCATAAAACTAATGTTGAAATCAGTTTCGACATATACATTTTTGATACCAACTTTGTTTGGCCAGAATCGGCTTGGCTCTACGGTACAAGCAATCAGTATACTTTAAGACACGTTAAATGCATTATTCTTAACACAAGTCGATTGTTACGGTATGTGTACTCCTTAAGTCCGTATTATTTACAATAAAAAAAAAACGTTTATATACGATAGTTTCATTACATAAAAGTTGTTTTATGTAATAAAATACTCGTGTTTTAAGTTGATCGAAAAGCATAAAAACGAATATCGGTACCGATTCTGATAATAACGATATGATACCGATGTTGTTTGATATTTAACAAAAGTCTTATATAAACATTGATAGAAATAAAAACGTCGCAATGGTATATTCAGAATTTTTATAACGCGCGCATCATATATAATATTAAGAATGCCAAAAAAACAAAAACAAAAAAATAAACCGTGAGACAACTATTAAGATATGTACGTTTGTGTTTTTATACTTTCTATGTACACACTATTATCCGCAACTTGGTTTTGCATGAAATTTATATCAAACATAGATAAAATTAAGAAAGTCACAATGATACACTTGAAACTTTATAAAACATCCTACCCTGAAAACCTTAAAACTTATAAAAGAAAAACAATATATATTTAATTCAAAGTAATTATAAAAATAAAATTGCCGTTCTAAAAAAATTATAAAAATAAAATAATAAAATTATTAAAAGAAACCTAAACTCAATCTGCTATTTTAAAAGAAGAAAATACCAATGAGAAAGTCAACCAATGGCTTCACCGATTTTGATGATTGTAGTATAGATGATGGCGAAGATGGGTGCTTGCTTGCTAGCTAGAACACTGATAGACCTTCGGTTCTAGTGTTTTTCTAGAACGAAGATTTTTGAAATAATAACTAGCAAGAAGCTATAAACAAATCTATAATGGACAATTTACAAAGAAATATTACATCAATCCTTCAACAACAACCTAGCTAGCGAAAGAGGAAAAATTCTTAACCCAAATTAAGCTCAAAGATCTAATTTCTTCTGTTGTTTTTGCAACGATAGCCGCCTTGTTTTGGAAGATGACCAGTAGCAGAGCCACATATAAGTCATCGGGTTCGGCCAAGCCCGTTCCATTTTTGATTTTCTATATAATTTATATGTATGATTTAATGAATGAACCAATTCTTTTTCCGCGAATGAACCCACTGTCACGAAATCTCCGGAAACATTTTATCGTACGCCGGTGAAAAAACAAAAACTTGAATTTTAGAGAGACAACGATGTCGTTTTCAACACATGAAAACGCATAGGAAACAATTAATATGTAAACTTTTTATTTAATATGGCCTTTTTTATTTTATTTAATGTTGTCAATGTACTTGTGTTATGGTAGTGATATAGTTTTTATTTATTTGGTCGGATGATTGACTTGATCCATCCGGGCCCAAAAACATGACACCGAAAAATCCGAACCGATACAAAATGGATTTCTGGCTCCATCACTAAAGATGACTGCCTTTCTAGTTTTCCGAACGTCTAAACACCAAACCCCATGATAAAGAGAGAAGCTTGACACATGGCAGGGAGGTCCCCTCTCACCTTGTTTATAATTGTTATGAAAGGAATTGATGTGATAAAGCAATCCATGGCGGAAAATTAAGTCTACAATCCAAATTGTTCTGGTGAGAAAAATTGCATAAAAATATATTTCGCATGTATCATGTATGGAACAGGTCAGTACAAAATTAGATGATGTTTGTTCCGATTACTTGAAATAATATGCATGTTTATCAAAACAATATGGTAAAATTATCAAAATAAGTATTTATGAAAACAAATTTCTAGTTTTAGGTATCATTTGTAAAAAATTCCAGGAATAGGTATTATAAACTAGTAGTGACGAGTAGTTTGTAGAACCAATTAAAACTTGCCACGTGTCCTTAAACTAACCGTAACGAGCACATTCGCTAATCATGTACTCGTCACGACTAAATAAGTTTCATGCCTCGTAATCAACGCCCACGAGTAATTCATAAGTCCTTTTGTCGCGACAACTAGTTTGCCTGGTTTACATTCCCTACACGAGTAGTTTATTAGTAGTTAACTCGTCACGACTAGTTTAACCTTATAATCTACTCGTCGCGACTAAATGACTTATGAATTACTCCTGGGCGTTGATTACGAGGCATGAAAACTTATTTAGTCGTGACGAGTAAATGATTAGCGAACTACTCGTTGCGGTTAGTTTAAGGGCACGCGGTAAATTCTAATTGGTTTCTACAAATTACTTGTCACGACTACTTTATAATACCTATTTCTGAAATTCTTTTACAAATTGTACCTAAAACTAGAAACTTGTTTTCATAAATACCTATTTTAAGAATTTTTCCAAACAATATACCCATAAAATTTTAATATTTTTCAATTCTTTTTTAAGTCTTGTCTAATAATGCTTCATTGCATTGATTACATGAAAAATAAAATGAACTTTTCTAATGTGATTATGTATTTTAATTAAAACGATCTATATTTGTATGCTAATAACTACAAAATTACCTTTTGAATTTTATATTATTATGAATTTAAATACTTTAAATATTTTAAGCATTTTACAGTGAAAATGATATTTACAGTAAAGCATCTATAAATTAATAATCTATAAATTAACAATGCTGAGATCGGAGTATTTTATTAATGCATCGACCTTTAAAAGTTATTTATGAGTAATTCTCAAACTAATGCTCGACCTTTAAAAGTTTCATGCTCGTTTACTTTGCTTATTTGAATAAAACATAAATAAAGACATATTTTAATATAAATTAGTTCATAAAAACATAAAATAATTTAAAATTTAGAATGCAATGAAAAAATATACTTGAAAATCTCAACGAATATTTTTTTTAACAAACTAATAGATATACCTGACACTTAACGGAAAAAAATCCATAAAAAATTGATCATGTTGATCGTATAAAAGGCAAATCATACGTCTCGTATGATGCTTAGCAATACCCAATGCATTTAGAAATGGTGTTTTAATTTATAAGCTATAACAAAATGGAAAGCTCAAATATTATGTTTTATTTCAAAACATCAAACTCATATACTCATTTGATTAATTATAGTTTCAAATTTACTATTATAGTTTGTAACCGATTCGAACTCTCAACCTAAACTAACCGATTCGAACTCTCAACCTAAGGAAAAGGGCATCGCTACCTAGAGCATCTTCAACACTTAGTCGGTGGAGCTTGTTGAAGAAACACTAGTTCAACTTAGAGGTTAAATACAAGTCTAACCTACAGGTTAAGCCCAAGTCTCAAATGAGGTTAACGTAAATCCAATCACACAAGTTTAGTCCAATTCAACCTAAAAAACACAACACCATGAGCTCGTATCGAGAAGAGGAATGGTGGGTCTTCTCGTAACGTAACCACTCTTTCGACGTATCAATCAGTATTTGTTATGTGAAATAAAGAGCGAGAGTTTGGAGGAGAGCATTTTTAAACCGTTGGCCTAAATGTACCATTTATAGCCGGAGAGGTAGAGAATGAGTGACCAAGCTGTCTCTATTAGTGGAACCTTCTATTCTTGTGGGAGAGCACATACACGGTTTCTGATTGGTCATGGCAGATGATGGATAAGGACGGCTGTCACCTGAGGGTACATTGCTGGCGCCTTGTTATTAGCTCTTCATGCAGTCGATATTCCTTTTGTCTTGGATGCCGCCTTTAAGGAACGTCGGACTAGGGCCTAACTACTAGCCGTTATAGACCGTTTGTTTTCTCCTCGGGTGATAGGTTTTCTGCCTAGTAGTTTTGCATAATGGTAAGGTTAGGCCCGCAGGTGGCGTCCGCGGGCATCCTGCATGGTGGACAGGGTGGATCCGCGAGCGTAATCCAATAAGCAATCTTGTGGTTTACTTGAGCCCACAAATGGATCTAGGACCCTTATTGTTGTATGAACACCAAGAATTGGATCAATCTAATAACGAAATCAAAAGTGTATTGCTGCGGAATGATTGATTATATGATTACAGAAGAAATGAAAATCGATTACAAAAGAAAATTGGAAAAAACTTAAGAAACCCTAATCTCTAACAACTATCTATCGATCCCCAATGTGTTTGTTAACCAGCTATTAACAAACTCTCAGAACTTTCATTATTAGCCCTTAAAGATTCTTCATCTTGTCACTTGAAGTTTATAACTAATAAATCCCTTTTATATCTTTCAGGAAATCACCAAACAGTCCCTGCACTTCTGCATTTTAGTTCATTGACTAGATTACCAAACTAATTAACTTTAACATCCTACAATCTCCACCCTTAAAGTTCAATTACTAACTTTAACCAATCTTCAAACTATTTAAACACACGGTACACTTTGAGCCTGGTAGAGATTTTGTTAAGAAATTTGCATGATTCTCATAAGTATCAACCTTTTGTACTTCAACCTCTTTAGAACCAACAACTTCTCTAATAAAATATAGCCTTATATTTATATGTTTGGTTCTTTCATGAAACACGTTGTTCCTTGATAATTGCAATGCACCCTGATTGTCACAATAGATCACAGATTTGGACAATTTTACCCCTAGCTCAGAAATCAGCCCTTTTAGCCATATAGCCTCTTTACTGCTTCTATGAGTGCCATATACTCTGCTTCTGTTGTGGAAAGAGCCACAACATGTTGAAGCTGAGCTTTCCAACTAACAACATTACCAAGAACCTTGAATACGTAACCAGTGACTGACCTCCCCTTATCAAGATCCTTAGCATAATCAGCATCCACATAACCCTCTACACAATCTTGATCACCCCCACATTGTTGAAAATTCAAGCAATACCTTTTAGTACCTTAGCACCCATTTTGCAGCCTCCTAATGGGCTTTTCCTGGTTTAGCCAAATACCTGCTAACCATACTTACTGCATATGCCAAATCTGGCCTTGTGCAAACCATAAGATACATTAAACTTCCTATTACATTTGCATAAGGAATTCTTTCAATGTACCTTATATTTTCTTCATAACTCGGACTATCTTGAGCTGTCAATTTGAAATGGGCTGCTATAAGAGTTGTAACAACTTTCAGATTCTCCATGGTATACAAACTTAGAGCCTTCTCAGCATATTTAGACTGTGTAAGTCTCAATTGTCTATTACCTATATCCCTTGTAATTTCCATTCCCAAAATCTTTTTTGCTTCACCTAACTCCTTCATTTCAAATTCTAACATCATCAATTTCTTAGTCACTTAAATTTCATCTTTACTTACATGCTACCAACCTGTCATCTACATATAAAAATAAGTAGATAAATTCCCAACTACTCCATTCTCTGAAATACACACAGCTATCATAAGAACTCCTTGAGAAACCATGTGTAATCATGAGCTCATCACAACGCTTATACAACTGCCTTTGTGATTATTTGAGACCATATAATGACCTTTTCAAAAGACAAACCTTTTCCTCATTACCTTTCTCAACATAACCCAAGGGATGTGTCATAAAAATCTTTTCATCCAAATATCCATGGAGAAAAGCTGTTTTAACATCTAATTGTTCAAGTTCTAGATCAAATAAAGCAACAATTGACATAATTGCCCTTATAGAAGTATGCTTTACAGCTGGTGAAAAAATTTCATTGTAATCTACTCTAGCTCATTGAGTGAATCCTTTAGCCACTAATCTGGCTTTAAACCTTGGACTCTCTTCTCCTGGCACACCCTCCTTGATCTTATAGATCCATTTACATGACACCAACTTCTAATCCTTGGGCTTATCTACCAAATCCCAAGTCTCATTCTTTATTAATGAGGCCATCTCTTCATCTGTTGCTCTGTACCATTTCTTTTTATCTCTAGAGCAAATTGCCTCATTGAATGAAAAAGGTGCATTAGCACTTTCCTCTTCTGCAGCAACAAATACCACTGCAGAAATATCATCTCCAATTCTGTATCTTATGGGTTTGACTATATTCCTCCTTGTTCTATCTTTAGCTAGATTATAGCTAGATGTTTCACCAGAACTTTCCAATTCTACCCCTACAGATGACTGAGTGCCTTGTTCTTAATCTATCACAGGCTCCACCTCAATCTGCATTTTCTAAGCAACAAAACTTGGATCATCCTTATTATTAGCACTAGAACCAATAACATCCTTATACAACAAATTTTCATTGAACTCCATACTTATACTTACAAACACTTTGGGGTTTCCATCATCAATTCTCCATAGTCTATATACCCTTTAACACCTTGAGAATATCCCAAAAGAATGCACTTGATGGCCCTTGCACCAGTTTGTCTTGACTTACATGTGATTAAGCCATAGACCCCACAACCCTTAAATGTCTACAATCAGGTTTCTCACCTGTTGATTTACTAAAAGTGGTCTATAAAAACTTAAACTAACCTAGACACTCTAGTTTTAAATTTATAAACATAGACTCTCCTAATGCTAGACCACTAGACAGGCAAGTGTACCTATCGAATTTAGTAAAGCCTAATGAAATCCGGATATCGAACCCAAAGGACACTAGCTACACCTAAACTAGACTCTGACTAAGAACATAATGATTTTACTTATTTTACAATTAACTAATTAAACTAAAAACGATAACTGACACTGACAAACTTCAACACTACGACTACCTAGACGAACTCAAAGATAGGAGAATCACTACCTAGGTTTAGAATCCTACTTATGAATCTTGGATCTCTCTCGACTATGGAAACTATGATGGAACCGGGATCTTATAATACGACACCCTTAAGCAACCTAGTGGATCCCTGATCATTCTCCGGGTGTGACCTACAAGGAAACTCTAAGGGGCGTGTAAACTTACCGGTTGGTCGGATTACCTATCACTCTCTCCAACAACACTACAGTACCCTAAAAGACAGATCACCCGTCGGTCTCACTATCTCAATACACCCTAAAGTGCAAGGGGTAACCTAAGAACAATCGATAAGACACGGAGTTACAATGAAACTAGGGAAATCTAGGAAACCTCATGTCAGAGCGTTCTAGCCTAAACGCCTAATCCCAAGGACAACCTGACTATCTATTACCTCTCAGTATCTCGATAGGTAGAATATAAAGTCCTAACAAATCACCAATCAATGTTCCTATAGATTACTACGTCTAGCAAAACCATAAAATAATCACAAACACAAAGTAAGCGACCTAAACATGCATCTATAACTGAAATACATTCAAAAAGAGACATGCGGAACATAGAAATACAATAAATCAGACCTAAATATGCATACACATCATAACAATTATAATCAAGTTCTTTACTTTAGCATTAAACCAACAATAAGATCCAATAAACCAATAAAAATCCGTAAATCACTAAGTATTCATCAAAAACCTAGGTAGAACGGGAATTAGCCGATAATCATCAAGAACAGCAGCAAAGTATAATAATTAAGCACATATATGTTCTGGAAATAAAAGAAAACACAAGAACAACCGAATAAACGAACCCGAGCTTAATGATCAATCTCGTGCACTGGCCTTTAATCTCTTGATCACGAACACTCTCCTGCTCCAAAATCGCCCCGAGGGTCCCTGAGGGACGTCTAAAGGTTTCTTCCATCGTTTAGGGTTGTAAAAATTGCTTAAAAGGAGTTTCCAAAATTTTTGCCGACATAAGGGTTCTCCGCGCATCGCGGGGAACTTGGCTTATTCCCCCGCAATATGCGGGGACAAAATAGTCGCGCCAGCTTTTTTCCATCTTCTAGGTTCCCCGCACATGGCGGGGAACTTAGCTTAATCCTCCGCAATGCGCGGGGAACTTCTTTTCCAGATTTTTTTTTCATTTTTTTTACTTTGCTTTACCGTTTTTCGTGCTATTCTCCATACGATCTGAATCTCCATCATGTAGCCTCGTTTTTCACTCCTTTTATATACGGCTACCTGTAAACACTAGAAACCGTAAATGCATGCCATTTTTGGTATATAAACAATGAACTTAAGCATGATTTACTATAGAAATGAGTATTAAAACCATATGTGTTTCGCAATACATCACCTGTCCATATCTCCATAGGAGTTTTCATTTTCAAAACTCTTGATGGAGATCTATTGATTAAGTAGGCTGCTGTGGTAACAATTTCTCCCCGAAAACTTCTAGGCATCCTTGCATTAATTCTCATGCATCTCAGTCTTTCTAGAAGTGCTCTATTCATTCTCTATGCCAATCCATTTTGTTGAGGAGTACCTGGTACTGTCAAATGCCTTCTTATACCATTCTCTTTACAAAACTGATCAACCTCTTTATTACAAAACTCTAGTCCATTATATGTTCTTAGCATCTTAATTTTTCTATCTTTTGATTTTCAACCAAGGTTTTCCACTCCTTAAACCTTTGAAAAGCATCATTCTTGTGCTTAATGATGAATACCCAAACCCTTTTAGAAAAATCATCTATAACAGACAAGAAATATCTTGCACCTCCTAGGGATTCTACTTTGGCAGGCCCCCACAAATCTGAATGCACATAATCTAGAATACCTCTAGTCACATGTTTACACACACCAAACTGAACTCTTCTCTTCTTTCCCAACACACAAGTTTCACAAAATCCAATATCATTTACTTTGAATTCTCCAACTATCAATTGTTTCCTAAGTTCTATCAACCCTTGTTCACTCAAATGGCCAAATATCTTAGTGCCACCATAATGAACTGCCACTTTTAGAACTTTCAAAAGATACAACAACACAATTAGCAGCACTACCTTCTATGACATATGTGTTATTACTTCTCCTAACACCAGATAATACTAACAATGATCCCTTTATAACCTTGGCTTTCCCATCCTTAAGACTAACATGATAACCATTCTTTTTTAAAGACCCTAATGACGATAAACTTTTCTTCAAAGTAGGAATATACCTTACATCATGAATTTCAACTTCACTGCCATTTTTTAACTTGAAACCAACTGTACCAGCACCAAGAATCTTACAAGGTCTATCATCTCCAAGCCTTACCTCACCAAGATCTTCACTATTGAATTCTTTAAAGTATGAATTTACTGGTGTCATGTGAAAAGAACAGTCCGAGTCCAATATTCAGTCTTCTTTAACCTCACCATTGGAGACATCCATAACATCAGAACTCTCATATCCATCAGATGCATCATCTTTTGGATTATGAGGTTTTGAACCAATGGGTTCAAACCCTTTCTTTTTTTTCAGCAATTCAGGATAGTCCCTCTTCAAGTGTTTATCAGAATTACACATAAAACACTTCCTTTCACCTTTGATTTTGATCTTGAAACATTTTTAGACTTTGAATAACTCCTTTGATCAGGTCTACCCCTTACTACTAACCCTTCCTTCTTCCTTTGGATCAGCTCTCTTTTTCAATTCTTTTGAATTAAGGGCTGCTAACACCTCTTCCATAGTTAGAGTCTCCCTTGCATACATTAATGTATCCACAAAGTGCTCATAAGAGGAAGGAAGAGATGTTAGAAATCTAACCGCCTGATCTTCTTCATCCAACTCCACCCCTATATTTTCAAGATCACAAACTAATTTATTGAATTCATCCATGTGTTCTTCAATTGACTTTCCTGGACACATCTGAAGGTATAAAGCCTCTTCTTCAGATATAAATGGTTTGCTAGGGACTTAGTCATGTATAATAACTCAAGTTTTGACCAAACTCCTGCCGTAGTGAGTTCTTTAGAGACTTCTCGGAGAACACGATCTCCAAGGCTCAATATGATCGCACTATAAGCCTTCTCCAGATATCCTTGTTTTCTTTATCCGTCAACAAGTCCGGCATGTTTGGCTCCCCTAACAGGGTATCTGAGATGCCTTGATGAACAATAAGAGCCCTCATCTTCACCCTCCAGAGAGAGAACTCATTCCAGCCATCGAATTTCTCTAACTCGTATTTTGTTGACACCAGACCGATTATGAACCTCATCTTCTTCACCGATTGAACACCCTGAATTCTTCTATCGAACTCTCACCAAGCTCTAATACCAATTGTTGTATGAACACCAAGAATTGGATCAATCTAATAACGAAATCAAAAGTTTATTGTTGCAGAATGATTGATTATTTGATTACAGAAGACACGAAAATCGATTACAAAAGAAAAATGGAAAAAACTTAAGAAACCCTAATCTCTAAATCGATCCCCAATGTGTTCGTTAACTGGGTCAAAACATTCATTATTAGCCCCTAAAGATTTTTCATCTTGTCACTTGAAGTTTATAACTAATAAATCCCTTTTACATCTTTCAGGAAATCACCAAACAGTCCCTGCACTTCTACATATCAGTTCAATGACTAGATTGCCAAACTAATTGACTTTAACATCCTACACTTATCTCTTCATTTGTCTACGTGACTTGGCACCGCCGGACAAGACGCTTACGGACAAAATCGTTGTGGGTTGGTACGTGTCTGGATTTGCAGCAAGAGGCGCGGGGCCTCCTTTCTCACAAACAATCTAAAGTATAACAAATGTGAAGCTGATGTAGCGGTTTACTACTCGTATGATGCAACACCCAATATATTTTGGAATGGTGTTTGTACGCTACATAAAAATATAAAAAATCGAATATTACCTTTTTCTTAAACATCATATATATATATATATATATAGGCTTAAGTTCAAGAGAAAAATGAAATTACTGTGAGAAATGAATATGGACCACTAATTTTATTTTATGTTTTAAATGTTTAAAAAAAATGTAAATACAACAATAAATGCATTCTCTCTCTTCAATTAATACAACTAATATAACTAAAATAAATCCTCTCTAACGAATAAATATTAAAACATAATATTTTTTTTTCAATTGATATACTTAGAAAATTATTGTTATAAATGATAATAAAAAAATATCATACAAATGTGTTCATTAAATATAAACAATAAATATACAACATACACAAAATTATATAACCTACACTTGTTTTGAGCAATAAAAACGTACAACATACAAAAAAGTATACAACTTACATATGTAATTCAACATCAACAATTATATAAACTAGAAAAAGATACACACATCTTATACATGTGTAGGTTATATGTTTTTCGTGTGTAGATAATATGTTTTCTTATTCTTAGAACAAGTGTATGTTACATGTTTTTGTGTAGGCTGTATATTTTTTATTGACATTTAATGCTAACATATGTAAGATAGTTTTTGTATTATTCATCACAATGTACCTACGTGTTGATGGATATTGATATATTGAGTTGGAAGAAATTGGTTTTGGATAGAAAAAATATTTAATGTATGAATAAATTGTATTTAAATGTGTAGGATAAAATTTTCGAGTGTAGGTTATATGTTTTTCGTGTGTAGGTTATACGTTTTCATGTGCGTGTCTAGTTTATTGATGCTGAATTTTGTGTGTCGGTTATATGTTTTTTGTGTGTAGGTTATATGTTTTCTTATTCTTAGAACAAGTGTAAGTTATATGTTTTTGTGTAGGTTGTGTACTTTTTTGTTAATATTTAATGTAAACAGGTGTAAGATAGTTTTTTATACTATTCATCACAATGTATATACGTGCTGATGGATATTAATATATTGAGTTGGAAGAAATTGGTTTTGGATAAGAAGAAATTTTAATGTATGAATAAATTGTACTTGTGTAGGAATAAAATTCAAGAGAGAAAAAAATAAGTTATAAAAATAAATGAATTCTTAGTATTTTCCAATTATGATAATTTGATTAGTTATATTAATTAAATAGATAACTATTGTATTTATTAGTTATATTAATTGAAGAGAGAGTATGCATTAATACTTTTCTTATTTATCTTTAAGCATTTAAAACCTAAATTAAAATTAGTGGACCATATTTATTTCTTACAGTAATTTCATTTCTTTCCTGAACCATCCCCTATATATATATATATATATATATATATATATATATATATATAGGCTAAGTATAAAATGAAAACCCACTTGAGTTGTGAAAACTCTAGAAATTCATTCTCAACCACATGTTTTTAATTAATGTTTAAATATTGTGGTCCACAATTAAAGTGAATAAAAAAATGTAAATATAAATGTAACTTTTTCTCTCTCCTGAAAACATATATAAAAATTAGTAAAAAAATGTTAAAAAATAGCAAAACATTTTTTTTTATGTTTCGATGTTTTGTATTATATGTTACAACATATATTACATGTAACAAAAAAAAACGATGTTACATAGGGTTTTCACGGGTTTTCACAACTGAAGTGGGTTTTCATTTTAACCTTACCCTATATATATATATATATATATATATATATATATATATATATATATATGCACTCACATTATACTCTTAAATTTACTATCATTTTACATCATTGCCCACAAATAGATTGGAACTCTCAACAAGGAGGACACCACTGCTTACCACAACACTAAATTAGTGAATATTACGTACAATCATGCAAGTTGCAACACTTTCCTACTGCTACTTAAGAGCCTACATATAACCTTGTTTTAAGCCTCCCTAACGGACAAACATCAATGGCACCCACCAATCTTTCTTCTTCTTCTTGTTCCTCCTCCCCTAAGATTAACAAGAGATCACATCCAGAAGACCATGCAAGTGATAAGCACCCGGTGTACCGAGGAGTCCGAAGGCGGAGATGGGGCAAATGGGTGTCCGAGATTCGACAGCCTCGTCAGAAGTCACGTATTTGGTTAGGTAGTTTTCCAACACCCGAGATGGCCGCTAGAGCTCATGACGTTGCCGCGTTATCTATTAAAGGTACCGCAGCTGTTCTAAACTTCCCGCAGCTTAAAGACAGTTTACCTCGCCCAGCTTCTTGTTCTCCACGTGATGTTCAAGAAGCGGCCGCTAAAGCGGCCACCATGCAAGAGTTTATCTTGCCAGAGAATAATTTGGTGCCTCCATTGGAGTCAATCAAGTCTCCGGATAATGTTTGCCATAATATGGTTGATGAGTTGGGTGAAATAATTAAGCTTCCCAGTTTAGATGGGTGGTGTGAGTCGTCGTTCTCAGAAGAGTGTATGGTGGAGACGACGGATAAGTGGATGTATCCGTCGTGGGTGGTGGTGGACGCGGATAGTTTTCTAGGCTCCTCGTCAGACCAGACGTTGCATAATTCGGATAATATTAACGAACCCGAGTTTTGATCTAGACGATTGATCTTTCGGCATTGTTAATTATATATATGATTAGGCTGTTTTAAGGAAATAAAGTTGCTATAATAATGTTAACTTGTATAATGAAACATTAGTGTATGTATATAATATATATATATATGGCCGTACAGTGTCATATGTTCGTATAACAATATAGGATCGTATGAGAGGTGAAAATGATCATATGAGACGTATAAGAGCTCATACAAGATGGTGTACGCTTATCAAATCATCAAGCCCGTATGATATGTTTAACTCCTATACAAGATGGTGTACGCTTATCAAATCATACAACCCGTATATATGTTTAGCTTATCAACAAAAAATATATGTTAACCGGTATATAGTAATTATTAATTATTGTCCTCAAAATTCACTAATAATTCTCCTTTGAATACATACTCCCAAAAAAAATAATTACAAAGTACCCACGTGTCACTATCATACCACATGGCGTAGATTCGAGATGTCGAAAACGTACAGCATCATACGTAAGGAATGTTTTCACAACCGATATGATGATGTTCGGAGAAATATCTTACCACCTGCTCAAAAACATTAAAATATGGTCCTAAACTAAAACATGTGACAAAGGTATGAAACTTGCCTTTGTGGGGTCAGTGATGTATTAATTTACCGGATGTACATAGCTAGTAACCAAACTATGTGTTCAGAAAGATTAATCTGATGCATTAATGATTTCATATTAAGAAAATAGATCTTGAGTGACAACAGTGACGGATTCAAGATTTTTTCTACAGGGCGCACAGTTTTTAGATGCTCCAATTTTATGGAGCTGGATATAAAAAATTCTGGTCAGTTCGATGGTTCGGTTCAGGTACGATTTATCACATAACAAAAATACGACATTGTAACAAAAAAGACTTTGTCATTGCAAAATAAAAAAGATATCGTCATTTCAAAATAAAAACACATTACATAAATACCATGGTCTTTATAAATTAAAAAAAGTATACCTATAGTTGTTCCCTACGAGTTTTCATCTTTTAAAATCGTTGCATTACATCTTCGACTGAAACTTGTTGGAAGAATTCCCTTTCTATATAACAAATGCATGAATCGTTCATGTATCCATCACCCATCCTATTACGTAAATCCGTTTTCACAATCTTCATTGAAGAAAAACGTCTTTCAACACTTGCCGTTGCAACTGGTAAAACTAATGATAACTTTATCAAATGATAGACCAACAGATAATCAATGTGTAATCTAGTTTTCACCATTATTTTGGCAAGATCACCTACCCCATTCAAGTTGGCAACCGCTTATCTTCTTTCACATTAGCAATGTAGTGACCAAGTTCATACAAAAGCGTGTCTTTTTCCTCAAAATCAAAATCATACGGATACATTTCGGCCAACTTTAACAAGTTTAGTTTATTAAAGGCACTAAAATTACAAGACGGGCTCAAAGAACTCATACACGTAAGCAAGTTAGTGGTTACCTCGTTAAAACGGTTTCCAAGCTCTTGAATTTGCATGTCGAGAACCGTGTTGAAATTATTAACCACATAATGGTCACGATTGGTGATGCCGGTCTTCCTTCTTCGATATTTCGGGTCAACATACTCGGCTTTCATATCAACCACTTTAATATCATATTTGTCACAAAAGGACGTGACATCTTCTAAAAGCGAGTCAAAGCCTTCAAGTCGATAACTTTTTAGGCCTTCATTAGTTAACTTGACTAACTTCATTGCATTCAACATATCCTGATCTTTTCTTTGAAGTGCTTCACACAATGTGTTAGTAACACCTAAGATGTACTTCATCAAATGTAAATAAAATACAAAACTAAAAGTTTTCATGTATAATTGAAGTCCATGTGCTTCACTTTTGTGAGCAGAAATCTCTCCCGAATTTTCTATATATTCAAGCACGTCAATAACACTAGGAAATAAAGAGAGCAAACGGTGAATTGTTTTTTCATGAGAACTCCAGCGTGTATCCCCAGCTCTTGCAAGTGACAGTTCTTGATTCTTTCCACTTCCAGTTTCAACTTCCGGATTCAATCCCAATCTTTCTCTTTGACTTTATCTTATCAAATCTATTCGTTTACAAGATGCACCAACAACATTTACTAAATTTGACACTTCTTTAAAAAATTTGAAAATTTCATGATGTTTGGTTGCAAGGGCCACAACAACAAGTTGAAGCTGGTGAGCAAAACAATGAACATAATATGCTGAAGAATTTTCTTTCAAAATCAAAGCTTTCAAACCATTAAACTCACCGGACATGTTGCTTGCACCATCATATCCTTGGCCTCTAACCCTACCAATACTCAAATTGGTGTATCAGCAAGAATTTTAACCGCTGTAGCACTTTGCTAGTTTGGTAGGAGGGTGCACTCTAATTTTATAAGGGGGTGCACTTCATATTATATATATAGAATTACACTATAAATTCAAACTCGGGGGTTCCCGTGCACCCCCAACCTTGTACTTTATAAGGGGCGGATTTATTTACAAGGTTGGGGGTGCACGGGAACCCCCCGAGTTCGAATTTATAGTGTTATTCTATATATAAAATATGAAGTGCACCCCCTTATAAAATTAGAGTGCACCCTCCTACCAAATTAGCAAAGTGCTGCAGTGGTTAAAATTCTTGCTGATACAACTGACGTCTCGGGTTCGAGGCTTGTTCAAGCCGGTTTGTGGTTTTTTTTCTTTTCATTTTTTTTAGGATCCATGTTTTAATATTTTAGGGTTTTAAATGGCAAAATTTCCAGCCGCTATTCACAGAACAAGAGTGACGATTGACGAACACAAACTCTCCTCTCGACCTCCGACGACGATTGGCAGCCTCTAGTCTCCTCTTTCCATGGTTTGTAATGCAAATTTGTTAACATTGTTCTTTAATTATCTACAGTAGATGTTTCACCAACAAACAAACAAAACTTGCAATTATAAAACCATATTATGCAGCAGGTGCAATTATAAAACCATGTTGTTAATAATTAATAAAAACTTGAGCCATATTTTAGGCAATTTTTTGTAGCAGGTGCCATGAAAGTCTTACATGGATTAGTACTGATTAGCAATTATATATCAGTTTTGATAGTTGATTTTTTGCTACTTGAATTTGATTTGTAGGTGTTATGAATATCAAGAGATATTTTCAAACAGAACCATCAAACCTTGGGTCATCATCTTCAAGTAGTAAACCGTTAAAAGTATATTTGAATGATCTTCCATGGGATCCTTCCGAAAGGCAGCCGATTTCATCTTATCACCCAAGTCTAACGATGAAATTAGACGGGCATATCTACTTAGAGGTCCATGCCAACTAACCGGGCATAATTTTCCACAAACAAATTATGGTAGTAAATTAAGACGTTTTAATGTGGAATGGTACACTAGTGAATTTGGAAATTGGTTGGAATATAGTGTCAAAGAAGATAAAGCATATTGCTTGCATTGTTACTTGTTTAAGGAATGTGGACAAAATGACGCATTTTTAAGTGAAGGGGTGCGATGTTGGAATAGGGCTCGGGAGAAATTTAGTGGTCATGTTGGTAAATGCAATAGTTTTCACAACAAAGCGCGTAAAAAAGGGGAAGACTTACTTAATCAAGCTCAATCTATACATGTGGCCATTGATAAAGGAACTGATATACAGAAAAAACAATATAGAATCCGATTACATGCTTCAGCTAGACTTACTAAAGCATTGTTGAATGGTTCGTTAGCTTTTCTTGGTCATGATGAGTCTGAAGAATCTCTCTATAGAGGAAATTTTATAGAGTTCTTAAAAGTGTTTGGGGAACTAAATGAAGAAATTGGTAAGGTTATATTAAGTAACGCTCCCGGGAATAACCAAATGACATCTCCATTAATCCAAAAAGAACTTTGTAATTGTTTTGCAGAAGAAGTATTAAAGAAGATAGTTGAAGAACTTGGTAATAATGTCTTTTCCATATTAGTTGATGAATCGAGAAATATTTCTAAAAAGGAACAAATGGCCGTGGTTTTAAGATATGTTGACAAATTAGGATTTGTGAAGGAGCGATTTATTGGCCTTGTTCATGTTATGGAAACAACCGCTTTATCTCTTAAAGCTGCAATTGATAAGTTATTTGCTCGTCACAATTTGAGTATTGGTAGGGTTAGAGGCCAAGGATATGACGGTGCAAGCAACATGTCCGGTGAGTTTAATGGTTTGAAAGCTTTGATTTTGAAAGAAAATTCTTCAGCATATTATGTTCATTGTTTTGCTCACCAGCTTCAACTTGTTGTTGTGGCCCTTGCAACCAAACATCATGAAATTTTCAACTTTTTTAAAGAAGTGTCAAATTTAGTAAATGTTGTTGGTGCATCTTGTAAACGAATAGATTTGATAAGATAAAGTCAAAGAGAAAGATTGGGATTGAATCCGGAATTTGAAACTGGGAGTGGAAAGAATCAAGAACTGTCACTTGCAAGAGCTGGGGATACACGTTGGAGTTCTCATGAAAAAAAAATTCACCATTTGCTCTCTTTATTTCCTAGTGTTATTGACGTGCTTGAATATATAGAAAATTTGGGAGAGATTTCTGCTCACAAAAGTGAAGCACATGGACTTCAATTATACATGAAAACTTTTAGTTTTGTATTTTATTTACATTTGATGAAGTACATCTTGGGTGTTACTAACAAAATCAGGATATGTTGAATGTAATGAAGTTAGTCACGTTAACTAATGAAGGCCTAAAAAGTTATCGACTTGAAGGTTTTGACTCGCTTTTAGAAGATGTCACGTCCTTTTGTGACAAATATGATATTGAAGTGGTTGATATGAAAGCCGAGTATGTTGACCCGAAATATCGAAGAAGGAAGACCGGCATCACCAATCGTGACCATTATGTGGTTAATAATTTCAACACGGTTCTCGACATGCAAATTCAAGAGCTTGGAAACCGTTTTAACGAGGTAACCGCTAACTTGCTTACGTGTATGAGTTCTTTGAGCCTGTCTTGTAATTTTAGTGCCTTTAATAAACTAAACTTGTTAAAGTTGGCCGAGATGTATCCGTATGATTTTGATTTTGAGGAAAAAGACACGTTTGTGTATGAACTTGGTCACTACATTGCTAATGTGAAAGAAGATAAGCGGTTTGCCAACTTGAATGGGGTAGGTGATCTTGTCAAAATAATGGTGAAAACTAGATTACACATTGATTATCTGTTGGTCTATCATTTGATAAAGTTATCATTAGTTTTACCAGTTGCAATGGCAAGTATTGAAAGATGTTTTTCTTCAATGAAGATTGTGAAAACGGATTTACGTAATAGGATGGGTGATGGATACATGAACGATTCATGCATTTGTTATATAGAAAGGGAATTCTTCCAACAAGTTTCAGTCGAAGATGTAATGCAACGATTTCAAAAGATGAAAACTCGTAGGGAACAACTATAGGTATGCTTTCTTAATTTATAAAGACCATGGTATTTATGTAATGTGTTTTTATTTTGCAATGACGATGTCTTTTTTCATTTTGCAATGACAATGTCTTTTTTATTACAATGTCGTATTTTTGTTATATGATAAATCGTACCTGAACCGAACCATCAAACCGACCAGAATTTTTTATATCTGGCTCTATAAAATTGGAGCATCTAAAAACTGTGCACCCCGTAGAAAAAAATCTTTGATCCGCCACTATTTAAGCTGATAATATGAAACTGTGTAAATTGAGTTTGACTCCTGTTGTGATTAATAATATAGATTCGGAAGTAGGATTAGAGTATATTAAAAGACAAAAAAGAAAAACTTCCTAGTTATATGTTGTATTTAATAATAGTTATAATTATGTGTTATAGTACGTAAGCCCATGCACGCCCTTTCACACTCATGGTTTATGGAGTACTTGGTATTTTTCAACAAATACACCGATGGCGATAATGGAATCTGCATTGCTGCAAAATTTGTATCTTGCTTTTCTTTGACGGTTATTCTAATTTGGGAGTGTTTGAAAATGTGTGGGTCCCATTCACATTTCTAATTTGTAAATATTTTACTGTTTTTAATGCTTATTCACCTTTACGTGTGAGTTTGTATGGATCCATTCACTTTTAACAAAATATAACTTTTACAAAAATAAAATGGACAATAAAGGTGTAATCTTTTGTTCATCAACTTTAGCAGCAAAGTGTAAAAGAGTGCACTATGCAATGCCTTCCTCAACACCTGCCTGTAAAGTTTTGAAACATTTGTCGTGGAGGTGGCGGTGTGGACGGTGCGGCGGTGGTGGTATAAACAGCTTGCGAAATTACATGAACCTGCACATATGTAATATTTCACCTTGCGATAGAGCCCAATACATTACAACGAGAAACAACTAACTGATATCGTAACAAATTATAGAAGAAATACTTGTGAACTACTAGACAGACTTATGGGTAAGGTTATTAATAGTAAGGCTATTTAGTTTAAGAAAGGTGAGAAGATGAATTGATTGATTAATAATAATGTAGATGTGGATTTAATTTTAACCTTCCAATTAGTTGTTAAAGGTGTAATATATTGTCAATTGTGCTTTCATTTTAAACACAAAGTCTAGCCATTTCTTTTTTCAGTATTCCACGATTCTTCAAGATTCATTCGTGATTCTCACTACTCCATAATTAAATTAATTGAACCAGTTGGCAAAGATTATCGATTAATTATTCGAAAAGATCATGGTGTATTCGGTAAGATGTGGTCTAAAGTATCATGGTAAGTCGATGTGCCATATTTTGTTCGTTTTAGATATTGATTTCAATTAAAATTGAGTGACGAGTGTGGTCTACATTGATTTCCGAGTTTTAGGGAAGACAAATATCGTTCTATGGTGTTTTAATTCTGTCATTCTATAGTGTTTTAGTTCTTGCATTTTATGGTGTTTCATTCTTCGGTAGAGAAACCAAACTATATAGAACATATCTATATATGCCTTGGACCATTAAACATACCTATACTCACTAGAAAACCATCCTCCTTATGATAAGCCTCCTAAGAGTCCACCTATAATCATAATCTAGTTGCTGATGTTGATGATTTTAGTGTTATCTAGTTGTGTAATTTGGATTTATTAGTGACAAAAATTAGAAATCATGATCAAGCATCAAACAAGTTTTGAAAAGTGTAGTTATGCGAGAATGATATGATTTTAAGCATACAATTCACCTCGATGTTTAAGGGACAAAGCTCATTGCATAACGGGTATTCAAGGGGACAACGATTCTGATAGCGGAATCCTAAGGGCAACGTCCCTAACTGGAGTTACTAAAAACTACAAAGCTGCTTTACGTTGTTCTATGTAGATCAGGATCAACTTTGTTCTTAAGTATCAAAAATGAAGATGAGGAACAACTTTTTTCTTCGGTATCAAAGTCGGTGTCAATATCAAAATGAAAGGCTAGTACCAAATTTGTTGCTTGGTATCAAATTAATTTGTTAATTGTAAGGCAAAAAATGTGACTTGTGATATAAAGGTGACAAAACTCGTTATATGTATATTGGTTAATAAAATTGGTGATATCAGCTAGAATTCCGGATCCAGTTAGGATTAAACGCACACACGAAACCGAACACACACACGAAAGCAATAAACGAACACGAGGATTTAACGTGGTTCGGTCTAAACTGACCTACGTCCACGGGTGGCAACTAGGTATATCTTTATTGAGTGACAAATATTACAAGTACATAATGTTGTTTATATAGAGACTGAACTAGGGTTAGTAAATTATTATGCAAGAAATCTAAACCGGGCCGGGCTTGGGCCCGACCGCCCACACCCGTCTCCTCTTTTGACTTCATATAATAAACCGGGCCAACAAGGCCTACGAACCCAACAATCTCCCACTCGGAGGCCTTGAGTACTCTCGTCTGCACTCCTGATTGTACTTCTGTAATCTGAACATTAAACTTCTTCTAGTTGCCACCGCCTTCTCATCAATTAACCTGAAGGCCCGGTGAAGCTCCCCGGAGTTCCAACACGTCAGTCATGGCTGAAACTGCCCCTGACCCGTTCTCTGTCCCTACCGGCTCCCACTGTAACGAACTACCGGATCCTGAGATAACCTGAGAACAAACACTCTCCATATTCAGCAAGTAATTCATTGGAGAGACTTTTACAGCTGGAATACTGGTTTTCTTAATCCACTGTCGACCTGGAACTGTAACTGAAACACGACCTGTGCTCCCACTGTCACGATGTCCCCCAACTGATTTAACCTTCCTAGCTCGTTCATCCTGAATCTTCACTTTGGCTCTGGGTTTGTTACTTGCAAAACGAACCTTCTTCTGCCCACGAGATTCTGTGAACCGGACTTTGTCTTTCACCAAAACTGGATCCACTCCTTTCGGTGACATATCGACCATATACAACGAACCCATTTTCTTGCCACGAGCAACCACGAGATTCCCTTTGACTACTTTCCACTGCCCATTCCCGAACTTAACATCGTGCCCTTGGTCATCCAACTGCCCAACTGAAATCAAACGTTTCTTCAAACTTGGAATAACCCTCACGTCTTTCAAAGTCTAAGAAGTACCGGCTGAAGTTATCAAATCAACGTCTCCCATACCCGTAACCTCTAAAATATCATCATTCGCTAGTCGAACCTTTCCAAAATCCCCAAATTTAAGATTCTTCATCGTTTCACTACAGTGAGTGGCATGAAACGATGCACCAGAATCCATCACCCAAGCATCAACGCTACTCTCAACACTACAAACCAAAGCCTCATCACTACTGACCCCGTCATCTGTGTCGTTTCTGTAAAGTTCACCTCTTTCTTACCATTCGGACACTGATTCCTGAAGTGTCCTTTCTCTTTACAACCCCAACATTCAATATCCTTACGAGTCTTAGACTGACTCCTCTTCCTGCTCCCACTGCCTCGCTGTTTTCCCCTACCTCTACCTTCTGTGACTAGCATATTGCCTGATGATTCACCTGAACTTCTGCGTCTTGAATCTTCTCCCAGAATCAGATCTCGAATCCCATCGAAAGTAATATTTGTAGACGAACTACAAACTGCAGTCACTGTTTGTGACCAACTGTCGGGCAAAGAGGATAATAACAAGAGGCCTTGAACTTCATCATCAAACTTAATGTCAACTGACACTAAGCGGGACAAGATCGAATTAAGATTATTGATATGAGTTGTAACTGACCCACCCTCTTTCATTCGAGTTGTCACTAGCTCTCTGATAAGATAGACCTTATTCGCTGCCGAAGGCTTCTCATACATGTTGGATAGTGCGTCCATCATACCACGGGCTGTGGTTTCTTTCATGACGTTAAACGCCACATCTTCCGACAACGACAATGTAATACAAGCCCTAGCTTTCTTGTCTAACTTCTTCCAATCTGCTTCTGACAACTTTTCTGGTTTTTCATCCTCGAACACTACATCCAAGTCTTTCTGACAAAGTAGTGCCTCAATCTGCATCTTCCACCAACCGAACTTCTGTCCGTCAAACTTCTGTATCGAAACCTTTCCGTCTTCTTCCATGGCAATGACTAAAACGAAAAACTGGATAAAACAGAGACAGACACAGCAACACGAGCCTGAACTTAACGATTGTTCTACTGAACTCTGTTAAAAAATCAACCTATTTATACGCAGCGGAATATCGAACTGAAAATCAGAAACTGAAACTTTAAACTGAAACGATAAAACCTGACAAACGCGGTTGGCACTGGTTCTCCGTTTCTTTAACGCTTCTTCTGACTTAAAACTGTTCTTCAACAAAAAATAGGATCTTGATTCAACTATTCTTGACTCGTACTTTGCAAAATAGAATCTCGACCCTTGCTTAAATGGATCTCGGGCCCAACAAAATAAACAAGCTAGACCCTCTCAAAAAATTAAACAATCTGGATAAAGTTGGTGGCCATTGAACTCCCTTGTCAACAAAATAATATTGTTTTTCCTTGTCTTTTCCTAGTCTGGCATGAAACTCAAGAGAAAAATAATAATACAAACCCTTCTTTTCTTCTCTGTTCAAACGCCACTAGCGGAAACAAAAGAGACAACCTGGAATCGAACAATACGATGCTTACAGCTTTCAAACGGAACCAACAAAAAATCGCAGATCGCGCGGGCTGGGTTTAGTAGCGGCGAAACGACGGCGGAAACCTTAACGGCGATCGGAAAACCGTAGGCGGCGGCGGAACCCTAGCGCAGTAGGGTGGCGGCGGCTGGATGGTTTGGCGGCGACTCGGCTGGTTCAACGTGTTCTTCGCGTGATCTGAACCTAAGCTCTAGATACCACTTGTTAGGATTAAACGCACACACGAAACCGAACACACACACGAAAGCAATAAACGAACACGAGGATTTAACGTGGTTCGGTCTAAACTGACCTACGTCAACGGGTGGCAACTAGGTATATCTTTATTGAGTGACAAATATTACAAGTACATAATGTTGTTTATATAGAGACTGAACTAGGGTTAGTAAATTATTATGCAAGAAATCTAAACCGGGCCGGGCTTGGGCCCGACCGCCCACACCCGTCTCCTCTTTTGACTTCATATAATAAACCGGGTCAACAAGGCCTACGAACCCAACAGATCCAATACGAGAGTTTCGGTGCACGCGTTCAACGGGGAAAAAGGCTTATGGAATATTATTGTTTAGCTATAAATAAGGACTTTTATTGTTCTTATTTGTGTGTGTATTCCATGGTGTAAATCACCCACCCAAGGGAAGCTCACCTTGAGTGGGATCGGTGTTCGTTTATTATATGAATCTTTTACCGATTACGAGATCATTTGTCATTTATATTATCTTTATATTATTTTTCGATCCCGTCTGGATCGCTTATCAAGAACAAAATTCATTCGTTGTCGGGTCCAGCGTTCGGGAGCTACAAGTGGTATCAGAGTGGGTCGAATCAATTTATTTAACTTTGTTCTTGATATTTGGGGTACTAATTTCGGATTACCGAACCGAGACATTAATTTCTTAAAGTTTTTGAAGATCTGTTGAAGTTTTGGAAATAAAGGTTGCAGGTTATTAGAAATAAAAGTGCTTGAAGTTCGTCAATTCAGCAAAGTTTAGAGAACATGACCACATTCAAAATCGTAGATGTTAGTTGGCTAATGATGAAAAACGTTCATTGATGATGTTGATTACAATCGGTTGTGGCTCGGTTTTTCGGCCGTAGTAGGTCTGACCACCATGAATGGCGGTATGAACAGTGGCCGTGGTTGTACGAGGCGGCGAAGTGGGCTAACGTTCTACCGCTCAGGGTTGGTCCGACGATAGATATCCGACAACGGTTCAATGAAAGAAACAATTTATAGCTGTTGATAGGAGATGATTTATGGAATTCGGTTTTACGGTGGGTGACCTCAGATGAGAACGACGGCTACTGGCTGTGTCACATTTCTCCCCACTTCTCCTTGCCGGGCTGTGTCTCTGAATGGGCCAAAAACCAGGTCCAACTTTGTTTGTTTATTTATTTTTTGTTTGCTTGCAATTAAAGATGGGCTGCCACATTCTATTTGGGCTTTGTTTTATATATGATGGGCTGTTGGGCTAAACAATTTTTTTTCATTTTGGGCTGGTTCGTTTATGAATTTTAATTCTTTATGGGCTGATTATGTGGAACACTTTTTGGGCTGAGAATTAATTATTTGTTGGATTAACTAAAACTGAAGAAAGTCAAAATTGATCGGGTTTTCGTCATTGTTTGATTGTGTTCAAAGCTTGTTATTTATATATTAGTTTCAAGGTGTTCGAGAAGTTGGATCCGAGAGGTGAACTTTTAACAAATTGGATATGGATATGGATCTAAAAGAGGAATTAATTGGTTTTATCATTTTATCGATAAAACCGGTAATTCGAGAACAATTTGTAGATATTCGAGCTCATCTCATGCGTATATACACTTAAGATCCGAAAGAGTTGATAAAGAAGCGAAAACTACTTTATGATTAAATATAGGTGGGTCATACCTTGAAGGGTGAATTAAAATGAAGAGGCTTCGGTCTATCGGGTGATTTGTGAAGATGCGAGACACATTTTGACAAAGTTTTGATATCATAAGCCAGGTGGGTGATTGTAAGGCCAAAAATATGACTTGTGACATAAATGTGACAAAACTCGTTATATATATGTATATATATATATATATATATATATATATATATATATATATATATATATATATAGCTATAAATATATATAGCTATATAAATATATATAGCTATATATATAGTATAAATATATATACTGAATTAAAACTCGTTATATTGGTGATGTTGGCTTGAATTCCGGACCAAGACGAGAGCTTTGGTACACACATTTAGTTTCAGCGGGGAAAAGGCTTCTAGAATATTGTTGTTTAGCTATAAATAGGGACTTTTATTGTTCTTATTTTTGTGTGTTTTCCATGGTGTAAATCATCCACCCAAGGGAAACTCACCTTGGGTGGGATCGGTGTTTGTTTATTATATGAATCTTTTACCGATTATGAGATCATGTGTCCTTTATATTATCTTTATACTATTTTTCGATCGTTTGATTTCACCGCACTCGTCTCGATCAATTATCAAAAATAAAATCCATTCGTTGTCAGATCCAGCGTTCGGGACCTACGTTAATCAATGGTATCACTATTCCGTTGCAAATGTGTTATTAGTACCAAAATTGTGGCATGTTATTAGACTGTCATAGTTTACTTTTTAATTCTATAAATATAAGATTAAAATCAAGTATTACATAGTTAGTTCAATATTGTTCTTTTTGCTACTAAATAATTTTAATATATTGTCACATCGTATGCATAGCTATATATTTTCTTCGTTATTTTCGTTATTACTTGTTTACAATTAATTCCTATTTTTAGTTTGTGTTCATCCGCTAATTCAGCATTCAACTAGGACGTGTGTTCTACTTTTCTCTATCGTGGTGATTTTTCAACCTCGTTGCCACACATTAAATTTTGTAACTTTTAACTAATACTATTATTTAAATATTACGGAATTCTTAACATTTTTTTAATTTTCAAAAACATAATAAAAACTAAAGTGACCAAAAAAGAATTATTTCATAGATAGTGATGATATATGTATCAACTACACGTAGTGATAGCTAAACATATCAGGGTTTTGTGACACGTGAGGTATTATTCAACAATAACTAATTTTGCAAAAAAAATGTAGTTGTAAAATGTCACATAACACCCATTCAATCATTACACAATTATTACATTTTTAATATTATAATATAAATTAAAAATAAAAAATTGTTGATTGGTCAAGCCTCCCCCACCTCCATTGTAAATACAACGAAGAGGAAAACGAGAAGCGTGTGCGTCATTTTGCCCCACAACGAAGCTCACGATGGTCTTAGGATCAACTTAGCAGAAACATGTTTTGTACTCATTTTTAATGACCAAACTAAAAAAAACAAAAAATCTTAAAACTTAAAACTCAAACTGTTTGTAGAATCCAAAAGTCAAAAGTCAAAACCTTGATCCGGTACAAGTCTCTTCACGTTCTCACGTTCAAACCCATGCACCATTTTCTCCCTCCAAAAACCTGCGATCTCTTATTATATATAACCACCATCATATCATTATCACCATCTTAACCGTCATACATAATCACTTAACACCTTTAATATTACAACCTTTTGCACTTGCAAATTACACAAAAGTAATAATAATAATAATAATAATAATAATAATAATAATAATAATAATAATAATAATAATAATAATAATGTCTTCTTTCACTTCTTTAGCTCTTCTTGTTTTAGCAATTCTTACTGCCACAGCCGTTGCTAAAGAATACCAAGTCGGAGACACCGTGAGCTGGCGGATTCCGGAAACTAATGAAACCGAACTCTACACTACTTGGGCTTCAACGACGGCGGTTTTACATCGGCGATTCTCTAAGTTAGTTTCTTCATCTTTACTATCATCATCATCATCATCATCATCATCTTGTGATTTATGACATATTGATGATTTTTATTATCGCATGATTTATAAAATGTTGAGTACATTATTATCAATTTATCATCAAAATAGATAATTGAATAAGGTTAATGGTTTTTATGCTTTGTTTTCTTATTAAATAAAACAATTTTCCGTAGTTTCAATATGTTATATTATTAATATTATTTTGATTATTATTTATATTATTGTTATTATTAAAATGGTTATTATTATCTACATGTCGCAATCGTTGTTTGTGACAAATAGATAATTTTTATTATCAAATGTAATAGCATGTTGGTTATTTTAGTTATTATCAAAATATATGTGATATACATTTAGTAATCAACTTTGGGTTAAATTAATGGTTCGTATGTTTTGTTTTCATATATTATTATTATTATTATTATTATTATTATTATTATTATTATTATTATTATCATGTTTGCAAATGATCACTTTGTTTAACCGTTTTTATGTTTGTGTTATTAGGGTTCCGTTACAATATTGATTCAGTTGTGCTGGTTGATAAATATGGCTTCTACCACTGTGATTCCACTCATCCAATATCGTACTTTAATGACGGGAACACTTTAGTTACTCTTGACAAAGTGGGTACGATTTATTTCATTAGTGGGAACATAGAACGTTGTTATCAAGGTGAGAGGATGATGTTGAACGTGAGAAAACTGAGACAATTTCCGCCATCTATTGCTGACGCGCGCCTTATAACCCGAATTATGGTGTTGCACCATCACCTTCTCTGGTTTTCGGTGCGGGTACTTATGAAGATTCTGGTTCGGCTATTGCGGTTTCTGTTTCGGTTATGGGTCAAGTTGTTGTTTTTGTAGGTTTGGTGTTTAGAGTGGTGTAGTTTTAGTTTTGGTTTTGGTTTGGTGTTTTTGGTTTTGTTTGTGTTTTTATTACGCATTGATAGTTTGAGGTTTTGATTACTTTGTTTATTTTTGCTAGCGTGTTATTGAGTTGGATTTTTCAATGATTTAATTCAACAATTTGTTGGTTGTTTTGTTTTAGTTTGCAAGAAATTTGCTTTGCACCTACATGAACATGTTTGATGAAACACATTCCTCTATTGATTTCTAATCATCATTTTAGTGAAAACCTTCAAAATAAAGATAAAGCCTAAGGACCTTTTCAAAACAGGGTAACAACAATAACAAAAAAGTGGCCAAACTCCAAGATTTTATAGCAAACTGTATTTGTTGCAATCAGTATTCCAAAAACCGAAA
The DNA here is from genome assembly GCF_021521415.1 of Bidens hawaiensis. Classification (NCBI taxonomy): domain Eukaryota; kingdom Viridiplantae; phylum Streptophyta; class Magnoliopsida; order Asterales; family Asteraceae; genus Bidens; species Bidens hawaiensis. The sequence goes on from NW_027491249.1 coordinate 1,398,207, forward strand.
GCAGTAATAAACGTTCAGTCTTCGGACAACCAAGATATGGCAAGCAAGAATTAAGCTGATAAAGAATGCAAACGGCAACCCGATTGAAAGTGCAGTGTGACCACTAAAACTTTGCGGCTTATGTGGTGGTTCTGGGTTAATCAGGCCTTTAGGTGGGATGTAATTAAAATTGAAATATGTTTTGTAAATATACTAGTAAGAGTGTCCGCGCGTTACGGCGGGAACGTAATGGAAATTAGGTCGATAGTTTGGTTTGTTACGGTACCCGCATTTGGCATAGTTAAATTTATATTCGATGCGGTTTACAATTTGTGAGTGAGGTAGTTGACGTGGAAATACAGAGATACACACGATTGTATATCATTTGCAAAAAATAAATTAAAGACAATTATGTATTTAAGATTTTTTTTATATCAACGAACATAACTGAGGTAGTTGACGTAGAAATGCAGAGATGATGAATCAAAATACAAAGGTGTTCATGTCTCGGGTCAATCCAACTAGTCATTCCCATCTGTTGAATCTTGTAAAATGAAACCTAAATATGCTGCAATAATCAAACAAGTACCTTTGTTTGACCTGTTAATACTGATTTGGTAAGTTTGACCGAGCAATTTAACCAAAACCTTTTGGAAAGATACCTCTGTAGATAATCCTGGTTATAGAAGCAACATCAACACTAATGTTTTGCTCAGACCATTCCCTTACTCCTGCATTTACATAATTCATGTTAGACATGCAACAATATATCACATTTAACGTACTAATTAAGTAACTATTACACCATATGTTTTTCCATATAGTATTGTTAGACAACATTTGGCCTAGTTTGTATGTATACGTGTCGATATAATTAAGAATTTGTCAAATTGTGCATATTGTAATAAACGATCGCATGCTAGCATAACGTGTAACATACAAGAACATAGCGAGTTACGTTTACATTATAACGTTACAAGCATAGCGATTAGTTGACACACTTACAAGCACAAAGTCACATTTGTCTCCCGGCTTAATTCGTTTTTCCTTTGCAAATATTGACCAATTTTGTGTCAACGCCTTTATACCAAACTCGCATTGATACAAAACCGGCCATCGATCCACCCAATTTATGAGAAGAATCACCTTATTTTCTTTCCACCTCACAGAACTCAGCAATTCCTGCATATAACTGTTTCAACTTTTTTGAATGTGTTACAAAACATATTATAAAAGATTGAACATATAGGTTAACGTGAAACATACAAGGTATTGGTAGCTGGTCATAATTGCAGAAATTGGAGTGCTGGAGGAACCATATAAGGGTGTCTCGTCATAGTCCTCCGGCTCGGATTTGGGTGTCCTTGTTAACAAACCTCCTGAGCCATGGTCCGCTGTTGGTTCCATTTTTATAGAGCCACGGTTCATATTGGTTTCCTTTTTGTCCGTTGCATCCATTTATACGTTCAATATTAGCAAACAGTCACACTATGAATAAGAATACAAAACAGTTACAAAGTCTGTAAATTAAGAAATTACCCATTGGTTTAGGAGAGATTCCAGTGAAGGGCTCTCCTTTAACGGGCTAGCCTTGTATTACTGCTTAAACATAAGAGACATGTTAAAAAGACGGTTTCTGACGATAATAACTATGAATAACAGAGTTGACCAAGAAAGTCAAACTAATAAAAAGTAACTTACTTGGAGCATTAGCAGGCTTCAACCTCTTATGCACAGAACTGCACTGTGTGACTTCACTCTGAAACGCAGCGCCTTCTTTACGTTTCTTATCCGCCGTATCTATTCGTTTTCGAACGACTTGGGAAGTCAATTAATTTCAGTTTCATCTGCACCACCACTGACCACCACATTATTTTTCCGGCCACCGCCTGATTCCACCGACTTCTCAGTTCTGTTAATTTCAGTTTCATCTGCACGGCCACCACTTACTGCCACATTATTTTTCTGGCCACCGTTTGATTCCAAGATTGGATTATGAATTCTCTTAATTATAGATTCACCCGAACCACCACGACCACTGGCCGCCGCATTGTTTTTCAGGCTGCCATCTGATGCCACCGACTTCTGAAGTCTGTTAATTTCATTTTCCTCTAAATTGACACCACCGACTACCACATTGTTTTTCTGGCCACCATCTAATTTCATTTCCACCACCGGCTGCAAATTATTATTATCAACCAAACATGATGGCTTGTAATCAGGAACTGAGACATTCATTTCTTTCTCAATTGATGACATCATGGCCTCCTTTCCCTTTTTATTAACTGCCTTCACACTGGTCACTTCATGAACAACAGGTTCAGCTTTAGAAGAAGATTCATATGAGGTGTTATTGCAAATGGCATTAACTTTTAATGAGGTATGACCATTCATGGTCAACTTATTACTACTTTTTATATAAATTGGTTTAAACTACTTAACTACTCCTGGTGATTGCCATGTATATATTGCCATTTCATTTACAAAATTTTCCAAGTTACAGAGTTATCACTTGGACACATGCACATATTTACATAATATATTCAGTTTTAAAAATAGATTTTAGAGATCATGTAAGCCACCTTCAGCTGCTTCTTATTTTAAATCGTAGGTTATCGGCTTGCATATGAACCATCTGCAGAGGATTGCCGCAATCTTAATCTGCATAGAAAAAAAACACAATGAACATTTCATATGGTTTTAACGGCAAAAAACTAATTCCACCACTTACCACTGCTTGAAGAGGTTCCAGAATCACTGCTTGAAATATACTAATACTTGCAGGAGTTTTTGTTGTCACGTAAACGGTTGCATTTCAACAGCTGCTGTAACTTGGGGTGCCTTCCGCAGGGGCTGTTTAGCAAATGACACTGTAACGAATGGACTCTCACCATTAGGTACCTGTGTAACAACAAAACACATTTTATTTTTTTTTGAACAATACTTTTCATTAATTAAATAGAACAAATTACCTTTGACAAATGACAAAGAAGTTGATTGCAGGTTCCTAACATCATGAGTTTTCCCTTCCACCTGACCACCATCGTCCCATTATTTGGGCGCTCTTCAATAGTTTTGGCTTCTAATAACATGTCAACCATCTCAGTCTGAATTCATCATCCCAAAAGATATCCGTCATCATTTAACTCATATCTTCATAAATGCTCCGAGACCGATATTGTGGAGGCCTCGTCTTTAAGTCAATATACCAAAACGTAATGCAAGGGCAACAATAATAAATGTAAACTGTAAAAAGAACCGAACCTACTGCAGGTTCCCTCTTCCAAGCATGATACTATCCATCATGTTTATCCAAACAGGGCCTCCATCTTTCTCTGTAACAAGCTTGCATTTAGTAAAATCACTTGATTTCGATAACACACAATTAACTGGCAAATGAAAATCATATATTGTTCATCATTATTATCTATACATGAATATATTTTAATAACAAATAAATAATCCCTATTAAAGGGTATTGACCGTTAATAATTCCTATTCAGTTTTTCGCAGGTGACGGTCCCAAATTTAATAAGTTTGTCCTCCAATGGTCCCCCGTTAAAAGAACTTAACGGAGTTAGTTTTATGCTGACGTGTAACCTGACTAGGACATGATGTGGATTTTAATTTCTTTTTTATATTTCTTTTTAACATAATTAATTGATTACATGGAAATAGACACCATTAAACAAAACCCAGTTTACTTATCTTTCTTTACCACTTGAAACCCTAACTTTTTAGATTGAGAGAAGACATGAGTTAAAATCCCCTTTTTACTTCACCTTTTACCAATTGAAACCCTAACTCTTTGGATTTAGAGCCTACATGAGTTCTTCATCATCATCTACCCCCGTTCAATTCCATATACCCAAAATCTTTAGACTTGGGACCGATGGCAATGTGTATTGCAATCATGACATGGTTGCAGTCATGAGAGTTGCTGGAAATCGAAGTACACGACAAGGACAAGAGTTTTATGGTTGCTCTCTTTGGCCTCTAAGTGAATTTGTTCATGTGTATGTAATTTTTGGACTTTGGAAAATTAAATTTTATGTACTGAAAATGAATCTGCTGATGTGTAAATATGTTAGAGGTTGGATTGCAAATTTTTCATGTGGAAACAAAAAGTTGATGCTATGATTTCTCCCGGATGCAATTGTAACCTATTTGAAATGAAAATAAAGGCACTAAAGGTGAAGTATTTGAAGCTGGAGTTAGAGAATATGAAGCTTGAAGAAAAGAACGCAAGTTTGAAAAATAAGACGACTTTTTGGAATTTAACGTCAAAGAAAGCATATGTGTTCTCAGTTGTAGGCTTATTAGATGCAATGTTATTGTATTTTAACCACTGAAATGTATTTGTTGTAATGGTTGTAATGGTTTTCCATGATTTTGATTAGGATTATTAGATGCAATGGTTCTCAGTTGTATTTTGTCCAAGATTTGTTAATGAAATATAATGGTTTGTGATCATTGTAATGGTTCCAATATTTGTAGCAGAATAGTGCAAAATTCTAACAACATTTGCAGCAGACTACCATTATATATCCTAGGTGTTTATATTTGAAGAAATCTTTTGCAAAATATCCTAATGTCATAGATTACATATCCTAGATTCCAACATCAATAATGTCATCCAGGTGTTCATGTTTGAAGAAATCTTTTGCAAAATATGACGAAACTGCCCTTGACGTTAAAATATAGTTTTGACCTTAATCATGGGTTGAAGAATATTCTATTAATATAATACCTCATGTTAATTTGCTTGGTCACAAACATATTCTTAATTACCAAATAATCACTTTTTCAAAATTGGCTCATTTGACTAAAAATAGTTAAACCAACACCATTTCTAGCAGTTCACAAATAATTGATTACAACATGTATTGCATATTGACTTCTTCAAACTGCAGCCAAATTTCTATGCAGAGGTGCACAAAAAAACTAATTCCGGACCCGACTTGGCGGTTCCTACCCGGAACCGGACCCGACCCTACCCTACCCGCGAGTATGGACCGGGCTTTGGGTTTCCCTCCGAAACTTGCCTGGAACCGGAACCGGAACTGGAACCGACCCTGACCCGGACCCGGTGGAACCGATTCCGCCAATACCCGGTCAAAACCCGGCCCTACCATACCCGAAACCTGAAAAAACCCGATGGAACCCAAATCATCGTAACAAAAATCTATCTAAACTACAATATAAATCCAAATCAAATAATCATTTATACTACCTATTGAATATAACATCAGCACCATCAGGTCTTGAAATAGGATTTATTAGGCAAAATGAGCAAATAAAGCATAGACTGTTATCTTTTAAGCACAAACTTCTTCAAATTAAGCAAATTAGAAGCTTGAACCTGCTTGTACCTTAATCCAAGTTCAGTATAATCTTCTAATCTTCAATACCAAATTCAAAAACCCAAAATGACTATAATCCAAGTGCATCCCAAAAAAAATCTATATGTAACCAGAATCCAAATTCAAAAACCCAAATTAAATCATCCAATAATGAGCAGCCATAAAATGACAAGAATCCAAGTGCACCACAAAAATGAGCAGCAACAGATCTTTATACTGATCAAATTGGCCCAAATTTCATAGGCTGCTCCTAACATTTGCATCAAATAAAGCCAAAAACTTGCAAATTCTTCACATCAACATGAACATCAATCCAAACATAAACATAATCTTAAACATTACCATTAAAGCAAACATAAACATCAATCCAAACATAAACATAATCTTAAGCATTACCATTAAAGCAAACACAAACATCCATCCTAAAGACCATTTTCTAGTTCAAACAAAAGACAAACAAAAGACAGATAAAAGACCATTTTAAGGTACTATTCCAGACTGGTAGGTCTTCTTTGGTCTTCCCCTTGGCTTCTTTCCTTGGGTAGATTGTTGGGTGGGTTGAGAAGATTGTTGTGTTTCTGCTGGCCTTTTAAGCCTTCCTTGTGACTTCTGTCCCTGACTAGATTGCTGTATGACTTGAGTAAAGTGTGTTATACCTTGTGAACCCTGTTCAACAGGTGCCTTTCTTGGCCTTCCCCTCTTCCTTGGTCCTTGACTACATCCAGCAGTTGATCTTTCAACAGATGAACTCTTTTTTTTAAACACACCATGCCCACTAAGCTTTCCAGGTTTATTAGGGAGTTCATGAGGATCTTTTTTTCTGTTTTTCTTAGGTCTTCCAGGACCAACCTTTACTGGTGAAGGGTCTAAAGGTAAGTGAACCGCTGGCCAATACTTTTCTAAAGGAAATGGGGGAATTGTGAATTCATAGGACTTGATATACATTTGCTTTGTGTAATAAGCATGAACATACTCCTCAACATTCACCTTTCTAAAACCTGCTACTGCACATACATGCACACATGGGATAACTGTAAGGTCCCATTTTCTACATGTGCATGTCTTGTTCTTCAAATCAACAGACACATCATCATAATACTTCACTTGAAACAAAGTGTTACTTGAAGGGTATACAGTACACTTAAAAAGCCTTATCCTTCTCTCTATCAAGCTTTTTCTGAATCCTTGGGCACACAATCACATTTTTAGCAGACATTTCATTTTGTTTTTTGACTAACCTTGTCATTATTGATAGTCTGATGTCCTATAACATGTTTATTATGTGCTTTGATCTTAACTGAAGGATATACCCATTAAATGTCTCTGCCATATTGTTGATTATGACATCAGTCTTGGTTTCTGTGTTGAGATAGCACCTGCAAAAACATTTTGGGTTCTGTTTAAGTATGGCTTCCGTTGCATCAGCATTCACTTGCCTCATTTCCCTAATGGCTTTTTTGAAATCAGGCACAGAGTCTGATCTAGTAGCTCTCCAATACAATTCCTTTAAGTCATCTCCTTTGTAGGTCTTATGCCAATTTGCATATATGTGCCTAGCACAATTTCTATGCTCGACATTAGACCAAATCAAAGCAACTGCATTAAGCAATCCCTGAAAACAAGTTAAAAAAAATTTAAATAAAATCAAGTCAAACATATTTAACTAAAACCCAGTCAAACATATTAAACAAAAACCAAGTCAAACATGGTGTAACATACCTTCTGTTGGTCTGATACAAGTGTCCAACCCATCCCATCTTCAGTGACTTCTAAACACTTCTTCAACTCAGCCATTAACCATGCCCAACTATCATTATTCTCCCTTTCTACAACTGCCCATGCTACTGGGTACAACTGATCATTTCCATCACTTCCTATTGCAGCCAATAGCATACCTCCAAGAAAAGTTTTTAGGAAACAACCATCAAAACATAAAAGTCTTCTACAACCACTTAAGAAACCCTTCTTCACTTGATCAAAACAGACAAAAAGCCTAAAGAACACCTCATCATCTGAATTTAAGTTATAGTATTGTGATGGGACAGTTACTAGTTCAAAAGTTGAACCTGGATTTGTTTGTTTCAAAGCCTCCAAGTATGAACCCAACTTATCATAATGCTCCCTCATTGATCCATAAAGTTTCTTTTGGGCACTATTTTTTGCCTTATAAGCCAGCCACGGAGTAACGAGAACGTTGTACTTCTCTTTAACTGCATCTTGAATCTCTTTTGCTTTCCAATTTGGCTTGGCTTTGAATATTGGCAAGAATTGGTCAGCTATAAAGTTAGCATTAAGTTGTCTGTTCTTCATCATGTTTCTCTGGCAAGTGTGTTCATTGGTTGCACTTTTAACCAAATAACAACCCTTTCTAGCATGAAATGAAATATAAACCCTGAATGGACAACCTTCAACACAAGAAACACCTAATATTCCATGTCTGTTATTGTTACTTATAGAAATGGACACATTCCTACCATTAGTGACTGCATAATTCCTTACAGCATCTTTGAAAGCATCCCTTGTAGGAAACCTTGTACCAACAACCCATACCCACTTACTCCAATCTGTATAATAATTTACCACTGGAACATTTGCCTTATGCTTATTCCATCTAATGTCATATTCCTCACTCTCTCCTGGTGAATTAACATCTGCTTCAAAGTCTTCATAATCACTTCATAGATATTCAACAAATTTGTCTCCTGGTGAAACGATTTCTGTTCCTTTTAATAGCAATTCTAACAAATCTTTCTGTGACAACTCATTTTCTTTTATGGCAACAATAGATGCTCTCCATTCTTCATCATCATTGTCTGAATCAGAACCATTCAAATCAGATACTTTCCACTCTTCATCATCACTATCTGCTTCATCAGATCAATCAGCTCCTTGATCAGACGACTCAGAACAAGAACTCTTATTAGCAACTTCTGTTATAGCTAGTTCTTTTTGGGGTAAAGTTATTAGTTTGGTTGGTGTAGGAAGTCTCCTGGAAATACACTTAGTAAATCCCTGCATAGGTAGTTCTTTGGTGGGTGAGGGTGTTACTTTAGTAGGTGTAGGAAGTCTCCTAGCAGTAGTGATGTGCTAAAAGTAGTTATAAATTTATTAAATAAAATTACGCTAATCTAGATACTAAGTAATAATTCTAGACTCTTAACTTAACTAAAACTACTAACCGGCAAGTGAACCGGTCGACTCTGGTACAGCTAAGTAAGTCCGGATATCGAACCCACGAGACTCTTTTAATTACTTAAACTAGCTAATTAGACTCAACTAACTGACACGACTATATATATTATGTTGGGGGTTTTTCTAATAACTAATATTAAATTAATCACTAAGACTTAAAGACGACTTAAACCTCGACTTAATTCAGATGATGACAAGCAACCACCTAGGCTAGAATCTCTAATGTATCAATTATCAAATAGTAGGAAAATGCTAAGTTATGGAAATGGGATCTTAATTTATTCACTTAAGAAAATCCAAACAGGACCCCGGACCCTTCTCAAGAAGACACCTATGGATTTCTATTAAGTTCTTAAAAACACCATCTTAATTAGACTCGCTTACGGTCGCTAATTATTTTATGACAAGTACCTCTGTAAGAAATCATATCTTACAGCGTGAAAATCAAAGGTAGTTAAAAGTATTCACTCGACTAGATAAACAAGGCTGAAAAATCAAACCTAGACGGACTCTTTACGAAGAACTAAACCAAGACTTATCATATAATCTATCACCTCTCAGCTATTTAGATTAGCAGCACACTTAGGTCTATTTGATTTATTAATATTGTTCCTATGGCTTTAATGCATATCAACCATAAACTAGTCAAAAACACACAGTAGATAACCTAATAGAATCCTATCATATGACAGACAATCACCAAGAAAACTATGAAACGATAAAACTCGTCAAACAATTCTAAGCACACATATGCATCGAATAAATAACAAGAAAACTCTTAGTTAATCATAAACCAAGATGGGATCTGCTCATGACCTAGCCATCTGCTTCCTTTTATAATTTATGTGGTGATGTCCAGCCCAAAGCCTCAAGCCCGTTTAATTTTTATGAACATACTGCATTGTATTTCATATAACAAATTATCACTTATTACTTTAATTATATCATTATTAATTTGAAAGTGGCAGGAACACACAATAATCTACTGTTCTACTGCTAGCCATTTTGAAGCATATGTTACAAGTCTTTTAAGCGCCTTTCAGTTGCCACCTGGTGATACACGTGTTGTTACTTTGGTGCTCAGTGGCAGTATGTCATCTAATTTCTTCATCAATAATTTCATGTGGGTCTCTTTGTGTGCTTCGTTTTGATGTGAAGCAAAGGTAAGTTCTAAATCAATCCTTTGTTGCTGATTTGGTTTTTACAGGTTCAATTGCATGTGTTTTTGGCTTCTTATTTTGCTCTCCGGTGAGTTTTCTAAGCTTATCTGTTCCTTTTGTTGCTTATTTGACTCAATTAGGTTGCAATTTGTTGCTCTCCATATCCATTATTCTAGGTTTCCCTATTTCTTTCATTATTTTTCACTCTAAAAAACAAGGGTTTAAGGGTTGGAATGATTCATAAGGCTAAAACATACCAGATTAATTGTAATGTAGAGGTCAGAAGAAAATAAAAGTGATAATACCTGTGTTTGAAAAACATATATAAAACCATGAAAGAGACCATTTTGCCATTATGGTTTAGTAGTATATATCAAATCTTGTAATCTGTATCCACAAAATTTGATCTTTTTTATTTCAAATCTGCACATGCAGATTACTGACCCGTTTGTATTACATGGTATCAGAATTTAAAATTTTTAATACAAACCTGCCCCTGCAAATTATTGACCCGTTTGTAAGCCTTAGCATCAAAAAATAAACTTTTTAATTACAAATCTGCCCCTGCATATTAATGGCCTGTTTGGCATCTTTAACTTTGATTAAAACCTGATCCTTTGTATTTAGTTAACAAAAAACAATTTCACTTTAATTGAAATGGTAAGTTGCAAGTCAACTATATATACATACCGAATAGTTCATTAATTACCCAAAGTTTAAGATTATATTTGGACACCAAAGACTTGAATGCTGCCAAGTCGTAACTTGTAAGTGTGAGCAGCAATATCTTGATCGTCATAAGCACCTTAAGAATTTTAGAAATCATATAAAGCAATCATTATAACTTTTATCCAGTAATAACTAATAATGGTAATGAAAAAAAAAACGCAGATCACATTGGCCGCATCGAGCACATAGGTAACGAAATAACAAGAAAGAACAAACGTCTGCGGAAGGTGACAATACTCGACACAAGGTCAGTTGTACAACTTGTAACTTTCAATTTGTTTACACTGCTTATAGTTTGAAACACTCACTACAATTATATAAAGCAAAAAGTTGCATAGACATAACTGACCAAACACCAATTAATAATAAACGCGAACATCAATTTGTAGGGCCTAAAAAATTAATATAACTAAAATAATTTTTAATGGGTGATATTAAAATTTCATAAACTAGAATAACTTGTAATGAGCCTACAAATTCAAAATAAAATGAATATACAAATGAACGAACTTAAACAAATATAAACTAACACCCATAATGAACATAAACGAACGAACATAATAAATGAAGATTCATGAACATAAATGAACGAAGACGTGTGTTCATTTTCTTCCATGTAACCAAATGAACGAAAAGTTTTGTTCATGTCCATTCATTTTTCGGTGTTCAATTCTTACTCTGTAAATTGATTCCAAATTTGTTTATTTCTCTAGAATGAAGGCTTATTTGATCGTGATTCTATTATTATTCTATTTTAGAATTTGGTTAGAAATTTATACTTAAATTTCTCTTAAGTTTGATCTTTTCTTTTTTCTTAATTATCGACCTAGAAACTACATTGCACACATTTTATACAATAAGTGAAATACATAGGTTTTAATATCTAAAATATAACCGGGAGTATAACTTTTTAAACCATTTGCACTTCTTGATGAGGGTCGAATTTTCTTTTTAATCAAATCATGCGGTTTCTTTTCTCATTCGGAACCTTGCTATAAAAATATTTGATATTTAATGTAGGTGGTGTTAAACATATAATAAAATTTAATTAACTATTATACATATCAGCAATTTAGTTAACTATGATATTTATACAAATCAGCAATTTAATTAACTATTATAATAAAATTTGCAGTCCTGTTTATTTACCCAGTGAAGAAATCGCTTGTATATGGTTTTTGTATAGCTTTGATAACATTAAAAACTAATAATATGTAATGATGCACACTTAGTTACCCATTTTCACTTAAGGGTAAGATACAAGCAAGTTTTTTTGTTTTAATTACATGGTTTTATTTAGCTTCAGTCTAGAAAAATGATTAACCTTTTTTAATTAGGCCTATGCACGACCACACAAGGCAATCTAAAAAAACATCGAGCCTTGAACCGGTGTTCATGTAGGGCTGTGCGTGGTTTGGTTTTGGCCCACAACCGTAACTACAACCGAACTCTTGGTTAACCGGAGAACAATAACCTATCGGTTTCGGTTAATAATCATGTAGACTAACATACACAATATGTATATTTTGCAGCAACAACAACATCGAAATAACATTCTGGGATGACAAAAGAAACGTGATCACAGACCAACCCGCAGTTGGCAAGATACTTGCTGTGTCATCAGCAATTGTCATGTTCTATCGTAACCATCAGCTGAACTACAACACAAAGGTAACTACACAAACTTCACACATAACTAACAACACACTTTACGCAGATGAGCTGCAGCTAGAGTCAATATCAGCAACCGCAGTCTCCATAAACCATCCAATACTAGATCTGCAAAACAGATATTCTAAAACGCATCTACTATCTCACTTAATAATAACTGAAATGAAGTTCTACTTGGCATTCTATTTTTATGTATTACGCACTTTTTGTTCAATTTCATAAAAAAAACAGATAAAGCTAACATGTGCCCAACTTGGCATCATGTGTCAGCACTCACCAGGTTCAAAGAAATTGGAGAAGAGCCAAGGACGTTCAGTCACAACCAATCATAACTCTCGCTTAAATGTTGCAACAGAATCCAGGCAGTAGCACTAGAATCCAGGCAGTAGCATTGTAAGTTACAACAACACATACTACACACAAAATCATTATAACAAAATCTATGATTGTCGTCTAACCATTTTCGCAACAGCAAAACAAAGGAGCATGTAAATAAAGGATAAATTGATGGCAGTAAACATAGCAGAAAAAAATAATAATTGTCAATCCATCGATCGCTGCAAAAACAACTGCAAGAAGAGACCACCACAAGACTCTCTAGGAAAATACTATAACCACCACCTAGACAACAGTAGCACATCAAACACTAACTACAAAATGATTTTGAACAGATGACCATCACCTCATCAAGAGAGCAAAGGTCTAGCAACAACGATATAAAGGACCCAATCACACTTTTTGAACAATCACAGCCTAACAACAAACTGCACAAAGAACTTCCGATGACTTCTTGAAGACAAAGTAAACCACACTTTGTCAAATAGCCTTGGGAGGCAATATTCGGTAAAAAAACAAGTAAAGGCCGTCCAAATAAAGACAATCAACAGAAAAAACTTTTTTGACACAAAACCATGTAGGCTTCAATTGCAATGTATGATTGTAATAGCATGAAATAAAATATTATTATGCTTTTAGCAGTGTAGTAAAAATTTCAATGTCTATAATACTCTAGCATAACGACTCCTCGAAACTACATGCCATAGCCGCAGAGCGTGGGTACGCATCCTAGTATATTAATATAATCTAATTGTATCATATGCATACATATCTTTTTAACTTTACCACATTCTTTTCATTTTTTCTTTTCATTAACTTTTTAAATTTAAATACCATATATAATAGTTAATACCTTATAATAATAATAAGTAATATATAACATATACACGACCCTTCATTCATCGGTCTTAAGTTTAGTAAAAGTGTTTCAATTTAGCTTATAGTCTCTAAAAACCATTAAACTCGCATGTGAGCCAAATATTAATAATATTCAATAAGAACTTAACTCAACAACACTTAAAAGTATAGGGAATATTTATATAATAATACGTATATTTTAGACTACATCAAATATCCCCACACTTAAACCTTTTTCATCCCTGAAAAAATATTTTTGAAATGGAATCATAATCGGAAAATATGGTCTTAAAACATATAGGTTATCTTATAACTTAGATAAACGCAAAAACTGCGATTGCCGATATTGTTGTCCACTTAAACCCAGCCACCAGCCTATCAAGCCCCCACGCACATTAAGCATTTTAAGTTCATATGATATCAAAAACCTATGGGTCTCACACCTTTAGAGTTAAGATTCACCTACCCATCTTAAGCATAGTAAAGACAATTAAATTGAGTTGAAGCAAACTGGTTCAACATATCACCGTAAGATAACAACCCCTTAATGGTAAGAAGAAAATACACTTAGATGGACTTATGAATGATAGGTCAAATGAAGTCATACGAGCATTCCCAAAATATTATTGGACTTTGTCCTATATATGCCCTAAGAAAATATTTATTGACTAAAAACTTTCGAGTCCCAATAGTGTATCCTCAGAGTCGCCATCCCCTTGGTAACACGTAAACTCTCAGTCTCGTCTAGTATGTGCACTTTGGCCTCTTTTTCTAATTTTTGAGAATGCTTCTTTGGCATTTTTCATTACATGATTTTCTCACTTCTTTTTTTATTGCTTTTTGGACCAACATTTTGGAATGCACTTTTTTTTTATGCACTTAGGCATCTTTTACCTATAAATATATAACTAAATTCTAAGCTCGTATAAAATTGGACATTTGCGGGGCGCCACCACTCTTTATTTATTTTCATAAAACGGAGTGGCGTGCTAATTTTAAAGTGCATTCAATTCTCACCACTTTAGGGTAATCAGCTTATGGTAATACCCTCTATGCCTTATCGAATTTCAGATTCACTATCCCCCCTAGGATGAGAACCCACAAAATCTAAGAATTAATTAGGTTTATTAAGAATATGCAATGTGAAACCTTTCAAGACTAGTTAGGCCTACCGGCACATCCCAAGCTTAGTACGCCTTCTTTAATATTATCTCATATTATTAGTAGTTTGAAAAACCAATTTCCGATTATACTATCATTTTCCATTTTAGTGCAAAAATATTCATTAAATTCTTGGGACAATTATTTTTTTTCAAATTTTTATGCACTTTTTTTTCATTTTTCTTTTATATATATATATATATATATATATATATATATATATATATATATATATATATATATATATATATATAGGGAGAGGATCAAAAGAAAACTCACTTTTAGAGAGAAAACTAAAAAACTCCTAAAGAATTATTTTTAATTAAAAATAAAAAAATATTTTCAAAATTCTGTTTTAGCTATTATTCTTATATTTTCTTATATTTCACTCGAAAGATATAAAAAAAATTAAAAAAAAAACCCGTTGTAATGCATATACGTATTACTGTGCGATACCGTTGTATTACACATGTGTATTACTATGTATTTTTTTTAGTTTAATAGTGTTTTATTGTATATATTCAATATTTGTGTATTGTATATGTGTAGTAGTGTTGTATTATATGAAAAAAAAATAATAATAAAATAATAAAAGTCGATGTGGTGCACATGTGCGTTAATGTTGTATTACACATACGTACTAATGTGTATTCGAAGTATGTATTAGTCTTATATTGGTATATACAATAGTGTGTATCAAATATGTGCAATAGTGTTGTATTCTATGCAATACAAACACTTATGCATATATGTAATGCACACTATTACATATGAGCACTATACCGACGAGGTTACCGACAAGTTTTTTTTTTTTTTTGAACCAATAACAACATATAAGAATAAGTTTTCTCCTCTTAAAGAGAAAACTTAAAAACTCCTAAAAACTTCTAAAAAACTATTTTTAACTTTTTTTTAAACTTCTAAAAATTTAAAAAAAAGTTAAAAATAGTTTTTTAGAAGTTTTTAGGAGTTTTTAAGTTTTCTCTTTAAGAGGAGTTTTCACTAGAACCCACCCATATATATATATATATATATATTCATATTTTTATTTTTGCCGAAAAACATCTATTTCCCATCCCAAACTTAAATGTCACATTGTCCTCAATGTAAGAAAAGAAAATTACAATTAAGATTATGCAAAAAATAAAAATGAATTAATGAATTAGAACAGACTCCCCTAGTAAATAGACGATATGCCTCGTAAGTCGTGTCCCGTGCCCATCAAATTTAAACCCAATCATCAAACTCTTTTCAAATAACGTCATATCTCATGAACAAAAGCGGCAATACTGAAGCAAGTGGCATCCCCACACTTATTTGTAATCATATCTCATCAACCATCTCACAAAAAACCCTAGAGAAACCTGCAAGTAAGAGAAGCAACACCCGACAGAGCAAAGAAGTAAAACAAAAAAAAAATAAAAATAAAATGAAAACATAGTACCGCGTTGCCTCCCGGGAAGCGCTAAGTTTATAAAAGAGTCTTCAGCCGGACTCGATCCCGAAACCTCAATCAGGAGGTTTCTCCTTTATCCTCTTCCCATCAGTGCTCTTCAATACTCTCTGTTTACAACTAGTTGAGAAGAAACTAGTTCCCAAACTCATGTGGGCACAAAAATAAGCATTCAGCTTGATCTACCAATTATTGAAATTCTGAGGATGTGACAAATTTGGCCTACTTTGATTTCTAACTCCAGATATCCTCCTTCTTGGGGTTCTTGATTTACGTGGAAATCCACGAACGGGTATCTCTAAAAACCTGCCAGTTTTACCACGCACACTGAGATGCAATTCTTTATTCTCCAACCCTTCAGATATCTCATGTGATTCCTCTTTGACAATTAGCTTCTTAACCGGCTCCCCAAATAATAATACTTCAAGCTCCATAATATCTCTTTCGGGGTTAAAATCTCTCTCATCAATATCAGCTAAACCTGCTAATTCTTCACCAAATTCATCTCGAAATTCGTCTTCCCAAGAGGGAATACACTCCTCTGTCTGATTCTGCATACCAACATCCTCAACCTCCATCATCGGCTCACTAAGTTGTATTCGACATTTTAAGCCTAACCGAAACTCATCCATAAAATTCCAAAGCGGTGTACTTGGATTCATGCTATGGACAACACGCATGAAATCAAAGAATATTTCTTCTGAATGTGGTATGTAATCCATCATTGCACCAAATGAATCTTTACAACCAACAACATTTCCCATCCTATCATATATCGGGCAAAATTTGGGCTCATAGTAGCACTCCATGAAGATCACTGTAAAGATAAACTTAAACAGAAAAGGATCACGAGCACCAGATAATAATGAAATAAACTATATATAAAAAAAACTAAACTAATTTAAAGAAATTAACCTATTAAAATAAAATAAAAACTACTTAAACTCCTACGACTCAAAAACAAAACAAAATACAAATAGCACGTATGTAGCAAGTAAGTCTAATCAAAGCTAATAACGCAATTGCCAAGAATCCCCGGCAGCGGCACCAAAAACTTGATGTGCTAAAAGTAGTTATAAATTTATTAAATAAAATTACGTTAATCTAGATACTAAGTAATAATTCTAGACTCTTAACTTAACTAAAACTACTAACCGGCAAGTAAACTGATCAACTCTAGTACAGCTAAGTAAGTCCGGATATCGAACCCACGAGACTCTTTTAATTACGTAAACTAGCTAATTAGACTCAACTAAATGACACGACTATTTATATTATGTTGGGGGGTTTTCTAATAACTAATATTAAATTAATCACTAAGACTTAAAGACGACTTAAACCTCGACTTAATTCAGATGATGACAAACAACCACCTAGGCTAGAATCTCTAATGTATCAATTATCAAATAGTAGAAAAATGCTAAGTTATGGAACTAGGATCTTAAATTATTCATTTAAAAAAAACCTAAACAGGACTCCAGACCCTTCTCAAGAAGACACCTATGGATTTCTATTAAGTTCTTAAAAACACCATCTTAATTAGACTCGCTTACGGTCGCTAATTATTTTATGACAAGTACCTCTATAAGAAATCCTACCTTACAGCGCGGAAATCAAAGGTAGTTAAAAGTATTCACTCAACTAGATAAACAAGGCTGAAAAATCAAACCTAGACGGACTCCTTATGAAAAACTAAATCTAGCAATCTTAAACAACCAAGACTTATCATATAATCTATCATCTCTCAGCTATTTAGATTAGCAGCACACTTAGGTCTATTTAATTTATTAATATTGTTCCTATGGCTTTAATTCATATCAACCATAAACTAGTCAAAAACACACAGTAGATGACCTAATAGAATCCTATCATATGACAGACAATCACCAAGGAAACTGTGAAACAATAAAACTCGTCAAACAATCCTAAGCACACATATGCATCGAATAAATAACAAGAAAACTCTTACTTAATCATAAACCATAAACAAAAGCAAAACCCAAACTAAAATCCAACGTCAACAAAAGTTCATTATAAACCTAGGCAGTTTGAGGGTTTAGCCAACAACCATACTCAAGAACAAACCAAATAAATAAGGTTCAAAAACTGAATTCATAAAGAAAACAATAAAATCAAACCAATAATAAGGATGCTTGGATGAGCAGGTGTTGAACCCAAACGCTCTCTGCTTAAACCAAGGGTTTGCTCTCTCTTTTTCTCATTTTGCGTCACCCCCTCTCTTGTTAATATTCTTTCTGGCGCCAACAAGGGGGTCCAAATCTGCCTCTTAATCGGTGTCTCACTTGTCTGCCGACTCCACCCCCAAGATGGGATCTGCTCATGACCTAGCCAGCTGCTTCCTTTTATAATTTATGTGGTGATGTCCAGCCCAAAGCCTCAAGCCCGTTTAATTTTTATGAACATACTGCATTATATTTCATATAACTAATTATCACTTATTACTTTAATATATTAATATAATCTAATTGTATCATATGCATACATATGCATACGTTACTTTTTCTTTTTAACTTTACAACATTCTTTTCTTTTTTTCTTTTTATTAACTTTTTAAATTTAAATAGTATATATAATAGTTAATACCTTATAATAATAATAAGTAATATATAGCATATACACGACCCTTCATTCATCGGTCTCAAGTTTAATAAAAGTGTTTCAATTTAGCTCATAGTCTCTAAAAACCATTAAACTCGCATGTGAGCCAAATATTAATAATATTCAAGAAGAACTTGGGCTCAACAACACTTAAAAGTATAGGGAATATTTATATAATAATACGTATATTTTAGATTACATCAAGTAGTTCTAGTGTATTTAGTTTTCTGTTGAGGTGGTTGTTTAGGGTTCAAAGAGGCTTCTGCTATGTGGGCTTGAATGTTACCAGGTTGGGCTTTGTTTTGGTTAAATTGGGCTTCAACAACAGAAGACTTACCTTGTACATATATATGAAGAATATGCTTCACATCATCACCCAATGTTGTCACCATCTTGTTCACATCTTCATCATTCTTCAACTGAATAAGTCCTTCTTCAAAGTTCATCCCAGGAATTAAGTAAAACATATCAAAATCTTTAGTTTTGTATGACTTACTGTCCATCACAAAACCCATTAGCTCAAAGTAAGACATTTTGTCTACATCAACTTCAAACATGTAAGTATCACCCCCCCCCCCCCCCCCCTCTCATAGTGCAATTTAGGTTTGGGGTTAAGATTCCCACCATGCCAAACTTTTACAATAATCGTATCATCCATCTCCCTGTATTATTACAAGTACAATTGATTCACTAATATGTAACTAAGTAGGAGTAAAGGGTGTTAAAATCAAAGTTCATACCTGATCGATGATGATGGCTGAAGAACTCTAATATGAAGAACTTGATTGATGAAAACTTAGGGTTTTTTCAACTATGAAACGATAAAGAAAAGTAAACTGGGTGTTTTTTAATGGTGTCTATTTCCATGTAATAAATTAATTATGTTAAAAAGAAATATAAAAAAGAAATTAAAATCCACATCATGTCCTAGTCAAGTTACACGTCAGCATAAAACTAACCCCGTTAAGTTTTTTTAACGAGGGACCATTGGGGGGCAAACTTATTAAATTTGGGACCGCGCTTGGCGAAAAACTGGATAGTGATTATTAACGGCCAATACCCTTTAATAGGGATTATTAAAATCCAATAAATCATAAATAAATACATGAATAAAATCACTTGATTTCGATAACACACGGATCAATTAACTGGCGAAATGAAAATCATATATTGTTCATTGTTAAAAATACATGAATATATTTTAATAAATAAATAAATACATGAATAATCACAAGCTACATATCAAAATAACCCTAGTAGGAAATACATCATGTATCTAGAATTTGGAAATTATTATTAGAAAATTATATCATGTAAATTGAAGCAATTGAGTATCATACCTTGCTACAGATCTGTAAATTGAAGATGTAATAGAAGAAGTGAAGGGATGTTATGAGGCATTGAAGAGGCGATTAAAGTAATTAAACATCCGGTGTTTCATTGGAGAGTTAGGGGGTTACGAATCGGTTACGGTTTCGCTATTAAAAGTCGTCGTCGGAGATAGTATGGACAGAACGTCGCCTGAGTTGAAGTCATTCAATTAAGCGGCGTCTCGGACTGCGATATCAAATAAAGGTCAAGTTTATAATTTATGTCAGCGAGAAAACCAGAAACGAAACAAGGGCTTTGGCACGCGCGTTTAGCTTCAATAGGATAAGGCTTCTAGAATATGTTGTGTTAGGCTATAAATAGGACTTTATGTAGTTAATTCTTGTGTGTGTTTGTATGGTGTTTTCACCCACCCAAGGGGAGCTCGCCTTGGGTGGGGTTCTAAACCGATGACAAGATCGTTCATTTATATTATCTATATTTGTTTTCGTTCGATCATTTGATTTCACCGCACCCGTCTCGAACGTTATCATAGACAAAATCCGTTCATGATCCGGTTTCGGGACCTACAATTGGTATCAGAGCGGGTTTGAATCAACTGATTCAACTTTTTTCTTGATCTTCGGTTTCTATTTCAGCGATTAACCGAACTAAAACGTTAATTTCTTGAAGACCCGTTGAAGTTTTGAAAATAAAGCTTGAAGATCTTGGAAATAAAGGTGAAAATAATCGTGCTATAAGTTCGTCTTTGTAGATACGACATTTTATTGACCGTTCTGCCATTCGCCGGAATTCCAGTGAGCCTAGGGTTCTTCTCCAGCGACGATTCCAGAGATTGAGATGTACATCAAACTCCGACATGAGTGTCGGTTATCTCGGTTTGTTTAAGGAGGTCGGCATTTTGGTGAAGATGGAGCCTAAAAACTTAGATGCGGTAGCGGCGGCTCGTGGTGGATGGTGAATATGGGTGGCTATTTGGTCAGAGAAACAAGGGATCTTGGTGGGTTAGAAGAGGAGGAGGAGTCACGACGGCGGTATACTTCAGCGGTTGATATCGTCGGAATATGATTTCCCGGCATGGATTCGCCGGTGACAGGTGGTTATGCTAGGAATCATGACGATGGTTGTAGGTTTGGTGGCCGGAAATGGGTGTCGAATCTCCGACGTGTTTTCCAGCGATGGAGTTTTTCGACGGTAGTCTTATGATCTGGCAGTTGTCGTATGATGTCAAGTAGGGTTTGCATATAGATAAAATTTTTATGTTGGGCTTTGTTTGTTTTGGATCTGAACTAATATGGACACTTGGGTTAAGTGTATGTTGGGCTGTGTGGTTTGAAGTTGCTGAACAAGCCTGCTGTTATTTCTTTTGGGCTGCATATGAGAGCAAGATCATTAATTTGGGCCAGATTGTTTAAGATGTTGTGGGCTGCTTAAATTATTGGAAAGTGTTTACAAGATTCATTTTTTTTTCAAGAAATAATTGTTTGCGGTTTGACCAAACTGAAGAAAGTCCAAATTGAGTGGGTTTTTCGTCATTGTTGGACCGTGTTCAAAACGTATTATTTCCATATTGTTTTTCAAGGCGCTTAAAAGGGAAATAATAAGCTTTGTCATTTGATCGTTGTCTCTGGTATTTCGTTGAGCTCGTCTTAACCTATATTGCTTAAAGATCCGAGATGGATAAAGAAGTGAGAACTCCTTCATGATTAAATTAGGTGGATCATACCTTGAGGGGTGATTGAAGAAGCTCCGGTTTGTCGGGTTATTTGCGAAAATGTGAGACACGGATTCGACAATGTTTTGATATCATAAGTCAAGGGGGGTGATTGTAAGGGCAAAAGGTTGTGACTTATGAAACACATTATATATTTAAGGTCAAGTTAATAATTTATGTCGGCGAGAAAACCGGACACTAAACGATGGCTTTAACGCGAGCGCTTAGCTTCAGTGGGATAAGGTTTCTAGAATATGTTGTGTTAGGCTATAAATAGGACTTTATGTAGTTAGTTTTTGTGTGTGTTTGTATGGTGTTTTCACCCACCCAATGGGGAGCTCACCTTGGGTGGGGTCGGTTCGTTTATCAAATATTTAATCTTTCTAAACCGATAACGAGATTGTTCATTTATATTATCTATATTTGTTTTCGTTCGATCGTTTGATTTCACCGCACCCGTCTCGAACATTATCAAGAACAAAATCTGTTCGTTGTTGGATCCAGTTTCGGGACCTACATGGACCCCGGCCGATTGGTGCACGTACTCTTATCTTCCGGCTATCAACGCCACCACATGATACCTGATTAACCGTCCGCTACTTTTAACGCTATTTTTAATGAAATTAGTAAAATAACATTAAAATTAGCGCATTTTCACTTTTTCCCACCCAAGACCCACACATATATACATTATATGACAATAAGATTGTACAACATAAAAGGTGTATATATAAAACCAAAGAGCACTAACATTTATACTAAAGACAGTAATCAAAATGGAAAACATTGTTAACAAGAGTTACAACATTCAACACATTATTTAGCAATGAAATAGATGAACACTAATACAAAAATCAGAAATGAGGTTTTTGACACAAGTCAAATGCAATAACAACCTTTGTTTTGAAAACTTATATTAATATCTGATATTTCAGAGATTGAGTGGTCATGAACATGTGTTTTCTTCTCTCTCCTCCACTTGTATATTTTCAACCGGTGTCTAATAAACATGACTCCTAAACCATAGAAAGTGAATCCAAGAGTACCGGCACCGATTGATATCAAAGATTCAAAAGTCCAGGTTATGCTATGGTGTTCATGGGGCATTCGCATAGTCACCCATATAGCCGCAATATATAAAACAGCCATGAATGATATTGCAGCCCATATAGCCTTGTGGGCGACTGTTAGTATCCGCTTTTGTGGCCTCTTTTTGAAAGGAATAATGCTGACCAAGATTACAATGATGCACATGGATACAAACAATGCAATGTGATTACTAATAGCAAAGATCTTGAAAGCGTGCTCATTGACCATAATCGCCTTCCCTATTAGCGATTCATCTAGGTGTAAACTACCCGGTGGGTTTATACCTGATGTGTGCACGACAGTTGCTATCAAAACTGCAACTATTATGATTGTATTTCTTGCATTCTATATTGCTTCTCTGTGTATTTTTATATACTCTTTTTGTGGGTGATTATTCTTGTTGGCTTTTATGCGTGGTTCTTTTTTACTGTCGAAACTTGCATTACTACCCGTCTCAAAAAGCTCATCAATCGACTGTATGACAGGAGGATCTATTTGTACACAAATCTCTTTTGTTTCACCGATTATATATTCTTCAAACTGTAATGAACATGAATACAATGTTAAGACTAGCTCCAACCCAAAGGGCTAAACACACTTTAATGTGAAAGTTTTCAGATTTCCACTAACCGTTAAAAACACTCATTTTCTTTCAAACGTACAAGCATCCTTAAAATCCTCGTATTTCCACATCATCAAATTTCATTTTTACTAAATTAAATATTTTATAGAAAATATAGTTAACTTATTATAATAAATAAATACTTTGTTAGTAAAATAAATTACATATATTAAAGTATATATTGCAAAAGAAGTAAAAAAATCTTCCTCTTCCTATTCTAATAAACAAAAATAATAATGCTTAGGTGTCATAACAATATTCAATTCTAGCCTAAATTTCTTTCCTAATTCTCTAATCTCTTCTCTCATTCATCCTAACTATCTATAGGTAATGAGTTTAAACAATTTTGACAAAATGGTTATAACTAAGAGAATTAAGAGAAAAATTAGGCTATGAGTGTAAATCTAAATAAATTCATTTTATCATATTTATTATTTATCTAGCTCTAGAACCATGTAATATATGAGATTTGTTAATATATGAATTAATAAAATGAATATTTGAAAGGAAAAAAAAAGATACAAAATAAAAACATAAAATAAAAAATGTTGCTTGTGTTTATAGTCCTATAATATTGGATAGTGCCTGCTTATGATAAAATTAAAAATGTTGTGTATGAAATATAAAGAGATTTTCTCAACTTTGTAAACTTGAAATTCCAGACTTCTTATTTTTACTGTATATTTTCAATTCTTTTTATCTTTAATTTTTGTCTTATTTCTAATAACGGATCTTATTAATTTTTATCATTTAACAAATTTCGTGTATCCCGTGTAATACACGGGTTTAAAAGCTAGTTAGCAAATATATATAAATTAATGTTTTCAAAACTTCTTAAAGCATTAAGTATTTTTGTTATTTACCTCATTATAACATTTATAACTAGGTTAGAGCCCGTGCTTCACACGGGTGAAAAATATAATAAAAATAAAAAATTATTATATGTAATACGTAAATTCAATTGTTTCATATAATAATTTTTACTTATGACATTTTCTATTAAGTTTTTGATATGCACTATAATTTTAAGTTGAAAACCAAATCTTTTAGTTTGATTTATTTAAAATAAAGCAGTCATACCGATATTGTTATATTAAATATTATATGTATAAATATGATATTTATAACAAAAAGTTGTCATAGATTTAAAAACTAAATTTACAATGACTAAGGTATTGTTGTAAAAGAAAATAAATAAAAATATATTATATTTTAAATTAAAGAGAGAAACGATGAACAATCTTAAATGCTTTTGCTAAAGAGATATGAGAAGATAATGTGATATTGTGAATTACGAAAATGTTAACAATTAAATATAATTTTGGTTTTATACTTGAAGAGAAATCACATTTATATATGTTAAGTCAAGAAATGAAACACAATTACCATTTTAGTGGATTTGATAAGCACATTTAGTCTTGGATTCAAAATTTGTATCACACAATAATTTATTTTTCAAAATTTTATAAAGCCTTACGGGTCATGGGTTATAATAGGAAAACGGATCATGGGTCATAATATAAGAGGAAATAATGACATGGCACCTACTTGGTATTCTATGTAGAATGCCTAGTTAAATGTCATGTGGATAACTTGTTTTGCTTTAATAATATAATTAGATGGTTTAAAGTTAAAAGAATTGTAATGCTCAGGTCGATCAAGCACATGGTGCATAAGTAATTAATGCATTTGGAGACTGTTAAAAGAAAAGTTTGAATTTCTTTCTTTAATTGGACCCACCACCACCTTTGGGCATTGTCCTTGTCCTAACCTCGCTAGCAACGCCGCCCTTCTGGTAATCAAAGACGCGTTATGAACGAGAACAACGAAACTGTTTGGCTAACACCCAAACTTTATTGATCAAGAAATCTAACTCAAAAACTTGATACCATTTGTCCCATACTGTAAACACGGTATATATAGACTAACCTAAACACGTTAGAATATATTTAGGACACAATAAAATCAACACGCGATAATTATCTCCATCTATACCTAAAATAGATTTTCCATAAAATAATTATCCATAAATAACCCGTTTACTTGCACGCCAAGACAACCGGTTTCTTGCTTCCCAAGTCGCTCCACGCAATAGCCAAGAGTCGACTTGGAAATTCCCAACAATCACCCCATAAATTTCTGAGTCGTACAGGGGAGATCTTCTGACTTTAGAAAAGCTTGCATCTCCTTGAATTTAATCCGCACGAGAGCAACTAATATCTTTATCTTCTCGATTCATGCTTCTGGGGCGAACACTTCATCATAGTCAATCCCGGGATGTTGCGCGTATCCTTTCTCCAAGCGTCGCCTTGTGTTTGATTATCGAATTCCATTTTACTTTGAATACCCGTTTTAAACCGGTTGGTTTAACTCCTTTTGGTAACCCCGTTAAACTCCGCGTTTTCTTTTTCTCGATTGAACTTTAACTCATAATCACCAATATTATCGAGTAAGATCAAATGGCAAGTAGAACATTTAACCGGGGTTTGCACAACATCATTCATGGATGCCTTACTGCAGTTTGCGACAAGAATTGTGCTGTTAGCGACTGATGTGCTGAAAGCGGTCTATAAAAACCTAACCTAACCTAGACACTCTAGTTTTAAATTTATAAATCTAGACTCTCCTAATGCTAGACCACTAGACAGGCAAGTGTACCTATCGACTGTAGTAAAGCCTAATGAAGTCCGGATGTCGAACCCACAGGACACTAGCGACACCTAAACTAGACTCTGACTAATAACTTAAATAAATAGATTTAATTGATTTTTTTTGTATTTTTAATTATTAACTATAATAAACTAAATAAAACTTAAACTAAAACTGACATAGAGCTATATATGAACAAATCGGATCGGAACTTATATAGGAGAAACAACTACCTAGGCAAGGAATCCTACTGGTAAACTCGTAAACTCTTGGAATTGGATTTATGATTGGTAACCGGATTCTAATAAAATGTAACTCAGGGAATAACTAAAGTATGCTAGATCACCTTCTGGTCTCACTAACAATACCTAAGAACCTAAATATCATGTAAAGCTCAACGGTTTAATGGTTCGAATCACCTCCCGGCCTCACCTTACCTAACTATGCTAAGGTACCCAAAGATTAAATCACCTCCCGGTCTCTCTAATCACAATATACCTAAGGCGTAAAGGGGTATTCTTATTAAATTCGGTTATAACTCGGATCTGTAAGAATCTAAGGGAATCTAGGGCAACTCACTCCCGTGCAATCACTACCCAAACCCGCAAAAGACCAAAACAGACGACACTTAATTACCTCCCGGTCTCTCAAGTGGCAGAATATAAGGTATCTCTAAACTCTCAATTACCGTTCCTATGGTAAACGTTAACAATAAACCATAAACTAGTCGTAAACACACAGTAAACAACCTAATACGCATCCATACATGAAAGACGTTCACAAAGACGCATATGGAACAATAAATTAATCATAAATTAATACCAAATACACATGCGCATCATAACCAAAGACAATAAAAACTTTTACCAAAGCAAAAACCAATCAATAAACAATCCAAAACTGTAGTAAAGCCTAATGAAGTCCGGATGTCGAACCCACAGGACACTAGCGACACCTAAACTAGACTCTGACTAATAACTTAAATAAATAGATTTAATTGATTTTTTTTGTATTTTTAATTATTAACTATAATAAACTAAATAAAACTTAAACTAAAACTGACATAGAGCTATATATGAACAAATCGGATCGGAACTTATATAGGAGAAACAACTACCTAGGCAAGGAATCCTACTAGTAAACTCGTAAACTCTTGGAATTGGATTTATGATTGGTAACCGGATTCTAATAAAATGTAACTCAGGGAATAACTAAAGTATGCTAGATCACCTTCTGGTCTCACTAACAATACCTAAGAACCTAAATATCATGTAAAGCTCAACGGTTTAATGGTTCGAATCACCTCCCGGCCTCACCTTACCTAACTATGCTAAGGTACCCAAAGATTAAATCACCTCCCGGTCTCTCTAATCACAATATACCTAAGGCGTAAAGGGGTATTCTTATTAAATTCGGTTATAACTCGGATCTGTAAGAATCTAAGGGAATCTAGGGCAACTCACTCCCGTGCAATCACTACCCAAACCCGCAAAAGACCAAAACAGACGACACTTAATTACCTCCCGGTCTCTCAAGTGGCAGAATATAAGGTATCTCTAAACTCTCAATTACCGTTCCTATGGTAAACGTTAACAATAAACCATAAACTAGTCGTAAACACACAGTAAACAACCTAATACGCATCCATACATGAAAGACGTTCACAAAGACGCATATGGAACAATAAATTAATCATAAATTAATACCAAATACACATGCGCATCATAACCAAAGACAATAAAAACTTTTACCAAAGCAAAAACCAATCAATAAACAATCCAAAACTGTAGTAAAGCCTAATGAAGTCCGGATGTCGAACCCACAGGACACTAGCGACACCTAAACTAGACTCTGACTAATAACTTAAATAAATAGATTTAATTGATTTTTTTTGTATTTTTAATTATTAACTATAATAAACTAAATAAAACTTAAACTAAAACTGACATAGAGCTATATATGAACAAATCGGATCGGAACTTATATAGGAGAAACAACTACCTAGGCAAGGAATCCTACTAGTAAACTCGTAAACTCTTGGAATTGGATTTATGATTGGTAACCGGATTCTAATAAAATGTAACTCAGGGAATAACTAAAGTATGCTAGATCACCTTCTGGTCTCACTAACAATACCTAAGAACCTAAATATCATGTAAAGCTCAACGGTTTAATGGTTCGAATCACCTCCCGGCCTCACCTTACCTAACTATGCTAAGGTACCCAAAGATTAAATCACCTCCCGGTCTCTCTAATCACAATATACCTAAGGCGTAAAGGGGTATTCTTATTAAATTCGGTTATAACTCGGATCTGTAAGAATCTAAGGGAATCTAGGGCAACTCACTCCCGTGCAATCACTACCCAAACCCGCAAAAGACCAAAACAGACGACACTTAATTACCTCCCGGTCTCTCAAGTGGCAGAATATAAGGTATCTCTAAACTCTCAATTACCGTTCCTATGGTAAACGTTAACAATAAACCATAAACTAGTCGTAAACACACAGTAAACAACCTAATACGCATCCATACATGAAAGACGTTCACAAAGACGCATATGGAACAATAAATTAATCATAAATTAATACCAAATACACATGCGCATCATAACCAAAGACAATAAAAACTTTTACCAAAGCAAAAACCAATCAATAAACAATCCAAAACTGAAAATAAAACAATTTAACAAGTATTCATCCAAACCCAAACAGTTTACAGGTTTAGCCGCTCATAATAATTAGTGAAACAAAGGTATAATATAAGTCACGGTTCATCGTAAAACAAATAATATTATTTGAGCTA
This sequence comes from Bidens hawaiensis, assembly GCF_021521415.1. Lineage (NCBI taxonomy): Eukaryota > Viridiplantae > Streptophyta > Magnoliopsida > Asterales > Asteraceae > Bidens > Bidens hawaiensis. The sequence goes on from NW_027491249.1 coordinate 1,426,935, forward strand.
CCTGCCTATAAGCTTAAATTAATTCAGCTGCATGATTGCTTTCGATTAATTCACCTTTCAAATAATGACTTTTTGAATGAATTGGCCGTGAGATTGACAAGTGTGCTTTCTTCCTTTTCTTTTTTTTTTTTTTCTGTTCGGACTTCCCAGCCTCACCAAAGGGGGCGGACCCCTTTTTTTCCGCTCTAAGTCCTCCTAAGACCCTTTTTATAATAATATCCTCCTCCTATTGTAGGGTTTTCTTTTCTTTTTATTCAAGTAATAGCCTCACGGCAACCGACTCTCACAATTTATACTTTGGCCCACAGATTTTGTTGAATCAGTATTTCTCTTGTTTTTGAAAGTCCTTGTGGCCAAACATAAGCCCACCCTTTCTTGATTTTGTGGGCCACTCCATGATGACTTCTTTACGGTGTCCGTCTGGCAACACAAACAATTATTCATGAGTAAAATATTTGAATTAAAGATTTAAATAAATTTATTTAAATAATGCTATATTGTTTATATGTTGATGACGGTGACTCAAATTTTCAATATAATACTTTCTTTTATTATAAATGCTTGTTATTTAGATGAACAAATTTAATTAATTGATATATATATAAATAAATTTAGAGTCGATCATTATTAATATAACTTAGTTTGATTTACTCGTTAGTCACAAGTTTAGTAAAAAAATATGCTTAATATTAGCTCATTGTCTTCCGAAACCTTTAATATCTAAATATGAACCAATTATGACTTATATCTTAGTAAAAACTAACCAAAAGTAATTAAAATATGGGAAATGTTTATATAAAGATATATATAATTTGGACCACATTAGCGACACTTTCATTGCTTTTATTGCAGCTAGCGACAGATTCTTTGCTGGTAGCGACAGTTTTGTCGCTGTTTGCGACAGTGCTGCTGCTTTTGTAATGAGTCTGTCGCTGTTGCTGCTGTTAGCGCAGTTTTGTTGTCGCTATTGCTGCAGTGTGTTTCGAATGGTTTTGGTGTCGCTGTTCGAGACCCGAAATTTATTGGCCCGCAAATACCAGAGAACATACCTGGTAATTTTGCTTGTAAACAAGTTGGGTTCCCAATATTTAGTCGAATTTTATAAAGCATCTTGGCGTTCCTCGTGACCTTCATTAGTAACCTCCCATTATTATCATGCATCGTTAAGTAGTTACTCCTCATCTGTATATCACAACCCGATGCGGTTGCTTGACCCAAGCTAATCACATTACACTGCAAAACCGGAATATAATAAATATCATTCATCAATTTATGTTCTCCAATTTTACCTTTAAAAACAATCGAACCCTTCCCTTTGATCGGTACACATGAACCATCCCCGAACCTTACTCGTCCGACTATCTGTTTGTTTAATTTCCGAAAAATATTCACGGTTTTCCGTCATATGGTTGGTTGCACCATTATCTAAGTGCCACATGTCGACCTCACCCGAATCGGCATCGTACTTTGTCGGAATTACTTTATCTTCGTTAAGGTATACGGTTTCCCGGACACCTTCCATCATGAAAAACGAAGCATCAAGATCTTTTGGTTCACGCTCGTCCGTTCGGTTCAAATTTGCTTCTTCATCTTACCGAAACCGGTCGGGGCACCTTGAGATAAAGTGCTCGAATTCATCGTACCTGTAACATTTAATGTGTTATAAATCTCGTTCCGTACCTTTTCCTTTCTTATCGTCACGTTTCTTGTTATTATCTCGACCGCGTCCCCGTCCTCTTGAAGCGTAGGATCCTCGACCTCGACCCCTGCTAAATGAATTAGATTAGTGAACATTAAATGATCTTGACTGCTCTCGGTTTGAAGATTGTCTTCTTTTATCCTCTCTTCATAGGCTTTTAATTGGCCCACCACATCATCAAACCAAACCGTCTTTAAATCTAAAACTTGCTCAAGTGATGCCACAATATGAATAAAACGTCTCGAAAGACTCATAAGGAAATTTTTTTACCATTTTTTCTTCCAGGAATATCTCTCCGAGCGTGGCGGCTTTTGATGAGTAGCTCGATAGCATGGCTGCATACACATCAATCGTCCCTGTTTCTTTCATCTTTAACCCGTCGAACTCTGACGGTAGGGTTTGGAGCTTCGCTTCCTTCACCCGCTCAGCACCTAGATGTCGGGTCTTTAACGCTTCCCACATCTCTTTCGCCATGCGCAGATTACCAACTTGTAAAATCTGTGCTTCTGGGATCGACTGAAAGATCAAGGCAATTGCTATACTATTTGTTTTCACATCGCTGTTTCCCTGGTCAATTGTATCACACACGCCATGCACGTTCATTAGTACCTGCATGTGCATAGCCCAAACCGTGTAGTTCTTTGTTGTCAGTTTCGGGCTTTGAAACGAATTCGGGTTCGTGCTCGTTTCTTTGGCCGGTTGATCAGCCATCGATCTTCGTCAAACCTTACCCGTGAAAACAAGTCGTATTGTTGAACCAAGAAAAGAATTAAACCACCTTGTTTTTTTTTTCTTTTTTTTTCCGTTCTTCGTTAGCAGCAACAAGCCAACAAAAGAAATAAAACTAACTTTTAGCTTTTGTAGCTTTGGCGTTCTCTCTTCGTTAAGTGCTTTATTATCTTCTGTAGTGTGCAAAACCACCCACTTCAACAAATAACCTTTCGTTTGACTTCGCTTTGCACCACTTTAGAAGACCCAATCAAAACCTACACACGTTTCGATTGCTATTCACGGATATCTCCCGTTCCAAATTCCTCTAGCATAAACACGATCACCGATTGCCGCCGAACAGCAAAGAGCAACGTTCCGGTCACCAAATCTTAGCTCGTCCCGGCCCTTGTCTCGATCGCCGACCGATTTTCGATTTCTTGAACCCGCTCTGATACCAATTCTGGTAATCAAAGACGCGTTATGAACGAGAACAACGAAACAATATTTAGTTAACACCCAAACTTTATTGATCAAGAAATCTAACTCAAAAACTTGATACCATTTGTCCCATACTCTAAATACGGTATATATAGACTAACCTAAACACGTTAGAATATATTTAGGACACAATAAAATCAACCGATAATTATCTCCATCTAAACCTAAAATAATAATTATCCATAAATAACCCGTTTACTTGCATCCCAAGACAACCGGTTTCTTGCATCCCAAGTCGCTCCACGCAATAGCCAAGAGTCGACTTGGAAATTCCCAACAGCCCTTAGGCACCACGGTAGGCTGCGGAACACCGACAAGGGGCGCGGTAGGTAGTGCGCGGAAGGGGGCGTTTTTGGAACGGCAAGCGCGGAAAGTGGGCCCTCTCTCTCTCCATCTCTCACACACACATGCATTGGTGTCTTTGAGCTACTGTTCTCAGCAGCCACCATTTCTGGCCTGCTCGTCTTGTTCGACTATATCCCTAAGGGCACCCATGTTATTTTTCACGATTGCCTGTGTAACCATCTACTGCATGTCTCTTTAAAGCCGCAATCAAACAAGCTTTGTAGTTGAGCAGGTTCACTTTCGTGTGGAGACTTACTAAGAGTTTATCTTCTTAATTTCTTATAATCAAATGATGTGTACAAGTCGTCGTCGACGAAACAATTGTTTGTCCCTCTCTAGAACTATATCAATAATACAATTACTAAATCAACACACCATCAACTTCAGATCAAACGTCATATTATACGGGTTGCATAACAATTTAAAATGATCATGCAAGTCGTATTTTATTTACCTTGTTGAAAATGCATGGGGAAGAGTAAATGAAGAAGATGATAGTGTTATAATTAATATTTTATTCATTTGTTCTCTTGTCATTTTATTGTTTCTCAACGTCTTTTAGACTTGATGCTTATGTTGACCAAGAGCAACAAAAACAAACAATAACAAACATACAATAATGACTTTTAATACACCAATTTCTATACGATACTTAGATTCTTTTTCACGGTTTTTTTCACACTATTTTTTTTAACGCCCAACAAACATAGAATGCCTAGAACATAAAATGCCTAGGTACTTTATACAGGGTGACCCAATGACAAAAGGCAACCGCCAACAACTGGCCCAACCCAGTCGTACAGAGCCCTTAAGCGCCTCTAAATTAACCTAATCAGAGCTATATCAAAGACAATATCTAAAGTTCTTACAAATCGCTTGAAGGGTGTCCTGAAATCCATGGTTTAGAATTCTCAGTCAGCTTTTTTAAGTGATAGATCGATTTTGGACGGTCCACTCATCATAAATGAGATCATAACCTAATGGAGAAAAAAAAATGTTGAGCTTTCATTTAAGGTTGATTTTGAAAAGGCGTAGGATCATCTAAACTGGAAGTTCTTGGATAGTATAATTTATTAGTTGTGCTTCATGTTTAGATTGATCCAACAATATAACGAGAAAATAAGAAAGTGATCATTGTTATTTGATATGTTAACTTGGGATTTGGGAGAACACATGTTTCACATGTATAGATATATATAATGTTTATTTTTTCTCGTTTATAACTATTTAAACTCGTGTAATACGTGACATTGTTAGGGTATAAACTTTTTCATAAATCAAGAATCCTCATATTCGTATTATTGCATGCCATGTACTTATAAATTTGTTTCAATTGATATTGTGTATTCATTAATTTATATATTTTTATGAATGAAAACACTGATTTTAACGACCAACCACTATAAGAATTAAACATATATTTTTCTGACAAAAAGAATATCATTTTAGGTCGAGGATATCTGCTATACCTAGTGAGGGGTGAGCAATGCCACATAGCTAGGCATCACATAAGCAAGGAAGGATATCATCACTCACGTATGTTTGTAATAGATGGATAAAATCCTCGCCTCTTCTCATTAACCAATGTCAATATATAATACATGGAATCCCCTATTTTAGGGATATATTTACATATATTTGAATTATGAATAACAAGATAATTATCATTAATATACAATACTATTACACCCCCGTAGTCGAAGCGGGAGGTGATCGAATGCTGAGATTGGCTCGGAAGTCATCAAAAAGAATCTTCGGGAGTCCCTTCGTGAAGATAACTACAATCTGGTAGCGTGTCGGTACATGTACGATGCGAACCTTTCCTCGTTGAACCTGCTCGCGAACAAAGTGTATATCTAGCACGATGTGTTTCGTTCTTTGGTGTTGCATTGGATTACCCGATAAATATATCGCACTTATATTGTCACAGTACACTAAAGTCGCTACCGATAGTGGGCGATGTAGTTCCAAAAGTAAGTTCCGCAGCCAACAAATTTCCGCCACAACATTGGCTACACCCCTATACTCAGCCTCTGCGCTAGAACGCGATACGGTCGACTGGCGTTTTGACGACCAAGATAAAAGATTACCCCCCAAGTAAACACAATAGCCGGATGTCGATTGTCGAGTGGGCAACCAGCCCAGTCCGCGTCCGTATATGCCCGTAGTGCAAGTGTCCGTGTCGGACCGAGTGTGAGGCCGAGATCCGAGGGCCCTCGGAGGTACCGCAAAATCCGAAGTAACGCATTCCAGTGAGAGACCTTGGGTGAATGCACACCTGCTGGACTGCGTAAGAAATGTCGGGGCGGGTAAATGTGAGGTATTGTAGAGCCCCGGCCAAGCTTCGGTAGAGAGTTGGGTCTTCGAAGTCGTACCCGTCGTTATCACTCAACTTCGGTTTTGTATCAACAAGCGTGGGTACTGATTTACATGTAGACATACCTGCTCTTTCCAAGATTTCATTCACATAATTACGTTGAGATAAGAACATAGAATCACCGTCTCGTTTGACCGGAATCCCCAGAAAGAAACTAAGCGGACCAAGGTCTTTCATAGCAAATTCTGAAGCAAGTTTGGCCATGATGTGAAGTCTTAGAGCTTCCGAGGAGGTGCTGAGAATTATGTCGTCAACGTAAATAAGAATATAGGCTGTCTCGGATCCATGTTGATACACAAAAAGTGAGTTATCACACCGGCTTTGGGTGAATCCGAGTGTGACAACGAAGTCTGTAAATCTTTGGTACCACGCCCTCGGTGCTTGTTTTAACCCATATAAAGATTTCTTTAGTCGACATACATGGTCCGGATAATCGCGGTGACGAAACCCCATGGGTTGATGCATATATACTGTCTCATGAAGCGTTCCGTGTAGAAACGCATTCGCCACATCGAGCTGATGAATCGACCAAGACTGTGAAAGTGCCAACGATATTACCGTGCGAATAGTGGCCGACTTTTCGACAGGACTAAACGTTTCCCCACAGTCGATACCCAGTTGTTGGTTTCTACCATCACAAACCAACCGCGCCTTGTATCTTTCCAAGGACCCGTCCGACCAAAATTTATGCCGGAATAACCACATACTTCGTATGACATTCATCTGTGGTTGGCGCGGGACTAATTCCTATGTTCCATTTTTAATAAGGGCATTAAATTCCATATTCATTGCTTGGCGCCATTCATGTGTAGACAAGGCAACAGTCGGGTTACGGGGAATTGGGGCGATAGCGGTGGTATTTAGGTTGAATTGTTGTTTCGGTTTGGAAATTCCGTCCATGGATCTGGTACGGATGGTGCGGGTAGTAGTAAGCGGGGTTTGCACGGTGGGTGGGTTGGGAATATTTTCCACAGTTGGGATAGGATTAATTGTTGGGTTTGGGTTGTGGTTGGTTTGGGCCGTAGTAAGTGTGGGGTTAGTATGTGTGCGTTGGGTCGTGGAGGTATTAAGTGTGGGGGCTGAGTTTTAAGTTGTGTTAGGTGGTCGGCGACCATAAACTCGTAAGGGAGTTAGTACAGTAGCCGTAGGGGGTGAGGGTTCCGATCGGGTAGGTGGATTGTTGGTGGGGGGATTAGGTGATGGAGTGTGGTCTGTGGTTAAGTGCCAATATTGTGGGTGTATTGGGTCGGTTAGTCTGGTGTAAGTTTGAAGTATGGGTTTGTTTATTGTTTTGAATGGGAATACGGTTTCGTCGAATTTTACGTGTCTACAAATAATTATTTTGTGTGTCGAGAGGTCAAGACACTTGTAACCACGATGTTGGGTAGGATAACCAAGAAAGACACAAGGTTTTGAGCGAGGCTCAAGTTTATGGATTTTGGTGTGAGGAACGAGCGGATAGCATAGACACCCGAACACTCGAAGGTGGTCGTAGGAAGGCGTCCGTTTGTAAAGTAAGTAAGTGGGGGTTTTAAAATTATGATTTTTACTTGGAAGAATGTTGATTAAATAGGTAGCCACTTGTAGCGCATGGTGCCAAAGGTTATTTGGTATGTTGGAGTGGGCTAGAAGGGTGCGAATGATGTTGTTGATCGAGCGGATTTTATGTTCCGCTTTACCGTTTTGAGAAGAGGTGTACGGACATGAAAAATGAAAGGTCATGCCGTGTTGGTTGCAAAATGATTGAAAGGAAGTATTAGAGAATTTCTTTCCGTTATCACACTGAAACTGCTTGATGTTGCGTTCAAACTGAGTTTCAATTAGTTTATAAAACGTTTGAAAAATGGTGTAAACTTGTGATTTGTTGCAAATGGGATAGGTCCATACAAAATTTGTCACGTCATCAACAAACAATATATAATAACGATGACCACCGGTGATGTCCATAAATCACTGTGTATCAAATCAAACGGTAAATAAACATTAGAAGTAGATAGAACAAAAGGTAGTCTAGTACATTTTCCCAAAACACATGGTTGATAAAGTTTTGAATTAACCTTATTGCATTTAATAGAACTAGATTTATTTAAAACATGCAATAAATTGGCCCCCAGGTGTCCCAAGCGTTGATGCCAAACATCTTGAGCGAGAGCGGTGAAGGAAGGAGAACGGATTTTAGAGATGATTTGAAGCGTGAGCGGATAGAGGTCCCCAGTACTATTGCTGCGTAGGATACGCGCCTTGGTCTTGAGGTCCTTCACAAGAAAACCAAAAGGGTCAAACTTAATAGAAATTTGGTTATCCGTAGTTAAACGACGAACCGATAAAAGGTTTTTGATAATATTAGGTGCAAGGAGAATGTTGTTTAGTTTTAGGGGTGGGAAAGATGGTTTTAGGGTTTGGTTGCCTTGTCCGACTACGGGAATGGTATTACCGTTACCAACAATTATATTTCGTGAATTGCCATTATTAAAAAAAAATTGAAATTACCTGGGTTGTTGGTCATGTGGTTCGTGGCACCTGTATCCATGAACCATGGTTGCTCAGGAGGATTACGGGCCATGGTGTGAAGTGCCTGTTCGATGTCGGTGGGAGTGTAGCTGGCGATATAGGCCTAAGATGGTCTCGGACCGAGAACTCCATGACCGGATGAGTTAGGCCGTGAATTTTTCGGGTATGGGCAAGGTGGAGACGGCGCCCACTGCTGCCATTGAGACGCCCCCGCACCCGGGTTAGACCACATGCTGGGAAACGGTGCCCATGGATAATACCCGACCTGCGGGAAAGACCCACGACTAGCCATATTTCTCCCACGACCTCTGCCCTTGCTGCGTCTGTGGCTGTTACTGCTGCTGTTGACCCGTCCCCTATTCAGATTCTAGTCGTTTCTCGCTTCTGCACGTTGATCGGAGGGTGCGTTGTTGCTGCCGTTAGAGCTGACCTGTAGGGCAGTGGCTGCCGAGTTGGCGGCATGGAGTGCAAGGGCTGCCCTTTCAATTTCTTCCTGGCAGAGTTGCGAGCGGCAGTTATTGAAATCAGGCAATGGTTCCTTGTTACGGATCACGGTAGCAATGGTGACGTATTGTTCTGTTAGACCCCCAAGTAATTTCAAAACCAATTGTGTTTGGGACAGAGGAACATCAACATTGTAAAGTTGGTCAGCAAGCATCTTAATCTCTTGGCAATATGCAGCCATGTCCTTGAAATTCTTGAGTCGTGTGTTGGTGAGCTTAGCCTGCAGATACAGGGCACGCGAACTCTTGTTGTCTTGAAAGAGGTTTTCGAGAGCGATCCATGCGTCGTACGCCGTGGTGTCTTTCTTGAGAATGGTCCGAAGGAGGTCAGTGGAAATCGTCCCGTATATCCACTGTAGGACGATAGCGTCCAATCTTTTCCAAGAATCTTGTGTTGAGGCTGGGTTTTTTTCTTTGTCTTTGTTAGCAGCCGCAAAGGAGGAAGACGAGAACTGCTGTCTCGGCTCGAGATGGTCAGCGACAAGAAAAGCCGTGCAGTGGATTTTGAATAATTCCGACCAAGTTACGTATTGAGCACTCTCGTTATCGAGAGTGATCGGAATGAAGTTCTTAATGTTGGTGACTGTGATGGCTCGGTGAATAAGGGATGCCATGGGAGCCGCTGATTGCTGATTGAACTGGAGGATGAGAAGAGGGGTTGCCGGCGATGGTAGGGCCGACTGTTAGGGTTTGTAGCGGAGGGTGGGAGGGAGAGAAAAGGAAGGAGATCGATTGGCTTATGATACCATAATAGATGGATAAAATCCTCGCCTCTTCTCATTAACCAATGTCAATATATAATACATGGAATCCCCTATTTTAGGGATATATTTACATATATTTGAATTATGAATAACAAGATAATTATCATTAATATACAATACTATTAGTTTGCATTTAGGACGAGATAGTGAGGGAGGACGAGAACCGCAATATTATGGCGGCATTTAAAATTGTTTGTGGTTTGAAAAATCTAGACCACACAAGCAGCGTTATGAATGTTCTTAGAGTCGGAGATCCACGGGTAACTGTCTAACTATTTGACCCAACATTCATACTCGGTTAGTCCATATGTGGAGTTAAGCTGCTCAGCAGCCCATGAAGCAAATAGGCCCAAGTTCTGTTGAGCGTTGAGCCTAGGCCGGGGTTAGAGGTGTACAAAACCGGTTTTTGTACAAACTGAACCGGTTTTGTTTTTACATATTTGAAACCGGTTTGACCCAAACCAGTTTAGTTTAGAAACCGGTTTAAGCATAAAACTACTCGAACTGATCCGGACTGGTTAGGTTCAGTTTTAAACCGGTTTTATCCAGTTTGACAAAAAAAAACCGGTTTGATTATGAAATACCCAAACCGCTATACAACCGTCGATTTGGTTCGGTTTGGTAGAAACCGGTTTTTGAAACGATCCAGTTTGGTTTCCGGTTAACCGGTTTTTTTTTTCACACCTCTACTAGGGTTTTTCTTTTTTTTTTTTCACACCTCCACTGTTTTGCTGTCTGTTGGGCACGTTGGGCTCCTCGGGTTTTATTTGTTCCAAGATGAACCAGGTATCCAGCCTTGATTTTAAAGCATACACAAGATATTCAGAATTTAGTTTAGATCAATAAGTATTTAGTAAGTTTATGTGTGTTTGCATATATAATGAAATTATTCCAATGGATTTATCTTTGTCCAAAGTTGTATTTAAAATGTGATATAAGAAAGTTATAAAAATAACATGAACACATAGGATATCTTTATTTTGTTTTTATTAGAAGTAACAAGTTCATACCTAAATACCTTGTTTTTACTTTGGGAATATCTTGATGTTCCACACTACTTATTTCTCGTAAGTCTAATGAAAACTTACATAATAAAAGATCAAGATATATATCACCCAAGGACCCTTTCAAAACAAGGTATAACAACTAAAGAAAGTGACCAAACACCACCTTTTTCAAATATTATTATAACAAATAGTATTGCTTGCAATGAATGTTAATTCCATAAGCCGATCTCTAGCAGGTAGCGATAGCAGCAATAAACGTTTAGTACTCGGATAACCAAACCACGTCAAGAACCGACAACATGGCTAGCAAGAAGCAGCCGAAGAATGCAAAGGCGATTGAAAGTGCAACGCGGTCACAAAATGTTTGCAACGGCTTACAGAAATTGGGCAATGACGAGTGTTTGATCCCGGTCCGGTTAAGATTAGTGACACCAGATGAAGCTGATCCACAACTCATCATAGCATATGCAAAAACCTACATGTACAATCAAATAAATACCAAATTATCAAAGCTATAGATCCAAAAAAAAGAAAAAAAACATTAAACCTTTTGATTAACAAATATTTACCTGATCAGCAGCAAAAAGAAGCCATGCATGTTTCTTGGAAGAGATAATGGAAGACTTCTTTATCAGTTTTCTTGATGTCATGATCAGTTGAAGTAGTGAGTGAGCTGCTGCAGCTGCTGATACTCCCACCAAGTAGCTGTTCAATCATCAGCATCAAGATTCAGATTTAATTTGTACGTAAATTTACATGCAGCTTTTTACTATGGGCTGCAAATGAGCCGAGCCACTCGTGACCTACTTTAAATAGGCTTGATAAAAAGCTCGAAACGAGCTAAGCCCTATTGAGCCCAAGCCTCAAATAAAGCACGTTTAGTTATCGAGTAGAAGCTCAAACTATGGGAAGCTCCTCAAGCCTTAACGACCCTTGCATTTCTTAAAGGTATATATAACTCTTTTGGACTTCTATGCATTAATTTTACACGTACTGCACAGCCGAGCTTTGGCTCGTTTAAGATTTTTCTCAAAATATATTAAAATAGATAAGAATGCATATAAATGAGCCAAGCTTGAGTTTGAAAAGGCGACTCATGTGTTTTTTACTATAAAAGTAAAACTTTGAAAACTATTAGTCAGAGGGCCAGAAAGGCCGTCAGAACAATGTTTGGACAACCGTTCTAATAATTAGGGTCGAACTTCAAAGATTTTTGGTCAAAACAGTTATACGAACCTCTATCTGACGACCGTTTGAAACGATGTGGGATTAGATATTAAGCAGTGTATATAGATGATCATATGCAAGTTATAGACTTATAATGCGTGTTTTTGTGTGTGACTTACTCGAATGAATCCGAGAACGACCATTTCGAGTAAATAGGGAGATCAAACCCGTAGAGCGAGAGCGTCGACTTCTCTTTTGCCGATACCATCACAACAACAGACGCCATGCATGCGGATAAACAAACAACTCGCGACGCCACATGCATCACATGATAGTTCCCGAACACGGCCCGAGTTTCGACCCCGCTCTCGGCATCCTTAGTAGCATAATCCGGTAACGTTTTCACCACGTTACTCTCCATCTTTCTAGTGATGTTTTGTGGTCTGGTTGTGAAGCAGGAGAGTGAGGTTGATTTAAAACATAGGAGTGGGAATGTGATAGTGACACGTGGCAGGGTGTGATATATAGTTAGGTCCGTGATTGATAGGGTTTGTTTTTATATTGGGTTCGTGAATCAAGACAGCATTAGTGGGTAATGTTAAATAAATGTGATATGTTGTGTTGGTCCAATGATGTTTTGAAGTGAGGTATGGTGTGTTATAATATTAGGTTTGGTCTTTAAATACGTTAAAGTCTGTATACATGGATTTGTATTTTACAAGATGAGATATTTTTTACATTGGATGAGTAGGTCACAAGACACCGCTAGCATTTAAATTCTCATAGGGATGATAACTAGATATTTTGATATTTATATCCTATGTACAATATCTTCTTGATTGCTTTTTATGTGAGGTTTGTGATTCATCCTTGGTATCTAGCCAGGACTTTTGTATGATGTTAAAAATAAAAACTAGCTGTTGTAATTCCTAATGCATGAAAGTATGAAACCGATCTCAAACTCATCTAAAAAATGACTTGCACTATCAAACGTTAGGTACCCTACACTTTTAATAATTTTATATTCTTAAAACTTTTTTATCTAGCTATAGCAATTTTCAAAAGATTATCAGATTTTTAATGCTATAATATATATATATATATATATATATATATATATTCTATTCTAAGGCGGTTAGTTATGGGCGGGATTGGGGCACTTTTGGAGAGTAACACCGCCGAGGGGTGCCGCCGAAGAGGTGTTCATGGGGGGGGGGGGGGGTGGCCTCGTGAAGACCAACACTATGGGTGAAATTTGGTATATCTTCCACCGACTCTAGCAATTCTTCACATAACAGACATCATTTAGTTTCATCAAGAGCCCTTCATTTACATAGCTCATCTGAGGTTGCGATTCTACCTATCTCCGCTTTCCATCCGAATAGGTTTACCTTCATGGGTATCCATTTGTTCCAATCTAGTGCAAAACCCGACTCCAATCCCCCTTTTGTTTTTGTAATTCCATCCAGCAAGATTTTCCTAATGCAAAAATCATAGAAATAATCATTCGTGCAAATTGAAGAACCAAATGCTATCACTTATTCTCAATTCATTCTCGATCCATATCAATATAATTACACTAAAAATTACTACATTTTTCTCTAATTTTCAATTAAATATTATATTTTTATAAACTTATCATTATTTTTCTCTTTCATTCAGTCACAACCACTTTCATAAAATATTAAAAAATTATACAGTATGAACAGTGAAACCCCAAGTTAACTTTCTCGTATAACATTTCTCTCTCTTCTACTCACAATCACATCCTATAATTTACAAATCCCTCTCACATATTTTTACGGCACGAGTTTGAATCCTCTTATCACGTCTTCAATAGTTAATTAAAAATTTTGATATCTATTATTCTACGATTTAATTGAAAAAGAATAAAGGAAACAAGCTTTCCCATGCATATTCTGCCATACTTGATTTACGGGCCACACCAAATAAAAGTACGCGACCAAAAAACCCCGTGAGATTGTGAGAACTGAGAAAACTGACAACTACTACTTTTTTTTCTTTTTAATTCTTTTCGTGGGCTGCTGATATTTCTTTCTTTATGCCTTTTCTAGTTTGGGCCATACCCAATTTATTCGTAACATCAGAAATACCAATTAAGTTCCAGCCCACTACAATTGTATTTTGGTAATCCAACTGTTCCAACCCTCTTTCAATTGGCATGAGAAGTATGGGTGTCCAGATTTCGATTCGTATTCGAAACATTTAAAATTTGATTTGATTTGAATTCGATTATTAAGATTCGAATTCTGTTTTAAAAAGTTCGAATTCGATTTGTATTCGATTATATTAATCGAATACGAATTAAATACGAATTTATGATTTATTATTCGATTCAATTCGAATTCGAATTTAAATTATATATACATATATGTATATATATAACTAATTTTTTATTTGTGTCAAATCCATAAATAATAAATGTCCATTTCATATTAATTAAACCCAATAGGCCATATTATTTAGGGCTGAGCACGGTTCGGTTCAGTTATTAGGTGAAACCCAAACCGAAACCGAAGTAATCGGTTATTTGAATATGCAAACAGTTCAGTTTTCGGTTTTTCGGTTTTTCGGTTTTCGGTTAATTTCGGTTTCAATTCGGTTATTTTCGTTTTTTTTTCAATTATGTGTTGACATTGCAAAAAAAAATTAAAAATGAAAAATGAAAATGCATATTTTAAGCTTATATAAGAACGTGCTAAAGTACCACAATCCACATATATATTGAATTAAAAAAACAAAAATAGGCACGTGTTACGTGTAACTATACGAATACAAAGTTGCTAAATAGAGTTTAAAAATTGAAAAACATTAAAAGTTTAGTCCCGATCTTCATTCATCATCTTATTTATTTATCTTAAAAGTTTAGTCCATTCCTCATCATTTTGATAATCTTTATCATCATCAATCGGTTCGGTTCGGTTCGGTTTTTTAAAAATGGATAACCGAATCGAAACCGAAATTTCGGTTTTTCAAAAAAACAAAAAATTAACTGTCGGTTAATGCTTCGGTTCGATTTTTTCAGTGCATTTTTTTCGGTTAATTCGATTTTCTGCTCACCCCTAATATTATTGTTTCTTAGCTCATACTAATATGGATGTTATTTACTTCTTGTTTTAAATATTCTGAATTTTAGACTATTTGTACTTTAGTTTTGAATTTATTATCATATATTATTGTAGCCACTTTAAATGTATATGCTTATTTTGCAGTTATGATTATTCAAATTCGAGTTTCAAATACGAATTCAAATCGAATTTCTAATTGGGCATATAATACGAATCGAATAGTTCAACTTTTAATTGAATACGAATGCTGGAAAAAAAACAATTATTCGGATTATTCGATTCGATTTAACTTGAAAATTGGTTATTCGATTCGATGAACACGACCCCTAATGAGAACTAGAGGTGTACAAACCCGTTTTTTTTTTCAAACAGAACCGGTTTAGGTTTTTGTCACACCCCGACTAGCACAATGCGGAAGCGTAAAACGGAAATGTAACAGACACCTCTGATATCAACACATTGTTTATAAAGAAACATTACAAACTAATTTACAATATATTACATTTCTTCGTTTTATCACTGTTTTACAGTCTAGGCGATACAAACAAAACTAGTTCGTTAACTAAACGTTCTTACTACTAACACCCTTGCTTCTATTCACATAGCATCGACCACACACTTCAGGCAAGTAACAGATCACCAAATTACTTTGATTTAGGTACACCTGAAAAGCAGTTTAAAACGGGTCAACTACTAGAGTTGGTGAGTTTCACGAGTTTCAAGAGATCAGTAATGAGTGTTCACAAGTCAACACTTGTAATCATGAAGTAAGTATGTATGTATGTAAATGATGTATGTGATGTAATTATGCTAAGCTACAGTGAAGCCTGGACTGTTCGTGCTGCGTGCCTCCATTTCCCACGCTCAATCAACCACTGTGGCCCCTTTCCGCCTACAACATGCCCCGGTAGCTATGTCTAACACTACATAGCGTGTTTATATAATTATGGTCATGTGCAAACGGTTTTGTATCTCGGCAAACCGTGCCGGCTCCGTTTGGGTTTGTCAAACCAATAGTACTATTCACAAGCCACCGGCTCGAAGTTAATCACTGTGATCGTGGGGACTTTCATGTGTTAGCACTTAGATAATTCACATCATCACATGTTTCAGATAAGTATATAGATATAATCAAACATGCTTTTCACCCCAAAAGCTCGTAAAACAGTTTAAAAGTGGGGTCATGAAACCCACGGTTTAGTAGATAATCAGTACTGTATCAGCTCGTGGTTTGTTCGGTCCGATATCAGTAGTTCCTATAATCAATATTATAATAATATTAATATTTTAATATTATTATTATCTCAATACTAATCTGGGCTGTATAACTAATCTGGGTGTAGTTGGAACGCCCAGAAAGTGGCAATAGGCTTAGGTTGTGATGTTGTTCAATGTCTAATACTTAAAACTGAACTTGGCTCAGATTCCTGTTTTCCCAGCTGGGCCAAGTTGTTCGTTTACGCGTTCAGAAAACAGTTATGGGAAAATAAGCTTGGGTAAATGTATTGGTTAATAACATGATTAAGTTATAAAGAAAGATCACATACTGGGGTCCCGGACTAGCCACGGGGCCCGATTCCGCTTATTCAGTTTGATTTGAGAAGAAACGCGCACAATCCACCCGGATTGTCCAGGATTCTCATAGAAAAGTTCATTTTCACTTAATTAGTCCAAACATATGATTTTTGATCACTCTTGTTGTTTTGATTTTCCCGCAGGTTCACTAGTCGCGAACTTGCCGGTTGTTATAAAAACTGAATTTGTTTAATATTTAAATTAGTATAATTAATTAACCGTTAATCATTAAATTATGAAAATTTAACCACTTATCAATTAAAATATGTAGATTTTTATAAAAATATTTTTGGAATTTATTTACTGATTTATTAATTTATAAAAATTCATTTTATTAGCTATATTTCGCCTGAAAATCGTCCGTTTACCCCAAACAATTTCCAAAAATTCCACAAAAATTCCTGAATGTTAAAATCATGTCCCAAAACAACCTGTATCAATTCTAGAAGGTAAAAAGCTCGTGCAATATTCTTTTCGGCCCAAATTCGGCTGTAAAAACTCACACGAACGCAAATAAACAACACACCTTTAAGCTTCTCCAAATGATACCAAAATTCATATGTAATCAAAATACATCAAATCTGAGTTCCCAGAAAAACTTCATAATTTTTGAAGTATTTTAGCTATTTTTCCCAAATAAACGTCCCAATTCGGTAATAAATTTGCCAAATATTCTCGGATGGTCGAAAAATTACCAAATTTGAACAGGGACTTATTGACATGGTCCCTGAGGTCCCTGAAAAATTTCAAGTCCTAAAAATATGCACATCCGAACCTTAACCTAAATAGCCCGTAAGCGAGTGTTTCGGCATTACCTTAGCGGGTTTGGCTCGTTTCCGACCTTTTAATCAAGTTTTCAGGTTCTTGTGCTTCTAAGCAGGCTAGGTACAAGTCCTATATCACAAACCAAGCAATATTTCATCAACATAACAGCCCTTAAGTTAGGGTTTCGGCTAGTACACAAAAACGAACTTTTGAACCGTAAAAACGTCGTTTCAACCCTTTAATCCGTGTTTATGGCCAAAAAACTATCAAAACAGGTTCCTTACCATGTGTATGATAAAAACATGTTTATAGACCATTTTTAGGATTTTTACACGGTTAGGAATGATTTTTAGTAACCAAGACATGTTTTTATGGTATTAAACAAGTTTAAACAAGTTCAAAAGCTACTTATTTAAGCTCTTACCTTAGGTTTTCTTGCTGTTTTTGGCTGGAGAAGAAGTTTATGTCCAGAATTTTCAAGAAATAATGTTGAAAATATCGTGTATCTAGTTTAAATGTGAAAGAATAAAAAGGGGGGGCTGCTGCTGCGATCGGACCATCATGGGCCCACTTTGGGCCCATTTTGGCCCAAGTTTCTGATTTCTCAAGCCCAAATACGAAAAGCCCGGTCCAAATTTAGTTCGGGTTCGGTTTTTGGCGTGAAAAACTTATCGGGTGCGTTAAACAACGCGAAAACAAGTGTTTTTCGGCTAGTTTTGTGTAAAATTATAAAAGCATACTATATGTTTGTAAAAATCAAAAATATTTTCACGGATCGCTTAAAACATTTCAAATAAGTGTTTGGTAAGTCTTTTTCGGCTTAACGGATGATACAATGCTTGGTTTGTAACTATCTTTTGCGTTTAAATCTATAGCGGGTAGTTAAACGAGCATTTTTTTCGTTTAACTTGTTTGCTATCAAACTAAGACCATATTTCTAACATTTTAGCTTGTATAGATCGTATATCACTTATAGATGGCCCCCCGAGATATCTGGGTCATAACCCGACCCGTTCGGTTAATCGTTCGTTTGTTACGCAAAAGGCGTTTATTTGCTTAATCGGTAAATATGTACTGAGGTGTACCTTGTTTTGGCTCAAATGTCACAGTTTTGCATGGTCAAAACCGATTTGACCCAAACGATTCAGTTTAGAAACCAGTTTAAGCGTAAAACTTGTCAAACTGACCAACTGGTTAAGTCCGGTTTTGGTTAGAAGCGTAATATGGAAGCGTGTATTTTCAGAAGGCTGGCTTTACTTTTTGGCAAAAATTAATACCCATCAAATTCAATTTCATTTAGAGAGCATTATTAGATAGAATTTCCATGAGAATGATGTTAGGATTAAACGCACACACGAAACTGAACACACACACGAAAGCAGTAAACGAACACGAGGATTTAACGTGGTTCGGTCTAAACTGACCTAGTCCACGGGTGGCAACTAGGTATATCTTTATTGAGTGAGTAATATTACAAGTACATAATGTTGTTTATATAGAGACTGAACTAGGGTTAGTAAATTATTATGCAAGAAATCTAAACCGGGTAGGGCTTGAGCCCGACCGCCCACACCCGTCTCCTCTTTTAACTTCATATAATAAACCGGGCCAACAAGGCCTACGAACCCAACAATCTCCCACTCGGAGGCCTTGAGTACTCTCGTCTGCACTCCTGATTGTACTTCTGTAATCTGAACATTAAACTTCTTCTAGTTGCCACCGCCTTCTCATCAATTAACCTGAAGGCCCGTTGAAGCTCCCCGGAGCTCCAACACGTCAGTCATGGCTGAAACTGCCCCTGACCCGTTCTCTGTCCCTACCGGCTCCCACTGTAACAAACTACCGGATCCTGAGATAACCTGAGAACAAACACTCTCCATATTCAGCAAGTAATTCATTGGAGAGACTTTTACAGCTGGAATACTGGTTTTCTTAATCCACTGTCGACCTGGAACTGTAACTGAAACACGACCTGTGCTCCCACTGTCACGATGTCCCCCAACTGATTTAACCTTCCTAGCTCGTTCATCCTGAATCTTCACTTTGGCTCTGGGTTTGTTACTTGCAAAACGAACCTTCTTCTGCCCACGAGATTCTGTGAACCGGATTTTGTCTTTCACCAAAACTGGATCCACTCCTTTCGGTGACATATCGACCATATACAACGAACCCATTTTCTTGCCACGAGCAACCACAAGATTCCCTTTGACTACTTTCCACTGCCCATTCCCGAACTTAACATCGTGCCCTTGGTCATCCAACTGCCCAACTGAAATCAAACGTTTCTTCAAACTTGGAATAACCCTCACGTCTTTCAAAGTCCAAGAAGTACCGGCTGAAGTTATCAAATCAACGTCTCCCATACCCGTAACCTCTAAAATATCATCATTCGCTAGTCGAACCTTTCCAAAATCCCCAAATTTAAGATTCTTCATCGTTTCACTACAGTGAGTGGCATGAAACGATGCACCAGAATCCATCACCCAAGCATCAACGCTACTCTCAACACTACAAACCAAAGCCTCATCACTACTGACCCCGTCATATGTGTCGTCTTTTGTAACGTTCACCTCTTTCTTACCATTCGGACACTGATTCCTGAAGTGTCCTTTCTCTTTACAACCCCAACATTCAATATCCTTACGAGTCTTAGACTGACTCCTCTTCCTGCTCCCACTGCCTCGCTGTTTTCTCCTGCCTCTACCTTCTGTGACTAGCATATTGCCTGATGATTCACCTGAACTTCTGCGTCTTGAATCTTCTCCCAGAATCAGATCTCGAATCCCATCGAAAGTAATATCTGTAGACGAACTACAAACTGCAGTCACTGTTTGCGACCAACTGTCGGGCAAAGAGGATAATAACAAGAGACCTTGAACTTCATCATCAAACTTAATGTCAACTGACACTAAGCGAGACAAGATCGAATTAAGATTATTGATATGAGTTGTAACTGACCCACCCTCTTTCATTCTTGTTGTCACTAGCTCTCTGATAAGATAGACTTTATTCGCTGCCGAAGGCTTCTTATACATGTTGGATAGTGCGTCCATCATACCACGGGCTGTGGTTTCTTTCATGACGTTAAACGCCACATCTTCCGACAGCGACAATGTAATACAAGCCCTAGCTTTCTTGTCTAACTTCTTCCAATCTGCTTCTGACAGCTTTTCTGGTTTTTCATCCTCAAGCACTACATCCAAGTCTTTCTGACAAAGTAGTGCCTCAATCTGCATCTTCCACCAACCGAACTTCTGTCCGTCAAACTTCTGTATCGAAAACTTTCCGTCTTCTGCCATAACAATGACTAAAACGAAAAACTGGATAAAAAACAGAGACAGACACAGCAACACGAGCCTGAACTTAACGACTGTTCAACTGAACTCTGTTAAACAATCAACCTATTTAACGTGCATCGGAATAACGAACTGTAATCAGAAACCGAAACTTTAAACAGAAACGATAAACCTGACAAACGTGGTTGGCACTGGTTCTAAGTTTCTTTAAATTTCTTCTGACTTGAAACTGTTCTTCAACGAAAATAGGATCTTGATTCGCTGGTTCTTTGCTCGTACTTTGCAAAGTAGGATCTCGACTCGCAAAACTTCTGCCTTCTTTTATTGGTGTGAACACAAGCAAAGTAATCAAATATATTACTTTCTGCCTTGACAATGAAACACAGCAACCAAAAAAAAAATACCTACTGTTTCCTTTTGTCTTTTTCTGTTGTGAAAAC
Organism: Bidens hawaiensis; assembly: GCF_021521415.1. Taxonomy (NCBI): domain Eukaryota; kingdom Viridiplantae; phylum Streptophyta; class Magnoliopsida; order Asterales; family Asteraceae; genus Bidens; species Bidens hawaiensis. The sequence continues at coordinate 1,447,682 of NW_027491249.1, forward strand.
CAATATATGAAGCCAATTGCAAAGGTGGGTGGCGGCTATGTTATCTGCCTATGTATAATCTCACGTAGCACCAAATTCCCAAACACCTTATTTTTACGAAACCCCAAAAAAAAACTAGCGCTGACCTTTTCAACCTTCCGGTCTATCGCTGGATACGTCGGCTAGCTGCCAACACCGAAAACCTAGATCGACAACCTAAATCTGACCTGTGGCAACTGGTGGCAGCGAAACCCTAGCAGCAGTTAGCGGTAACGCGGCGGAACCCTAGCCCCGATCACTGGTGCGGCGGCGACACGCGGAACTGGTTCACCGTGTTCTTCGTGTGATCCGAACCTCGTTTACTGCTTTCGTGTGTGTGTTCAGTTTCGTGTGTGCGTTTAATCCTAACAAGTGGTATCAGAGCTTAGGTTCGGATCACACGAAGAACACGAGGATTTAACGTGGTTCGGTCTAAACTAACCTACGTCCACGGGTGGCAACTAGGATCTTTATTGAGTGAGTAATATTACAAGTACATAATGTTGTTTATATAGAGACTGAACTAGGGTTAGTAAATTATTATGCAAGAAATCTAAACCGGGCCGGGCTTGGGCCCGACCGCCCACACCCGTCTCCTTTTTTGACTTCATATAATAAACCGGGCCAACAAGGCCTACGAACCCAACAAATGGCGCTAGTGTTAACTATTAAGGAATGTAATCGTGTTGGACACAAGTTGCGGTTTATGTGGGCTCTATTAGGAAAACTCGACACACCTCATAAATTGCAACTTTGTACGGATGATTTGGTCGATTGTTTTCGCTTAACAACAATGAGTTTAGAATTGGTACAACACGCCTTGGAGGTGCCAATGATACAACATGTTTCAAAAGGTAAGGGTGAGGGGATTCAAGCAATTGTCACGATATGTTACAGACGATTTAGAAATGGAGGAATGTAAGACTTTTCACAAATAATCAGAAATCGATTGTCGAAGTCATCATTGAAATCCAAGGAAACTCCTTTTTTTGGACCTAGAGCCATGGCAAGAGATCTACTTTGCATTGGATTGTTGGTGTAGATTTAATTTTGTCAATTTTTCTTTGAAAGATTTAGGTCCATTTTGGTGTTGTTCATTTTTATGTTTCTATAATTGATGAAAATTGGTCTAACATTTTCAAAGGAAAATTAACAAAATCAAATGTACACCAATAATCCCAGTCCAAAATAGATCTCTTGTCACAGTTTTTGTTCCACAAAAAGGAGTTTCCTTTGATTTCTCCCAATGACTTCGGTAATCATATCTAATTGTTTGGTAAAATCTTTCCTTCATTTCTAAATCATCCATAGCGTACTTGCAACAATTGCTTGAATCCACTCATCCTTTTCTTTTGAAATTCACGGCATTCCTCCGATCAGGAATTTTCCGATTTGCCTGGTGTTCAATTATCGCATGCCTTCATTTAACGGAGCCGAACCCGACATACATAGAAGAACCGAACGCACGTAAACGAAGACAATACCAAACATTCACGAACACTATTAAATGAGCACGGTGTCTATTTGTGTTCGTTCATTAACCTTACCGAACGAAAATTTTGTTTTCATGTTCATTCATTTATTTCTCGTTTTGCCTGGTGTTCAATTACCGCGTGCCTTCATTTAACCAAACGTAACCCGACACACATAAACAAACCGAATCGGACGCAACCGGATGGACGTACACGAACACATTACCGAACGTTGACAAGCGCCTCTGTTCGTCTCTGTTCGTTAAACTTACCAAACGAAATTTTTTTGTTCATGTTCGTTCATTTATAAAACGTACAACCATAAGCAAACTTTCCGCCAAACCAAACGATCGGTTCGTTTACAACCATAAGTTCTGTTCGTTCAATTACCGTGTGCCTTCATTTAAGCGAACCGAACCCGGCACACATAAACGAACCCAACCAGGCGCCCGTAAACAAACACAATACTGAACATTCACACTACAGAACAAACGCACCCTCTGTTCGTGTTCGTTCGCTAAACTCACCGAACAAAATTATTTTGTCCCATATCCGTGCATTTATAAAACAAACAAACATAAATAAACTTCCTACCAAACCAGACGTTCAGTTCGGTTCGGTTCGGTTCGGTTCATTGTTGGCTTGTTGCTACCGGTAACATAGCGCACACACAAATATTATTCTCACATTCAACCACTTTTCAAAGACAAACCCAAAACCCTGAACCTCCTAAATAACCCAATAACCAGAAACCGGAGCCCCAAATCAGCAAATCAAATACTCCAAAATGAGTTCAAGTATCATCCACAAAACCCCCAAATCAACCACTAAACAATCTTTATTCTTCAACGATTTAGCTACTCCGGTCACCGGCCGCCGATCAGCCTCCGGCAAGTTCTCAACTTCCAGCCAAGCCGCTGCCGTGTCCGCCTTATGGCGCGAAAACTTTGCAAGTTCCGATCTTCCACCGCCGCCGATGTTCACGCTCGAAGACCGGTCCGATTTCTCGCCGGATTCGGACTATCCGGTTGGTTCGCCGGAGCATAATTTGAACCCGAGAACACCGGTTCGAACGCCGTCTATGAAGCAGTTTTCTACAAGCCCTAATAGTAATCATAATAAGTTGACGTTGGTTAATTCGGGTTTAAACACTGTTCAGAGTCCGGCGGCGAGTTTGAGTTGGTGGTCGGGCGGTGGGAGGAGTGAGAGTGCGGGCGATGATAAGACAAAGGCTCCGGGTTCGGGTTAGTATTATTGATAATTAGGAGTGTGCACGGGTAGGGTGGTTTTTCAGTTTTCTGTTGGGTTCGGATCGATTTTGGTTAGATTTCGGGTTTTTTCGGTTTTGCCATTCGAAAAGGAAAAAATGAATTTGGGCTTAAGACATTTCGATAATTAATAACTAATAAACTATTAGACATCCACGCTAAAATATTGGAGTTATTTATTCATTAAATTCGTATAAATTACTTTAAATAAAAATAAAAATAAATGAAAATCTATTAATATGGCTAGGTTTGGTTTTTTGGGTTTTAATTACACTCAAAACCAAAACATAACCAAACCTTAAAATTTGGTTTTAAAAAGTATTTAAAACCAAAATGTCAGGTTTTTTTTGCCGGGTAGGTTTTTTCCGTTTCAAGCACACCAATTATACGAGAGCTTGAGTTCGAACCCGGCCCATTTGAGCTTCTTGTTTTTTAAAGCTCGAGTTGGGTTAGCGAGTCATTTTTTCAAATCTTGAGCTCGACTCGCTTAATACTTGCAACTAATTTATATAGGTTTTTAGTTATTTTTATTTATTTTTGAGAAAAAAACCTTAAGGAGCCTAAGCTTTGCTCGAGCTCGTGTGCTGTACCTTAAACAACCCAAAGCTGGGCTTTAGCTTGGCTGTGTTATGTGAAATTAGTACTTAGAATAAAAGAGTTAAAACTTAAAAATACACCAGGCTTGTTAAGGCTCGACGAACCTAAATGGTATTCTCATACTAGTCTTGAGCAGTTGAGCTCGGGATTGATAAATGATAACTAAACGAGCTTTATTTGTGACTTGGGTGAGGCTCTTTTCGAGCTATTTTTCCATCCAACCTCGAGTAGCTCGCAAGCTGCTCGGCTCATTTGCAACCCCAGAACTAATATACTTTATGTACATAATACTATCTCTAGCATTTACTAATTACATTGTGTCTAATAGGTTCAGGTCCGGGTTCTCCGGTGGATGGTGTTGTTCACCGTCAGCAAGGGGCTTTGCTCACACTACCTCCACCTATGGAGGTTGCACGACCGGATATTAAACGGAACTCTTTGCCTGTGGGTTCGATTGATGAAGAAGAATGGGTCACTGTTTTTGGGTAATTTCTTAATTTTTCAACTAGTTTTAGGTTTTGTTGCTGATGAGGAAGTTAAGGCTGTGTACGAACCGAACGAGTCCTTGTTCATGTTCGTCTGTTAAGTTTTTATCAGACCCAGTGGCGGATCTTGGACATCTAGTATGGATGGGCCAAAATTCACGAGACTCAAAATTTTTTTTTCCTACTTCTAAGTTTCGGGTCAGCAATACAGTTCCATTCAGCAATACAGTTCCATTCAGCAATACGGTTCGGGTCGGGTCAAACAATAAAAATTCTATATTCAATTATTCAACTAAAACACCAATTCAATCATTCAACTTACCATTCTTCCACATAAAAAAACCAATTTTTTAAACAAACAAAGACAAGATGCGAGGGAAAGATCTTTCAACAAACAAAAAAGAATCACAACTCAACGCTCTATGATCTTTCAATATAAATAACCAGTTTTCCAATGATAATTAACCTAACACATATCACCACAACAAACAAAAGTTCTCACACATTTAACACCACAAAAGAAAATAAATAAATAAAAGATAATCCATTGCTTTTAAGTTTTAATCTAAAATCAAAACACATCAAACTCACATTCAAATACTGAATTCACATAATCAAAACACGCATATTCCTAATTCATGAAAGGAGACCAATTTCAAGCACAAATTCTTCCAATAATTCCAAGTCCTAACATACCAAATCGAAAAGAAAAAATAAAACAAACGCCGAACATATTGCTTGTGTAATGTCTAAATTGTGATTCGTGAGCACTCTTGACTCGACCCTGGCCTAGTGTCTGAGTCTCCTTCGAACAGCCTGCTTCTGCTTATGTTCATTTTCAATTTTCACATCTTAGCACCCAGACAAAAAACTATTTTGCTTCGGTTGTTCGATCAGGGTTGGGAGTGTGGACTTATTGTTAGTTTTTCTTTTTTGTTTAAAATCATTTGGTCTTGGGCTTTTTGTTTTGAAAATAAACTGGCGTATGGGACTTTCTTTACGTTTATTAGGTAAACGGGGCCCGTTCTTCAGCTTTAAGGAATTTATTTTATAAAAAGGTTCAAGTGTGGGCCGGGCACAAATAATATGGATGGACCGGACACAAATAATATGGATGGGTCGAACTCAATAAATATAATTTTTTTTAACTTTTTGGAAAAAGTTTACCCTACTAAGCGAAAAACCTTATAACATTCGTCTTTGATCGGACCAGCAAATGGTTCATGAACGCCTAACCGTACGAAATTTATTGTCCCTGTTTGTTCACTAAGAAAATGAATTTGTTCATGAATGGTTTACGAACACAAATGAACACAGACAATGTTTTATGATTTGGCTAACCGAGAATGGTTAGTGTCAACGTTTTGGTCCGGTAACAAGTTTGTGTTGGTGTTTTTTTAACATTCATATTCATATGTTAAGCTACATGTAAATTAATCACATAATACTCATATGTATTTCTGTTTTATAGTTAATAATTGTGTTCACGAACATATTATCGACGTAAACGAATACAATTGAACGGACATGGCCTTTGTAAGTGTTCATTCATTTATTAAACAAACAGGCATTAACGAACTTCCTGCCGACGATTGGTTCGTTTACAGCCCTAGGTGAAGTTGTTTTCTTACGTATGTTTATCATGAACATATTGTTTTATAGTTAATAATTGTGTTCATAAACACATTATCAAACATAAATGAATGCAATTGAACGGGCATGGCCTTTGTAAGTGTCCATTCATATATTAAACGAATGGCATAAGCAAACTTCCCGCAGACGTTTGGTTCGTTTACAGCCCTAGGTGAAGTTGCTTTCTTACATATGTTTACCATGAACATAATTTTGTGATAAATAATCTTATATCGAATACTGTGCATTTGCAGGTTTTCACCTGCAGATACAAATTTAGTTCTTCGGGAATTTGAAAAATGTGGTGTAATTCTGAAGCATGTTCCGGGTCCAAGAGATTCTAATTGGATGCACATTCTTTATCAGGTACATTCTTATTTCTGGTTTCAATTTGTTGAAAAGAAACCAACTTTCAAGTTTCAACATATAAATTTTAACCATTTTATGGTTTATATTCTTGTTATGTGTTTATTGTAGTGTTTGATTGGTTTAACTATATGCAAATATCTAAATTGCTTGTTAATAGTAGGAGTAAGCAAATAGCCAATTAACCGAACTGAAAACAAAATAACCAACAAAACCGAACCCGAATAACTGAACCAAACCAATAACCGACGGTTCTGTTTTTGTTTCTTTTGAAAACTGGAAATTACACGTTGGTTTCGGCTATGCCTTGTTCCAATATCAAACAGCACTTAGTGAACTTGTTTATAATGTTAGTTATTGGATTTATGGCCCAAACTCATTTTTTGGGCCAAAAGTTTTAGTCACAAATTCATTAATAGTTGGTTAATATATACTTTTTCAATAGTTTCGTTTCCAAATTCATTGTTTTGGGCCAATTTTGGCTGGGCCCAAATATTTCAAGCCCAAATGTAAAACTAAAACCGACCCATAATCGAACCGAACCCATCCTTAAAACTGAAAAAAAACAAAACCAAACAGTTTCCAAGTTGTAGTCTCAAATTCATTGATAGGTGGTTAACATTTACTTTGTGTTCCATAGTTTTGCCTCCAAATTCCATTATTTTGGGCTAATTTTGTTCAGGCCCAGACATTTCAAGCGCAAATGTAAGACCGGAAGCCGACCCTTTTACCAAACCCATACCTAAAACTGAAAAAACCAAAACCGAACAGTTTCCAACCCTTTGTTTTATAAAACTTTGTCTTATTAGCTGATACAGGTGTTCAAGTTAAAACTTTGTGATATTAATAATTACTATTTATTGTTATTGTTCTAGAGTCGATTCGATGCTCAGAAGGCTCTAAGCAAGAACGGGATGCAACTAAACGGAGCCCTAATAATCGGAGTAAAACCCGTTGATCCAATGCAGCGTCAATCTCTTAGTGATAGACTGCATAATCAAGGATTCATGCCAATACCACCGACCACCGCCAGAAAAACAGACCCAATCGCCTTCAATACATCTGCCCGGGCCCACAATCAAAGCCCACATTCTAGTGGAACCATGGCCTCCCCTGCAAAATCAATGGTTTCCAAAATTGTAGATTTAATGTTCGGTTTGTAATATTTTACATGATATGAGAGCCTTATAGAGACTGTAAAAGACGTTAAAGCGGTGGTTGTAATGTTGTCCAATTAAATGTTTTCTTCATATGATGTATTTGATGTTTGGTATATGACTTAAGAGTTAAATATATTTGAGGTGTTTATAATGTGTATGAAATGAAAGAGAGGTGCACATGAGAGTGTTTTTGGGTAGGCAAAAACCATTATGTTAGGCAAGCACTAAGCATTAGGCATAAGTACCAAACTAAACCTTCCTATATGCTTTTGACCATGTGATTTCCATTGCACATCCATTAGTTGACTACACCAATATGTATACTTTGACTTGTTAATGACTTTACCTGTAGATGTATATAAATATTTGACTTCAAAACAAGCAAACAATTCAACAAATATCAACAATTTCCTTGGTTAATATAATGTATACAATTTCCATTTAGCAAACGATATATTTTTTCGTCCAGACATATTCGGCATGATCATCTTTCCTTTCGGTTGATGATGTTGATCTTCTTCATCTTTTATCCTCCCATATAACATTGGAGTAGTTAGATTTATGTTCACTTGAAGTTAACAAATATAATGAAGTAGACTATAAAGATTTTGACTTCTAAAAGTCAAACCAATCAAATTGATAGGGGGGGGGGGGGGGTTGATATTTATTGATTTGCAATTAGTTACATTATATATGACTAGCGATGGTTCCAGTACATAACCAATTGAAGATAGAAACTACGAAAATTTCATAATGCACATGTATGAAATGTTTTGCTGATATAGTATTAAAGAGAGTCAGATAAGTTGTTACATAAACATATTATAAACTTAAAAAAAATGTTACGCATTACAATTAATACAAAATATATAAGTGAGCTATTTGGTTGTTGCAGTTGTATAGATAGAATGATTATGTATTTTATGTGAATATTACCTCAAGATGATCTTATCTTTCTGTTCATTATTAAATGATCTTCATCTTTTATCCTCCCATTTGATATTAAAGTAGTACTTGGGTTTATGTTCACTTTAGCTTAACAAATAAATTGAATCAACTATAAATACTTTCACTTTCAAAAGTCAAACCAATCAAATTGATAAAAGCATTAAAATTTATGCACTTAGTTATAACTTATATTATATACACAGAACATGTATGGTTCAGATATGTAAGTAACCAGTACCATATAGATAGAAACTACAAGAATAACATAATAAACGTATGGTAAATCTTATTTGATGAGTGAGATAAACCGTTGGATATACTTATAAACATATTACGTATTACAATTATAATTAATACAAAAAGTGTAATTTATGTGAATATCACCACTTGGATATAGTTGGAGTGAGTTTATGGTTATGTATTTTATGTTGAGATATTTTTGGTGTGAGTTTTGATGATTGGTTATACCAGTCAAAGCAAAATAATGGCATTGTAACGTGAAAGTATGGAGTTGAAGTCCCATTGCTTGTTGCATTGTGTTGAGAGAATAATATCTCTAGTAGTAACATGGAAGACAAATTGCTATGGTTTAATGGATCTAATATTTTATTATTTTTATTATTTTATTTTTTATATGTTTCTCTATTCACGTACCTCAATTATTGTACCATGTGCTTGTTCACATGCACGTATGCCCCCCCACCCCCCACCACTCTTTCCCTTGTCATGTGTACATACATTGTACTTTCAAGTACCTTTTATTTATTTATTTTATTCCATTGTTTGTTTCTAAATATATTAGCAGGAGGTTAATTTACTCTAAATTGCGGTGGAGTGGATTAAATGCATCACATGTTTAAAAGCTATCGTACGTGGAGGAGAATACATGGTTGGAAGTTGGTTGACATCGGTTCAATTCGTTATGATAGCACTTTTTTTGCACAAGTTTCATTACTAGAGTAGAGAGACAAAAAAGTAAAAATATAAGTTGATAGGGCAAAAGTTTTGTTACCATGAAGTCAAAAAGTAAATATGTAAAACTAAAGTTGAGTAGCAAAAGATACATATGGGAAAAAATTTTAATGAACCAAAATCTATAAATAAAGTTGAGACAAAAAAATATATATATATATATATTTTTTGTGGTCAAAGTTTATTAAGCTTAACTTGACAAGTTCTCATTTAACACGTATATAAAGTGATTATATATTTCTTTAATACATTAAAAATAGGGTTTAAAAACTTTCGTATGTTAGTTATAACGGTTACAAAATTATCATGGTCTCTCCCGAGTAAACGATCGGGCACAAGCGTTAGAACATGTTTTTGTAAACGATTGTCTTAAACGCTTACTAACCTATCAAAATCGGTTTTGAAGATGAGATGATCAACAACTTATCACAAAAGGATTTAAAGGGAAAAAGGAATGAAACCTTCAAACTTAAGTAAAACTTGAATTTCATCATTACAATTTACACGTTTGCGTAAATTCAAAGTTAATATTTATTTATTGAAATTGAAATACACGTATTTGACCCCCAACCGACACTTATTTAACGTATGAACTCATAATCATGGAAACTTGTCTTAGCATGTTGATTAGTATCACAACGACCACAATTTGAAGACAAGGAGTTCGCATTTATACTCATTTTTCTTATTTTCTACATTCCGTTTGTATATAATAAAAGACAAAAACACAATAAATAATTTATACATCGATACATATTTAGACCAGATTAACTAGTTTCAACAACTTCATCTATATCACATATGTGCTCACCTTGTGGATTATTAAAATGCTAGTTATTATTATAATTAGCGTCTGGGAGTTCTAACGGCTGACTTACTTACATCTCTTTTTTACCCGTTTATTTAGAATGGCGAAATTTTGTTATTTTGGAGACTTAAACTAAAGATCTCCTGAGTCCCAACACCTTGGTGTTTTAGATCGTTTGTTTGTAATCTGGTTGACTTGCCCGCATCTCTTGTCTTAAAACCTGATTATTTTTATTTATAAGTCATTATTTTTCGGGTGTATATTTTATATTTTATTCTCATTTAATAGTTAGGTTTCTATTAAATTAACACTTCTAATTATATAAACATGTGAAATTTACTTTAGCTATATCTTAAGTTCCTAACTATAAATATAAAATTTTCTCTAAAAATAAAATACTTTTTTAGAATTAAGAAAATTTATATTTTAATAATCCAAACTATAATCTATTAATTAAAGATAGTTAATACTTGTTGATCAATAACAATTTTAACTTTCACTTACATTGTCAAAGACATTTTTAAACATATGAACAAGTAAAATATCTACACTTAGCGAAAGACGACTAATTTTTAGTGATTCATTCGTCTATGAAATTATCAGTAAAATTATCGGTATCAATTATTTTCGGTCAACACGTACAAAACCAATCAATATTTTAGATTGAATGCAACATAAATGTGTGTTGGATGAAGGGTAATAATAATAATAATAATAATGCAAAATAGGTAAATTGTAAGCAAAGTCTTGGAAAATGAAATGATAAGAGAGAAGACTTTTGATATAAAAGTTCGAGCAGTTGCATGTGCAATTGAGTGCACAAACATGGACCATACCGCTTACGTTAGTTAAAGCACCCATTTCCATTTTCATTTTTCAGCGCTATATATATTATAGTTCTTTTAACGACCGATGAATAAAGCCAGTTTATTCGAATGACTTAATTGTAAAAGATGACCTCAAATGCTTGAAAGTCTATTGTGGTAAAACTCGATTGGGATCTCGAGGTTAAATAACATCACTAAATTAATCTCTTCATTGAAAAACCAAAAGCTATTTCACTAATTAACAAAATTAACAAACAATTAGACAACCAACATTTAGTGGCAGTGGATTCATTACACCCTTACAAAATTCTACAATGAATTTGTTATATGATTTTTTTTTTCTCTTTTCTAAAAAGAAAGTAATCCACAGTAAAAATGGGAGATTAAAGTAAAACCACTAATCTTAATTCTTAACGCTAAAATTATCATCAAACCCGTCTCCGAGATTTCAGATGTCTTAAATCATATGCATGTAATTCGGTCCCATTTGACGGTGAATCAAGTAATCATCCGCACCATTACAACCGTCAAAGTTAGAAACATGATTAACCAACTGTTGCGAGTTTCGGAGCTCCATTTGTCGTCGGAGCTCCATAACCTTACGATGAGAGTTCGAATGTTTTGCCGGTACAAAAGTCGGGCTAGCAGCAGGTCGGTACTCAGGCATTAACCGACCCGACTTGAAACGGACCCCACACGCGTTACATAACGTTTTGAAGCCCATAGGGCCCCTTCTCCACTGCGGTGTCTTATCCGACCCACAATGCAAACATCTCCTAACCAAATTATTATTATTATTATTATTATTATTATTATTATTATTATCTGAACCGGAACCTTCGGTTGTTTTTAACGTCGTTGTTTGGTTAACGTCAGAACCAATCGTCAACGACGACGACGTTTTGAGTAAAAGGAGACGGGAGGACCAATCGCAAGGGGCGGCGCGAGAGCGTTTGCTACGGACTTTACCGGGGACTAAAACGTCATTTTGGAATATAGGTGAAGAGGGTTTCTGTTGGAAAACCGGAGTGGTGACGGAAGACGAGGTGTCGGTGGCCGGTGTTTTGTTGGCGGCGGAGATTAGCTGCAGGTTGTGTAAGTCGTCACTGGAGAATGATTCTTCGGTGAAGCTTGATAGCCATTCTAGCTCAGCCAAATCATCATACTGCAAAATTGAACGCAGAAACATCAGTTTTGAGTTAAATTAACACGAACTTGATTACGAAAATGTAATTGAACTGAAATTTATGCCCTAATTTCATTAATTTGAGCTTGAATTGGTAAATTAGCATGAAATTGAGAACGAAAACGTAATAGAATTGAAATTAAACGTGTAATTTAACATAAAATGACCTAATTTCATCAGTTTGAGATCAAATTGCTATAATTTAACGCATGATTTCATGAGTTTTCGGTCGAATTGCTAAATTAGCATGAATTTGAAAACGAAAACGCAATCGAATTGAAATTAAACGTGTAGTTCAGCACATAATGACCTAATTTCGTCAGTTTTGAGGTAGAATTGCTGAATTAACAAGAAATTGACAACGTAAACGAAGTTGAATTGAAATTATAGGCATAGTTTCATCAATTTTAGCTCGAATTGCTAAATTATCACGAAATCAAACTCGAATTCAAATTCAACGCATAATTTCATCAATTTGAGCTTGAATTGCTAAAATTAGCGCGAAATCGAACACAAAATCGTGATAGAACTCAAATTCACCGCATAATTTCATCAATTTTAGCTCGAAATGACAAATTATCACGTAAATGAAAATGTAATTAAAATTCTTCAACGCATAATTTCATCAATTTGACCAAAATTTATGCCTACCGGAACACAGAGTTCATTGCCGGAAAACTGAGAGTCAGATAAGCTATAAGAGCTTATATTTCCGGACAACTGAGTTTCGCCGCCGGAAACCGACGAGTTCGAGCTGTCAAAATCAGCCGAATTCGCGCCAAACGTCTCCAAATACGCCTCGTTCATGATGACGTCATCGCCGTTAGGAAAGTCAAGCAGCAAGTCATCAACGGTGAACTGATTGCATTCTCCGGCGCCGAAGTAGCCTTCCATTAATGGTAATATTATTATTAGGGTTCTGGGTTTGTGATAATAATATTATTATTATTATGAATGAGAAAGATGAAAAGAGTGTTGATGGTGTGAGGTATTTGAGGAGTGAAGAGGAAGGGGGTAAAGTGTAATATGTTTATAATATTTGTATAATGTTATATTAAAATAAAATAAAATATTTTAGAATCTAATGTCTCAAGTCACTTGCTAGTTCTGTAAAGTTGTTTCCTATTTATTCCTGAATTTGTTACCTTCACTTTGAAATACTATTAATGCTTTTTTCTCTTTTACTTTTTCTTTTCCTCTTTTTCTTTTCTTATTTTTCTTTCACGTGGTTTTCTTTTTAGTTATTATTATTATTATTATTATTATTATTATTATTATTATTATTACTATTATTATTCCCCATATATTAATTAAAAGATTATGGGTATGATTGGCAAAACTAGCTGATGGCTGGTAACTGTAGCTTTTTAGATATATTTAGGTGTTTGGCAGAGTAGCTGGAGCTTTTTAAATATATTTAGGTGTTTGGCAGAGTAGCTGAAAGTTTTAATAAAACTAATTGGGTGCCAGCGCGGTGCGGCGGAGTGCGCGCAACCTGACATCAACCGCATAATCAGTGTCGACACGTGATTCACTTTATATTAGTGCTCGCATAACCCGAATGCAGACGTGTACTTCGTGCAAAGGGAGTAAGCGTGTAATCGGTGACGAAAATCAAGAAACAAAGCTGAAATATACAGTAATTTCAGATAGATAATTTTTTAAACCAACCTCTTTTGATATGAAACCCTTTCCGACCCGACACCATTTTAATCTGAAAACATGTTTTGACCTGACCCCTTTCGACTCAAAACCGTACCGACATGAACCGAAGTAAATTAACCCTTTTTATCGACTCGTTCTGACCCTAATTTGGTCTTACACATGACCCAAGCTCGTCTGACCCGACTTGTTGCCAATCATAGCCGGTAAAGAAGTATATCAATATCATACTCAAATTAAAAAGAATAAAATTTTCTTTTTTATGATGTAATTTGTTTATAAAACTATTAACGTGTGAAAAAGTTATGAACTTTTAAAGAGTCATGGGGTAGTTAGTTTTGAATAAGGGTAAAATATGTAACTATTATATAAATTAACAAAAGTTTATGAAAGTTCAAGTACCAAAATTATAAATTCAATTGTAAAAGCTTCCAAAAAGTAGTTTTTTTCTCTAAAATTAAAAGCTTGAATCTTCTTCAGCCAAACAAGGTTTTTAATTGAGTATGAGCTTTTTCTTAAAAGTTTGAAGCTTCTAGAAGCTCCTTGTGGGTATGTTTGGCAAAACTAGCTGGTGGCTGTTAGCTGGAAGCTGAAAGCTGGTAGTTGGTAGCTGTAGTTTTTTAGATATATTTAGGTGTTTGGCATAGTAGCTGGAGGTTTTTTAGATATATTTAGGTATTTGGCAGAGTAGATGGAGCTTTTAATAAAACTAATTGGGTGCCAGCGCGGTGCGGCGACGTGTGCGCGCAACCTGACATCAACCGCATAATCAGTGTCGGTATGTGATTCACTTGATATTAGTGTACGCATAACCGAATGCAGATGTGCACTTCGTGCGAAGGCAGTAAGTGTGTAATCGATGGCGAAAATCAAGAAATAAAGCTAAAATATACAATAATTTCAAATAGATGATTTTTTAAACCAACCTCTTTTGATCTGAAACCTTTTCCGACCAGATACTGTTTTAATCTGAAACATGTTCTGACCTGGTCCCTTTCGACGCAAAACTGTACCGACACGAACCGAACTAAATTAACCCTTTTTTATCGACTCGTTCCGACCTTAATTTGGTTTTACACATGACCCGAGCTCGTCTGACTCGACTTGTTGCTAATCATAACCGGTAAAGAAGTATAGCAATATCATACTCAAATTAAAGAGAATAAAATGCTCTTTTTTATGATGTAATTTGTTTAAAAAAATATTAACGTGTTAAAAAGTTATGAATTTTTAAAGAGTAATGGGGGTAGTTAGTTTTAAATAAGGGTAAAATATATAACTATTATACAAATTAACAAAAGTTGGTGAAAGTTAGCAAACTTATAAATTCAAATGTAAAAGCTTGTAGCTTCTTTTCAAACGGTAGTAGTAGCGTTTAAAAATTAGCTTTTTCTAAAACTTAAAAGCTTGAAACTTCTTCAAACAAACAAAGATTTTTATAAAGTATGAGTTTTTTTTTAAAAAAGCTTGAAGCTCTTAAAAGCTCTTTGCCTTTTTTCCTCACATTAGCATTATTATTCATTTAAGTATTTAACTGTTAAAAGTTATACCAGAGGTTATGTCCTTTGAGAAAAGGTTCATTCGACTCTCCGAGGGCGCGGGAATGATTGGGGAACCGGGGATTATATCTTTCGGAAGAAAAATTCGAAGTCGGTCATAAGCCAATCTGCAACCACCTAGTCAGATTGAAAATTGTCATCGTTCAAAGGAAAATTAAAGTTATACCATACTCTTTCCTATGTGTGTCGTATCTCATAACTTTTATGTTCTTTTAAATACAATATAACTCTTACGACTTAGTTTGAATTTTGATAAACTCAATATTTTAAAAGTTTATAAGACTATTATTATTATTATTACTACTACTTGTGTTATGGTTTTGTTTTACATTGCGAGTTAACTCGTTGCAACGTGCGTGGTGGTCCAACGTTTTAACGTCTACTTACTTTTTTCAGTTTAAAGGCCCTGTTGTAATGAGTGGGTCACTGGGTCCTAAGTCGACTTAGTTATTCTTTTCTATGTTTTACGTTCTGGTCTAATTTTTTCGAGGTAACACATCGCAATGTGTTTACGTGTTTCAACGTTTTTACATCTTTTTGTTCGGTTTAACAGACTTGCCGCAAAGCACGGCCCTAAAGACTAGTTGTTACTATTATTTGTTTAGTTTGTTTAACCTAGCACCGCCATTTCCATTAGTTTATTATATTAGCAAAATGCACAAAAATGGGCTCATTATTTAAAATCATATAGATATTGTGTATCCAATATGAACAGGTGAACATGGGTTAATTGATAAAAGTTGATGAGAGTAAAAGAATATTGGATGGTTTGTACTAAAAAGAAAATGCCAAAGAATCCGCACAATCACCAATGGCTTTGGTCCACTAGGTTAGCTGAAATTGAGCTCATTTTCTTCTTGTAACACCTATTTACATTCTTTATTGTCAAACATCCATTACCTTATTCAAGCGCGTTACATGTTTTCAACATATATAGAATCCTCATAAATAAATAAATAATAATAATAATAATAAGCTTTACACCCGTGTATCATGAAAATAAACGTTACATATACAGGACTTTTGGAGTCATGTTAGGCATGGTTGTCGGAACAAGGGAGAAGGTTCAATTCTCTCATGTATATGTACATGATACACCTACTCATGTTGTATCGTGCTAGAATATTTTTATACATGATTTTCTTTCAAATTCTCAAAATTCTCATGTAAGTTTGTTTTTGACTTTTTAAAGGGAACTATTTTAAAAACTATTAAGAAATAATAAATGCTAACAGTTTAATATGATTGATATGAAAACGCTTATGTAGATACATAAAATTTAATATTGTGTGCGATTATTATTGACGTATATATGTATCTTCAAAGTCATGCCACATTAAACATACACTAGTATATAATTTTACTAATATCTGACTAATACTTGTGTTAAAATATGTCTATTTTTATTATATAAAAGTTAATTAGATAAGTATTTGATATCAATATAAAAATATAGTGACACAGTTGCACATCATATATAACACAAGAAGTAATTGTTATTAATTTAAAGTAAAACTATGAGTAAGAATTTAAGAAAATAATTGTTATATTAAACACTAGTTATATGTCTTGGGAATTGTGTATTTGTTTAATATGTGAAAAATGTCTACTTACTAAAAAATAATATTGTAATCTATCACCATGCACTGCAATCGTGGGAAGGTTAGATCGAGACCGTTTGGTTAACTTGAGCTGTAATCGTCGTGGTGTAACGTGAATCTGCACATTAGCAATGGACTACTAATATTAAATAAATTAATTAACCTAGGTTATTGAATAAATATCGTGCGTGACTACGTGGTGTTGGAAGGATTGTTGTGACTTTGTCCTGGTAATAGACATTTGGTCTAATTTCATGAAAGTTATGATTAAAAATTGAGATCTTATAGTCTTAGGTTTGAAATTTAGACCCGGTGGGATTTTCCATATTGATGGGTTTCTTCTTAATGGTGGTGTTTTTAGGTGAGTAAGGTCTGAAACATTAAAATCAGTATTGATGGTTGACACTCCGTCTTAGGAAAACTTACTCGTGTATGGAGGTAGTTTTAAACATGTTAAAACAAAAAATAAAAATAAAAAATTAACAAATTTGGTTGGCAAATATTTGCAAGAGTTAAGAAAATCCTAATTTCGCTGCAATCTTGATTCTAGTCTCTAAATTTTTTTTTGGAAAATATGATAAATTAAAAAAATGCGTTTCTTTTCCACTTCACATAAAAATCTTCGTCGCTAAATTTTGAGAAAAACTTATAGGATTCTACTAAACAAGAGAACCTCTGTTCATACATTTTGGGGAATGATATATGTGAGATGTAAAAAAAAACTGAGAGATGAATTTAAAAAAAATGTGATTTTAGTTAAATTATAGGAATAAGTATGGAAAAACCTAATGATGCTCTAAGACATGAGACTTTGATGACACGAGTTATAATTGTGAAGGTGAGAGCAGTAGGTGTTGTTGTGACTTTAAGGGGATCAACAATGAGTCAATGACAAATAAAACATAATCTATATGGATGCTAGTGAATTCTAAGAACTTGAAAAAAGACGGAAGAAAATATGAAAGTACGGTATATAATGGGGTAAATGTGTGGCAACGAACAACCATGGTGTAACATCCGGTTTTAAGCGGAATACGCCCGGGTGTAACGTACAGATCATTTATAAGCTCGTAACGCTATTAAAGCAACATTAATTAAAGTTAGTTCATTTCATATCATCAAAAGCACACACATTGTTTATAAATAAAAGAAAATCAATAACACTTCATCAGAAAAGTAAAAAAGTCCTTTATTTCAATATCTTAAGGCATACTAATGATCTTCGTCCTTAGCACACTATCGATTTAACCTGTAACACGTTGAAAATAATATATTTTGTCAACAATTAAGTTGGTGAGTTTTCATAAGTTTTTGTGTATACATATATATATAAAACTCTCGATCCAACAATCGTAATGCAATAAGTATTCAAGCGTAAAGTAAATGAAATCAAATAGTGTCGTCCTCCCGTTCATTTAGCCGAAGCCGTTGATGTCGGGGAAATGAGAACCACCTTACGTAAGCAACCGAAGTCGTAACGTTAGATGACGCGGGTACGTCGTGTCGAACCCTCCCACTATGTGTATGAGTTTGCGTTTACGTAACTTCCACCATAAAACAATAAACACATTGCAAGCAAGTTCACATATAATCATAAACAATATGCACGAATAATATTAACATGTACGATATAAGTGAATCGGTTTGTAAACAATCACATAACTAATGAATGAAAAACTTGTGACGTACGTGCTACCCCCAAAATATTATAAAACGTTAAAATGGGGTTATGAAGAACTCACTTGGAATGAGTAATACAGTAATGAGAAGATGGTAAATATTGGAGTAAGCTAGTTGGTCCCGCGATAATTCCCGAAAATTTGTCCTAATTATTTAAGTGTAAATGAAATAATTACTTAACGAACTAAATAAACAAGACACGTAGAGATGGATTTGCCACGGATTTGGGGCGTTAACGCATTAGTTATATTTTATAGAATATTGATAAAAGTGTAATCAAATTTTATTAATTTTAATTATTAAAAAAAATGAAAGGTTATATTTATTTATTAAAGAAAAACATTTAAAGTATATATGACGACTTATATATGAATACGCTTTAGTTGATAGTTTAACGAGATTCCATTTAGAAAGATAAGTAACACTTTTATTATTATTATTATTATTATTATTATTATTGTTGTTATTTTTAATGTAAAAAAAATATAGATATATATAAATGATTATGTAAATTTATATATATATATATATGTGTGTGTGTGTGTATATATGAAATTTATTTTAGAAAGTTATCGGAGTTCGGTTCGTTTAATCGAGTGTAACAAAAATATGGTTTTAATGTAAATATAGTTTTTATATTAATTAAAACAAACAATTAATAAAAATAATACCAAAAACCGGACCAGGGGGGATCGAACCCGCGCCCCTGGCCGGGTCAAGTGTCTTACATGATATGCACTGGCCATCTGGGCCAACGTCTAACTTGTTGATACAGACAGAAAAGAATACATATAATCAGTTATGCAAACAAACCCCAAACCTTATGAACCCTAGAATTATCAATCGGATCTTACACCCTCTGTCAATCAAAATTGACAGAGGGGTTTTGTAGAGAATGAAATCGCGACCCATATGCATATTACAATTACCTGGAATGATTAAGAATTGTATGAGAACGACAAGTTAGGGTTTCGGCCCAAAGGGTGAGATCAAACGAGTCCAAGAACTGATAAAAAGATGCAATTGAGATGGGGCTTAGTTTCGTGATAGTTATACGATGGTGTGGTGTTTGTTAATTGAATTTTGGCCTCGTATTTATAAGCTAACTAGATTTTACTGACCCGCGGCTATAGTTTCTGCGATTTTGATTATATTACTCAATATATGGCCGTTTCTCGATGTTTAATATTGATTATGATTTGCAGATATTACGGATTCGTTAAATTAGCTTGATGCTCGGCTTAAACGAAGCAAAACCGATCGATGGGGGAGGGGGTCGGTGTTAACGAACCATTTCAGGTCCAGTGAGCTGGGATTTATCGATCTCGTTCCAACAAATAGGAGAACGACATTTGCGGCCGTAGAGTGCTTCAAATAGAGCCATGCTCGAGTGGTAACTATTGTTGTACGAAAACTCAACCAACAGAAGATGAGTGTCCCAATTACCACTAAAGTCAAGTACACAAGTTCTTAGCATATCCTCGAGGGTTTGAATGGTTCGTTCCGATTGACCATCCGTTTGAGGATGATAAGCGGTGATAAGATCTAGGCGGGTTCCCAAAGTGGTTTGAAGCGATTTCCAAAAGTGAGACACAAAGCGACCATCACGATCAGAGATGATACTCAAAGGTATATCATGACGATAAGCAATCTCGTTGACATAGATTTGAGCAAGCTGATTGATTGGAAGTTTCTCTCGAATAGGAATGAAATGGGCTGATTTGGTTAACCGATCAACGATTACCCAAATGCTATCATGCTGCCTTTTTGTGGTTGGAAGTTTTGTGATGAAGTCCATCGTAATGTTCTCCCACTTCCAAACCGGAATAACAGGTTGCACGAGCAAACCAGAAGGCTTTTGATGCTCGGCTTTTACTTTGGCACACGTTAGACATTTCCCTACATAGATAGCGATATCTTTCTTCATGTCGGGCCACCAGAAAGTAGTTTGAAGGTCGAAGTACATCTTATCTGCACCGGGGTGGACAGAATATCATGACTTGTGAGCTTCGTCCATGATAACTGTGCGAAGATTGTCACGATCCGGGACCCAAAGATGATTAAGAAAGTAAAGCAAACCATCACGCTTGGTTTCGAGTTAGAGTTCAGCACCACATGATATGTCTTTGTACATATTGCCTTCGGTGACCGAGATGTGTTGGGCTTCAAAGATACGTAGCTGAAGGTCGGTTGGAATAAAAACGCTTTGGAGAAGAATGCTCTTAACATGGGTTTTGCGACTAAGGGCATCAGCCACTACGTTTGCTTTACCGGGATGGTAACGTATTTCGCAATCGTAGTCACTAAGGAGTTCGGCCCATCGTCGTTGCCTCATATTTAAATCCTTTTGGTCGAAAATGTGTTGGAGGCTCTTGTGGTCAGTGAATACCACACATTTCGTTCCATACAAATAGTGTCTCCATATTTTCAACGCGAATACAACAACACCAAGCTCAAGGTCGTGTGTCATATAATTCTTCTCGTGAACCTTAAGTTGTCGTGACGCATAGGCGATAACCTTGCCTCGTTGCATGAGAACGCAACCGAGACCTTGATTCGAGGCATCACAATAGACAACAAAATCCTCGTTTCCTTTGGGAAGGGCTAGGATAGGAGCGTCGCAAAGCATACGCTTTAAGGTTTGGAAGGCTTCATCTTGCTTAGCCCCCCACTCATAAGGTTTATCCTTACGAGTTAAGGCGGTGAGAGGCAGAGCAATCTTGGAAAAGTTCAAAGAAATGGCGGTAATAACCGGCAAGACCAAGAAATGATCGAACTTCCGTGGGTGAAGTTGGAGTCTTCCAGTTCTTAACAGCTTCGATTTTAACGGGGTCGACATGAATGCCTTTTTCGTTAACGATGTGACCAAGGAATTGGACTTCGTTTAACCAAAACTCGCACTTAGAAAACTTGGCAAAAAGTTGCTCTTTCTTCAATAATTCGAGGATATCATGTAGATGCTTTTCATGCTCAACTTTAAATTTCGAGTAAATGAGTGTCGTCAATGAACACGATCACGAACTTATCAAGATAAGGCTTGCACACGCGGTTCATGATGTCCATAAATACCGCAAGTGCATTGATCATGCCAAACGGTATAACCATAAACTCGTAATGACCGTAGCGAGTTTGAAAGGCTACTTTTGGTATATCATCATCATGAACGCGCAATTGGTGATAACCCGAACGAAGATCGATTTTTGAAAAGCAATATGCGCCTTGAAGTTAATCGAAAAGGTCGTCAATTCTAGGCAAAGGGTAACGGTTCTTGATCGTGAGTTTGTTGAGTTCGCGATAGTCGATACACATCCGAAAAGAACCATCCTTCTTTTTAACGAAAATAACAGGTGCGCCCCAAGGTGACAAACTTGGGCGAATGAAACCCTTGCTGGAGACTTCTTGGAGTTGACTCGCTAGTTCTTGCGTTTCCGAAGGTGCGAGATGATAGGGAGCTTTGGCGACCAGATTCGCACCAGGCAAGAGATCAATACGAAACTCCACTTCACGTGTAGCAGGTAAACCATAAACGTCGTCAGGGAAAACTTCGGAATAATCACGAATCACTGGGATGTCTTTTATTGCCTTATTTTCTGATTTCTTTTCCACAACGTTGCCAAGGAAAGCCACATACCTTTTATGTAAGTATTTTTGGGCTTGAGTACACGACATAAGTTTGAGCCCTTTAGAAGGCTTCTCGCCGAAAATACGTAAAATCCAACCGTCATCAAGAGGAATCCGAATATACTTTTCAAAACACACGATTTCGGCACGGTGTTGAGCTAACCAGTCCATGCCTACTATGATATCGAAGCTCCCAAGTTGCATAGGAATAAGGTCGATTGAGAAATCATAGGCATTGAGATTTAGGGTGCAACCACGAATCACCGAATCAATCGAGATAGCTTTACCGTTTGCCACTTCAACTGTAAAGGAATTTTCGAGCTTGGAACGAGACGAAGAAAGCATAGGCTCAAAATCGAACGACACAAAACTCATATCGGCACCGATATCAAATAAAATGGATGCATAGACGTTAATAACCAAGAACGTACCGTTCACCACAACGTTGTTATGCTGAGTTTGATTTGCATTGATCACAAAGGCCCTCCCACAAGCATTAGGGACGGCTGGTGTAGCTTGAGAAGTTGAGGCTTTGTTAGCTTGAACCAGTTGAACAGCTTGATTTGCCATGATCTGGGGAACCGGGGGTTGATAAGCCTGAACCTGATAGGCTTGATCAGAATACACAGGCTGAGCAACCATTTGGGCCTGATATGCGAGTCGAGGACACGCGTTGCGGAAATGACCAGGATCTCCACAATTGAAACAGGCTCGAGGGGTGGGGTAATCTTGAGAGATAGGTTGATATTGAGTTAAGACACGGTTTTGATTGAAGGCGTGGGGAGTACGGGGTGGTTTGGTGAGGGTTGGTTGGGTGTGCATGTGCACCTAGCATGTGTCCGTAATGGCCATAATGGGTGCATTGACGGCAAGGGATGTCGAGTTGATGGTGTCGTTGGCAAATTTGGTAAAACGGGTGAGGACCGTGGTAAGGTTTCTTTGGAGGGGGAGTTTGAAGGTTTTGGGTTTGGGTTTGTGGGTATTGGAGTTATGGTGGGTTTGGTTAGGTTAAGGCATAGTTTTGCTTTCGCTTCTTGGAGTGGTTGCTGTTGTTGTTGTTATAGCGGTTTGGCTTGGGTGTGGCTTCGGCCTTGACCTTTTTGGAAGGTTCAGCCTCGGTTTTCTCAGTAGTCTTTTTGCTGATTTTGAGGGTTCCTACCTTGACGTGGTTGTCAGACAAGGATGCAACAAGAACGATAGCCTCGTGAAGAGTCTTAGGAGCACTACTTTGAACTGAATCTTGGATTTGCTTTAGTAGGCCCCGAATATACTTGCTAATCCCACGAGAGAGAAGAGTGACAAGGTGTGGCACGAGGATGCTAAGTTCGTTGAAGCGGGCAGTGCAGGTAACGTTATCACCACCCTCTTGTTTGAGGTTCCAAAATTCCACTTCCAGATTCATAAGTTCATTGGGTGGACAAAATTCAGCAGTCATGATTTCCTTAAGTTCTTCCCATGGCAAGGCCATGGCTACATCGGCACCACGGGTGAGTTTTTCTTGCACCCACCAATTTAGGACTCTTTTCTCGAAGACACTTGAAGCAAATCGTGTCTTCTTGTCATTGGGACATTCGATATGGAGGAAGGTACTCTCCATACTTTGGTACCATTGCAGTAGGGCAGTGGCACCTTCAGAGCCATTGAAACTTATCAGGTTTCGCATCGGTGAAGGTCTTATAGCGAAAAGAGTTGGAGTTTGAACCCGAAGCAGCTGCGTTCGAATTGGTAGAAATGGTTTGGTGAATTTGAGCCACCATCTGCAGGAGCACAGCAGCCATTTGCTTGGCGATCTGAGCTGTCATCTTGCGGCTAGAAGGACGACGGTTAAGGTGACGAGAAGCCATTCTTCGAACAAGCGTTATAAGAATCGTGAGTCTCGGAATTGTGTATGGTGTAAGATTTCTTGTTAATGTTTATTAAATATGAAAACTTGTAAAAATAAAATAAGTGTTGTGTGGAACTTAGAGTTCCATGAACCACCATGGACTCTTATGTTCCAGCACAAAATTCAAAATTCGAAATTAAATTGAACCAAAAGCTGGGTATTCGTGTATGACCACGACTTGACAGACTTTCGGTTAAAACACATTGTAAAACATGGAGGGTCGGAGTCACACGTTGCATGAACCACCATGACGTGTATGACATCCTAAGGAGTGTAACCATATCCTTATCACAAAGAGGACATGATCACGTTTGAAAACATAAAGTTGCGATTCGTATGGCGTTTGTGCGGTACGCTTTGGCTTAGGGTTTTACGCCCTTTCCGAACTCTCCAGGTAAGCAACCATGTCCCGCGGCTTATTGGGATGTATGCGCATTGCTTATCCTTAGGTTTCATGAACCTTGGTGTCAAGAGTTCGGAAAACAAGCACGCCCCCCCTACAGTTACTACATACCCGCCACGTAAAACCGTATTCATGCAGAAAAATATCGGAAAACCGAAATAAAATTGATTGAAAAATATTTTGAAAATATTGTTTTAAGCCTATCCCTTGGAGTTTGTGTGTGAACATGTGTACAGGATATGCTATGAAATGTTATAAATTCGAGCATATGAATGAAACTTTAATATAAGTGCGGGCACATAGCACATAGAGAATTCATGCAATTTTGGGCCCTAAAATAAACTATAACTATACTAGGCTGATACGTCTAACAACCTATCTTATAGTTACGGCTCTGATACCAATCTGTAACACCCCGACATTAAGCGGAATACGCCCGGGTGTAATGTACAGATCATTCATAAGCTCGTAACGCTATTAAAGTGACATTAAATATAATTAATTCATTTCATATCATCAAAAGAACACACATTGTTCATAAAGAAAAGAAAATCAATAACACTTCATCGGAAAAGTAAACAAGTCCTTTATTTCAATATCCTACGGCATACTAATGATCTTCGTCTTTAGCACACCACCGATTCAACCTGTAACACGTTGAAAATAATATATTTTGTCAACAATTAAGTTGGTGAGTTTTCATAAGTTTTTGTGTATACATATATATATATATATATATATAAAACTCGCGATCCAACAATCGTAATGCAATAAGTATTCAAGCGTAAAGTAAATGAAATCAAATAGTGTCGTCCTCCCGTTCATTTAGCCGAAGCCGTTGATGTTGGGGAAATGAGAACCACCTTACGTAAGCAATCAAAGTCGTAACGTTAGACGGCGAGGGTACGTCCTGTCGGACCCTCCCACTATGTGTATGCGTTTGCGTTTGCGTAACTTCCACCATAAAACAATAAACACATTGCAAGCAAGTTCACATATAATCATAAACGATATGCACGAATAACATTAACATGTACGATATAAGTGAATCGATTTGTAAACAATCACATAACTAAAGAATGAAAAACTTGTGACGTACGTGCTAACCTCAAAATATTATAAAACGTTAAAATGGGGTTATGAAGAACTCACTTGGAATGAGTAATACGGTAATGAGAAGACGGCAAATATTGGAGTAAGCTAGTTGGTCCCGTGATAATTCCCGAAAATTTTTCCTAATTATTTAAGTGTAAATGAAATAATTACTTAACGAACTAAATGAACAAGACACATAGAGATGGGTTTGCAATGGATTTGGGGTCGTTAACGTATTAGTTATATTTTATAGAATATTGATAAAAGTGTAATCAAATTTTATTAATTTTAATTATTAGAAAAAAAATGAAAGGTTATATTTATTTATTAAAGAAAAACATTTAAAGTATATATGACGACGTATCTATGAATACGCTTTAGTTGATAATTTAACGAGATTTCATTTAGAAAGATAAGTAACACTTTTATTATTATTATTATTATGGTTATTATTATTATTATTATTGTAATTGTTATTTTTAATGTAAAAAAAATATAGATATATATAAATGATTATGTAAATTTATATATATATATATATATATATATATATATATACATGAAATTTATTTTAGAAACTTATCGGAGTTTGGTTCGTTTAATCGAGTGTAACAAAAATATGGTTTTAATGTAAATATAGTTTTTATATTAATTAAAACAAACAATTAATAAAAATAATACCAAAAACCGGACCAGGGGGGATCGAACCCGCGCCCCTGGCCGGGTCAAGTGTCTTACATGATATGCACCAACGTCTAACTTGTTGATACAGACAGAAAAGAGTACATATAATCAGTTATGCAAACAAACTCCAAACCTTATGAACCCTAGAATTATCAATCGAATCTTACACCCTCTGTCAATCAAAATTGACAGAGGGGTTTTGTAGAGAATGAAATCGCGACCCATATGCATATTACAATTACCTGGAATGATTAAGAATTGTATGAGAACGACAAGTTAGGGTTTCGGCCCAAAGGGTGAAATCAAACGAGTCCAAGAACTGATAAAAAGATGCAATTGAGATGGGGCTTAGTTTCGTGATAGTTATACGATGGTGTGGTGTTTGTTAATTGAATTTTGGCCTCGTATTTATAAGCTAACTAGATTTTACTGACCCGCGGCTATAGTTTCTGCGATTTTGATTATATTACTCAATATCTGGCCGTTTCTCGATGTTTAATATTGATTATGATTTGCAGATATTACGGATTCGTTAAATTAGCTTGATGCTCGGCTTAAACGAAGCAAAACCGATCGATGGGGGAGGGGGTCGCTGTTGACGGGGAAGAAAAGAGAAAGAAAAAAAAATATTTTTTTTCAAACATATTTGCAAATTAGTCCTTGGTCTTATGCTAGTGTGCCGATGTGATAAGAACCATAATGTAAGGTTAAAACTGCCAATACTTGATTCTATTACGCGTAAGAACATAATAAAACAAAAGCGAAAGACATAATAAATACCTTGACGTTTTTAATAAATATGGAGATCCGATTACATGACGGGTAATAAAACAAATGCATTTATTAAACAATAAAATGACGAATGTCACACATGGTGTGATGCGTGTAGCGGAGGAGGTGGTGGCAAGGACCACAATTCAATTAACTAAGAATCAGGAAACATTCAACTTTGAAACAACATAAAATAATGAAACTTTTATCAAAAGGTTATAAATTAAGTACGTACAATAAATTTTAAAACTCTATAAAAGGCCCGACTTACAATTCCAACCCGTATATGTAATAGCCTATTTTATATCTAATATCCACATCTAGTATTTTCAAGTTGTATGCTTTGAAAAGATGTTCCCAAAATATCAAGGGTTGACCAACTTCGGTTATACAAAATAAAATCATAAAGTTGACTTTAAATCTTTTAAATTGCCTTGAGTGTATCATGTTGCACCTACTACGTACGTATTATCTGATTGACTCCTTGGTGGTGGTGTTTATTGTTTCCAATATTATATCTACCGGTGTTTATTGTTTCCAATATTATATCTACTAATTACTTAAAAGAGATTTTTACATATTTTCTCTTTCTAAACTTTTGAAGTTACATATTTTCTTAAAATACAAGTTTTTAATGCATAATGTATAATGTTCTTTAAACATGGTTTGGAAAAATATGTAATTTCAAAGTTTAGTAAAAGGAAATATTTAAATGCCCCTGCTTGAAAATAGTGATAAACTATTTATATAATACCAATGTTATATATTTATTTCTTTTTAATCGTCTACTTATAAAAGTTTAGACCATTTGTAGTGTACAAGCATTATTCACATCGTATTTTTTATCTATATTTCTGTAATTTAGTTAAAACGCATATTCTTTAAATTTTATGCATCTAAACCTTCTACGCCTCATTTCAAATATCTCTCTATTCTATTAAATTATTATTTTTACTAGTTTTAGAGCCCGTGTCACACACGAGATAATTCAAATTATAAAATTATAAGTAAAACAAATAATTACATAGCGTATATAAAAAAATGTATTACATCTATGCTTATATCTATACAATGTGTATATAAATTGATTTTATTTATATCACAAAATTATTTTTTTAAATGAACTTAACAAAAAAATGCTCGTGCAAAAACATACCCGAGAATATTTCTTTCTATTGAAAAATTCATTCTCGGTGCCATATATGTATAATTGAAAGACTTTTGGTTAAGAACCAATTTCGAAAATAAAGCTTCTCATACGATAGTAGTTTTAACCAATCAGTCTAAATGCAAAAGGAGCGTCACCTTTATTGATATATTTATCAATTTACCACTCATTAAAGGAAAGTAGAACATTAAATTGTAACAATGGATGTTCTTCAAAAGCTATGTTTTTCTGAGGTAAACCATGAAAAAGATTTTGATAAGTTTCAGAGGGCTTCTTGACTTTGTCATAATGACAACATAAAAAATCACATGTTAACTCATCCAATTTTGTGAATATTTTGTTTCATTTGAGCATAGTTTTCCATGACATGTTTCTCATACAACGTTCTGATCACCATTGAAGAAAAAATTAATGTTAACATAAATATTTCAAAATTGATAAAAGTTATAAGCATTAACAGGCATGGGGGGTGGTATGTCGAAAGTGTTCGAATTCTTTTCTTATATTTTAATAGTTGAGGAAAAATAGTCAGTTTGCCAAATCCCGAACCTTTTGATTATTTTAAAAAATGCTCTTAAAAATAAATTTTAAACCCTAATCATGTTTAAAATTTTAACTTTCATACTTTTGACATTTCAAAGTCATTGAACCCATAACAAATTTGACGATCTATTTTGCATTCTCAAACTTTTAAAAATACTCAAAATATTCATTTTTGACCCTTAACAAATTTTGACTTAAATGTAGTTAATTTGTACCAAATAATCTATTTATCAACTTTTGACCCATAATATAAAATTTAAGTTCCATAAAAAATCCGAAACAATTTTAATTTGAGAAACATAATTTGTTGTTTATTTTTGAAATTCACCAAGTATTTTGAAATATGTAGTAAAATAATATATTAATATTTATATTTATAAAAATATATTGATATTATATAAATATAGTGTAAAAGGAAAGTGAATAATTATTGATTTATTACATATATTAGGGTAAATTAGTTTTGTAGGGAAAAAAATTGTGAGAATTAACCAAAACATGATAAGTGTCCATATTTATTTTACTATTCTTATTAGAATAGATAGATTTCATTTTCTTTTTTTTTCAATCACAATTTACGATGTTTGAGAAATGGAGAATAAAACAAGAATGTTCAAACATAAAGAATGATACTTGAGTCCCTAAATTTTATCTTACTTTTAAGGAACGAGAAGACATGAAATTACAAATGCAAACTTTTTTTTGAACCAATTTAGTTATAAGAATAACGTTATTATAGGGAATCTAATAGATATAGTTTACATATTAGGGTTTTTCTGTATACGCGTGTGAGCTCTACGTTACCGGTACCCTTATGGCTTGATATGAAATTATTGGTTTTTATCCAAACACTGAGGATGGGGAACAAGTTCGAAGTACTAGTGTATGACCATATCCATTGCATCTAAAGTTACTCTTGGAAGTACTCCAACAATATTAATATTGTTTTTATATTATATACAAATTAAAAAAAAAAACTAAGAAATGAAATTGAAGTATTATTCTACCAATCGTATGTTAGTTTTGATCAACTAAACTGTCCACTTAAATTGAAAAATGTAAAGATTAACAAAAAGTTTAATGGAAATTATAATATATAATAAGATTAATTAGGTTATATCTTATTTATTAGTAAAAATAATATAAATGATAATGGGATCCGACTAACCACGTGACAGGGGGTGAGGGGTTGTTGTCAGCCGTCATGTGAGATTGTTTGTTTGTATAATGTATTTTTTTTTCTCTCCATTATTGGGATGTTACTGTTTTTAATGTTTTTAATATTTTCTTAACGGCTTTTTAATGTTGTTTAATATTTTATGTTTTCCATCACTTTTTCCCTGTTTATATATATTTGATGATTATATTTAATAAGATAATGAGCAAATATGGTTTCAATTGAACCAATTTTACACATCATATGTTGGCCAAATGTAACAAAAAACGGTTATGTATCATCTTTATCACAATAGCTATAAATGCTAGCCTAAATCACATATTATGCATCAAGTTATACAAATGGGAATTCATCGTGACCTTATTCGAGTTGGACTTAATCAAACTTGAACATAATCCAAATTGCATATCATGTCATTGGCTTGGAAGATATAGGGTTTTTCAAATACCCGGTTTCGGGTATGACCGTGTACTGGAAAATTGGGTATTGGCAATACTCGGGTCGGTTTGGGTCTGGGTATTATCTCTAAAAGCCATACCATATGTATCAGGTTCGGGTCGGGTATAGAACCATGCATTCTAAAACCACGTATTTGAACACCTTATTTCCGTGTATTGAAAAAACCCTATTTTCGTGTTTTTTGGGGGGATTTTTTCTAGGTATTTTTTGGTATAGATTGGATTTTTTATAGGATTGCATATTTTAGGGGTATTTTCGGGTAATTTCGGGTATAGATCAGATATTTAAAAAATCCGGTTACGAGTATTGAAAAAACCCGGCTCTGGTTTTCGGCTTTTAACGGGTACAAATCAGGTCCGGTCGGGCACAGGTTTTGGAACTAAAATGCATACCCTACGGGTAGGATCGGGTATGGGTTCAGGTATTAAAAACCCAGGTATATAAAAAACCGGTTCCAGGTTTTTTTTTTCTGGTCGTGTTTCGGGTTCGAGTTTTTTTCACCTCTAATAAGTAGTAAAGTAATAAACATTTACTTTTCTAAAAATTATTACTGGGCCATGTGAATTTTGGCATGTATATAATTTGCTGGCTTGTATGACAAATTTGGGCTTGATAGTTATGGGAGTTTAAAATTGGGCTTTAGCAATGAGGCCTGGTAAGTGGTAGCTGGTGTTGTTACTTGATGTGGGCCCATTTTCAATTAGATTGCTGGCAGCCTGGCATAGTTGGTACTTGGTAGTTGTACTAAAGCTGTGCAAGAAACCGAAAAACCTGATTCAAAAGTCGAAAAATCCAAACCAAAATATCGAACCAAAATAAAAAACCGACGCTTTCATGTTATGATTTTATAAAAACTAAATTTATGGTTCGGTTTTGGTTTTGCATGTAATAAAAACCGAACAGATCCGAATTTCTAGATTTTTATTTCTTATTTTAAGTAATTTATAAGAATTTGATATATATATATATATATATATAATATTTTTGGCTAGATATATAATAACTTAGTTAATAATTAACAAAATTATTTATACATAAATTCATTATTTTCGGCCAAATATATAATAGCCACTTAATTATTTATCCATAATTAACAAAATTATTTATACTTAAATTCATTAAACCGAGAAAACCGAACCAAAACCAATATGAAAACCAAAAAAATCGAAACCGAATGGTTTAAAAATCCAAAAACCGAAGTTTCATGTTTTGGTTTGATTATAACCCAAAACTACACCAAACCACACTGTGCACACCCCTAGTTGGTACTAAAGGAGATTTAACGAACACATGCTTTCATATATTGGTATGAAAGTATATTAGGGATGGTAATTTAATCAAGGTAATAGGAGAGAGAGAAAATGTGTGTTGTTACATAATCGTGTTATATATCATAATTAAAGCACAATGTATAAGTGTATTATGCGGTTCTCGAATTTCTCAACATTTTTTTAGTTCTCAGTTCAACATGCATTAATTTTAGAATCAATAAAATACTGAGAACCGTGAGAACCAGATTAACTGTCATATATGTGGCACCTAGATTATCACACAAAAGACTGAGAATAGATTTTTTCTATCCCAAGCTCTCGTAGAAGGGCTTGTGGCTATGTTAGTTCTGCAACTGGATAATCCCTGAACCTTATATTCTGATTCAGTGAATGACATGGAAAACTATCTCATGTTTTCGTACGGTCCAGGATACAAGGTTAGAACCCAAGCAGAGAAATCTCCAGTTTAACCGAAGGTTTATCCGGACACCCAGCACAGTTATGCATCCATGGTTTTCTATCTTTTTTTACTGGGTCATTTAAAATCGATTGTGTCTCGCATATTAGATTGTAACTAAGTAACTAACCCATAACACCAATGGCTCTTGATGCAACCAGTCAAATAGACTTATGTATTCTGACTTTTTTTTTTAACATTATTTATGTGAAATAATATTTGTGAATCAATAGGAAACTATAAAAGATAGGAAAGGTGTCTTTACAAGTATTAGTTGACAAAATGTGTCATATGTGTCAACTTCATGTGTCACTAGGTTGTTTTATGGACACCCTTCTCTAACTTTTATGCTTGTTTTACATTATGATGCATCTTTTTATTTCCCACTAATACACCCACTAAGTAGATTTTCTCATTTATGAATTCATTTATTTGTTTGTAATTATATGATTGATATTTGCCAAAATCTTACATTGTCTAAATGCATAAAAAGGGTAAAATGAAATATACAGTCAATATGAACACAAGAGCATATATGCATGATGTCTATTACTGATAATCCAACGTGCGTTAAGTAAGTTGGAGTTTTATCGAAAAAATTTGAGTTGAAGGGATATGGTGTTGGTTTAGATGCGTATCCAACCCATTGGGTTTGGAATTTGGATCTTAACCACTAGAATTGGATCAAACACACCTTACACCAGCCTAGAGAAGAGTATGGTGAGACATGGAGTATATGTGACCAAACTGTGAGGAGTAAAGGCATGGGACGACATTTATCTCGTGTACATGCAATTACTTCACATGTTCAGGTGGTAAGTTGTGCCATGAAAAAGAGTAAACTGTGTTTTTTGTCTCTGTGGTTTGTTCAAATTTGTGGTTTAGTCTAATAGTTTCAAATATGTGATTTTCGTCCCTGTGGTTTCACTTAACTTGCAATTAAACCCGACCCCACTAACCCCGTTAAGTCTGACTGTTAAACTCATCAACGTGCCCCTCACGTGAGGGGAAGTTTTGTCCCTTTTCTCCCCAAATAAGCCCCAACCCTAATTCACAAGCCCCCTCACGTGAGGGGCTGAGGTGTATTTGGGAACAAAAAAGGACAAAATTGCACCTCACGTAAGAGGCACGCTGATGGGTTTAACTATCAGACTTAACGGGGTTAGTGGGGTCGGGTTTAATTGCAAGTGAAATGAAACAATATGGACGAAAATCGTAGATTTGAAACTATTGGACTAAAACCACAAATTTAGACAAAACACAGGGACGAAAACCGCATTTCACACCATGAAAAATGACTATAAATACCTCGTCAGTGAAAATGTTAGAACATCTATTTTATTGTCGTGTATATTATCTCTATCATAAGCAAATACTTATTTTCATGTCAGATGCGAGTAAAAATACATTTGTTCCTATAAGGCTAAAAATATCTTATGTTACAACATACAACTCATCTTAGGTGCTCAAACCAATTCTTCCAGAAGTATCCTGACATGAAATTGCATCCAACACGAGTATAATATATAAAATTCAACGTTGATTCAAGAGAGACGTCACGTAAATAGTCAAGATGCGTTAAAAATGAGTTAATTGTGTTGATACCATTATACCAAGACTCTTTTGAGTTAAAAAGTTGTGTTTTAAGTAGAAAGAATTGAAGTGAAGGGTAAAAGTGAAAATTTTGAATATTCCTAATAGACAAATGCCACAATGTTATAATATTTTCCCTAATTATAACAAGATTATTGAAGTGATATTTGAATAAAGAAACAAGAGGCTAAAGGGAAAGTGAGAATGTAAATTCTTCCGGATATATTTACTCGTTATAGATACATCATATTTATAATGTCAAAACATTATTGAAGAAACACTATTTTTGGGGGACAAAGCCATATAATTGGTGTCATATAAAAGTATAGTTGGTGAAGTCATGGTGTCATACAAATAATAGTGTCGGTGTCGGTAATTCATAACACTCCCCCTTGGATGACACCATTTCAAAACGTCGGGGTCTTGAAGTACTGCCTCATTAAAAACCTTGCTAAAGGAAAACCCAATGGGAAAAAACTTTAGCTAAGGGAAAAAGAGTGCAATATATAGCTCCCCCTCAAATTGCAGGTCGTTACATTGTTCGTACATGGCGCATGCCAATATCATGAACATGTTTCCTGAATGTTGCTGTGGGAAGTGCTTTTGTGAAAAGATCAGCTGAGTTGTTGCTGGACTGGACATATCTCATTTCAACCTGATTGTCTTTAATAAGGTCTCGAGTATACTCAAAGTATCTTGGTGGTATATGCTTTGTTCTGTCACTTTTGATATATCCTTCCTTCATTTGCGAGACACAAGCTGCATTATCTTCATAGATAGGAGTTGGAATTCGATCTTTCTCTAGTCCACAAGAAATCAATATGTGTCGTGACATAGATCTTAACCATACACATTCTCTTGAAGCTTCATGCAATGCAATGACTTCAGCATGATTTGAAGATGTTGCAATGAGTGTTTGTTTCTGAGAACGCCATGAAATCGCAGTTCCTTCATTCTTAAATACATATCCAGTTTGAGATTTTGCTTTATGGGGATCAGATAAATAACCTGCATCTGCATAACCAACTAACCCTTCTTTTGAATCGTTAGGATAAAATAAACCTAAATCAACAGTTCCTTTTAAATACCGAAAAATATGTTTAATGCCATTCCAATGTCTTTTAGTAGGGGATGAACTGAATCTTGCCAATAAATTAACTGCAAAAGAAATGTCAGGTCTTGTACAGTTAGTAAGATACATAAGTGCTCCAATTTCACTGAGGTATGGTACTTCGGGACCAAGAATCTCTTCATTATCTTCGCAAGGACGAAATGGATCATTGTCAACATTGAGTGATCTAACAACCATCGGTGTGCTTAAAGGATTTGCTTTGTCCATATTGAAACGTTTTAAGAGTTTCTCAGTATAAGTTGACTGATGCACAAGTATCCCATTATGCATATGCTCAATTTGTAAACCAAGACAATATTTGGTTTTTCCAAGATCTTTCATTTCGAATTCTTTCTTTAAAAGAGTAATTGCTTCATTAATTTCTTTTTGTGTCCCAATTAAATTTAGATCGTCAACATACACAGCTATGATCACATATCCTGATGTTGTCTTCTTGATGAAGACACATGGACAAATAAGATTATTTGTGTATCCTTTGCTTATCAAATAATCACTCAAACGATTGTACCACATCCTTCCAGATTGTTTCAGTCCATACAAGGATCTTTGTAATTTGATGGAATACATTTCATTAGGCTTTGAGCTTATTGCATTGGGGAGTTTAAATCCTTCGGGAATTTTCATATAGATGTCACTATCTAGTGATCCATACAAGTAAGCTGTGACAACATCCATAAGGCGCATCTCTAAATTTTTAGAGACTGCTAAGCTGATTAAATATCTAAACGTAATAGCATACATGACAGGAGAATACGTTTCTTCATAGTCAATTCCTGGCCTCTGAGAAAAACCTTGAGCTACAAGTCTTGCTTTATATCTTGTAACTTCATTTTTCTCATTTCGTTTTCTCACAAAAACCCATTTATATCCTACAGGTTTCATTGACTTTGGTGTAATGACAATAGGTCCAAAAACCTTTCGATTGTTTAGTGAGTTTAATTCAGCTTGCATAGCATCTTTCCATTTGTTCCAATCTTGTCGATTTTTACAATCATCTACAGATTTTGGTTCAGGGTCATCATTTTCTTCCATGATATCGCTTGCCACAGAATAAGAAAATATATCATCAATATTTTCCATTTCATCTCGATCCCACATTATATGTGATTTACCATAGTTTATTGACAATTCTTTATTGGAATCATTTATTTCTTCCTGAGGAAATGTTATATCATTTATTCTTTCCTAAGGGAAGGTTTTGTCAATCATTCCTTCCTTAGGGTCAGTATTCTTCTCAGAACCCTTTCTTTTTCGAGGATTTTTATCCTTTGAACCGATTGGCCTTCCACGTTTTAAACGTTTTTGAGATTCATGAGGTGCATTATTATGGTTTTGCTTGCTTGGAATCTCAACTCGAGCTGGAGCATTAGCAGCTGGTATATGAGATTTAGTGACCCTGTTTATATCAGTAAATGCATCAGGTAACTGATTTGCAATTTCTTGTAGATGTATTATTTTTTGAACCTCTGTCTCACTTTGTTTTGATCTTGGGTCTAGGTGTAACAATGATGGCACACACCATGATATATCTCTTTCTTGCTTTTTCATTTCTCCCCCTAATGTCGGGAACATTGTCTCGTTAAAATGACAATCAGCAAAACGTGCTGTAAATACATCACCTGTTAAAGGTTCAAGGTATCTTATGATGGAAGATGTTTCATATCCAACATATATTCCCAACCTTCTTTGGGGACCCATTTTTGTGCGTTGTGGTGGTGCAATAGGAACATACACAGCACAACCAAAAATTCTAAGATGAGAGATATTTGGCTCATTTCCAGAAACAAGTTGTGTGGGAGAGTATTTATGATTTGCACTTGGTCTCACGCGGATTAATGATCCAGCATGCATAATTGCATGACCCCAAATAGAAACAGGGAGTTTTGTCCTCATTATTAATGGTCTAGCTATTAGCTGTAGGCGTTTGATCAACGACTCGGCTAAGCCATTTTGTGTGTGTACATGAGCAACAGGGTGTTCTACAACAATCCCCACAGACATGCAATAATCATCAAAAGCATGTGATGTAAATTCTCCCGCATTATCAAGCCTTACTCTTTTAATGGTATAATCCGGAAAATGTGCACGTAATTTGATAATTTGAGCAAGAAATTTTGCAAAAGCAACATTACGAGTCGATAATAAAGAGATATTAGACCATCTGCTGGATGCGTCTATTAAGACCATGAAGTATCTAAATGGTCCACGTGGTGGGTGAATTGGTCCACATATGTCACCTTGAATTCTTTCAAGAAACATTGGTGTTTCTTTATCGACTTTTAATGGCGAAGGCCTTGTAATTAATTTTCCAAGAGAACAAGATGTACATTGAGGCATTTTATCTATTTTATGGATCTTTTGACCTTTCAGTGGATGCCCATGTGTATTTTCAATGATCCTTTTCATCATTGTGGATCCTGGATGGCCAAATCTGTCATGCCATAAGTTTATGATATCAGAATCGCAACAATTTTCTTTGACTGCCATATGTGCTTGAGGAATATTTATATATGTATAATGCAAACCAGAATGGAGCATTGGCAATTTTTCCAATATTTGATCTTTGCTTATGATATGCAAATATTTTTCATTACTAACAGTCCTTGACTGAGTATCATATCCATTATGATATATGTTTCTGAAACTCAACAAATTTCTTGTTGATTTTGGGGAAAATAAAGCATTTTCTATTTTGAGCTTTGTACCATTTGGTAATGCTAAATTAGCTTTTCCCACTCCTTCTATCAAGTTTGTAGGACCTGATATTGTATTGATGATCCCTTTTGTTGGTTTCAGTTTATAAAAATATTTTTTAGATATAAGTATAGTATGCGTGGCTCCACTATCCGCTATACATATATCTTCTTCATTTGTTTGATCTTGTGCTCCGGTGATTTTCATTTTAAATCTTGAAAAATATTAAGAAAAAAAAATAAGTGTATAACGAAGACATATGATATTTTAATAAGAACTTTATTTAATTGAAACACAAGTAGTACATGAAAGAGAAACTACATAATTAAAGATAATGAGAACACACTTAATAACTGCATCTAATTATAGTAGTCAAGCAACTTTGTTTGAAAGTTCTACCCCAAAGTCTTCAACGCTCAGCTCAGCATTGATATTATTAAAGTTATCAACATGGTTCACTTCTTTCTCTTTTCCTTTTAGAGAGGCTTGGTACAGTTCACACAGATGTGGAGCTGTGCGACAAGCCTTTGCCCAGTGGTTTGTACTTCCACATCTAAAACATGAAGTGCTATTGTTTTCGGACCTACCAGCTTCATTCCATTTATTTTGGTGGTTGGAATTGGTATTGTGTGGGACATGATAATTATTGGCTCTCTGGTTACGACCACGACCACGGCCACGACCACGACCGTAAGAGTTATTGTTCCATTTGAATGGATGCTTACGATCATTAAAATGCCTTTTGTCAAAATGACCACGTCCACGTCCACGGCCTCGTCCTCGACTTTGTTCCCATTTATGATCAGAATTTTTATGAGAACTTTTGTGAGCAACATGTGCCTTTGGTATTGCTAATGAACCCGTGGGACGAGATTGATGATTTTTCATCAATAATTCATTATTTTTCTCTGCTACAAGGAGTAATGCATTTAGATCAGAGTATCTCTTAAAATTCTGCAAACTATAACGTGTTTGCAAGTTTATATTTGATGCATGAAACGTGGAGAAAGTTTTCTCTAACTTTTCTTCCTCTGTTACGGGATACCCACAAAATTCTAACTTTGAACAAATTCTGTATAAAGCAGAGATGTAATCATTTACCCTCTTAAAATCTTGGAACCTAAGACTGTTCCATTCATCTCTAGAAGTAGGAAGTAAAACTTTCTTTAGATGACCGAATCTGCTTTTCAAATATTCCCATATCATATATGGGTTATCATAATTAAAATACTCATGCTGTAGTAATTCATCAATATGTTTATGGATGAAAACATCAGCTCTTGCTTTATCCTGGTCAGAGCAATCATTGTATTCTTGGATTGCGTCTAACACATCCATAGATTTTAAATGTCTTTTGACATTTGCTGTCCAAGACATATAATTTTCTCCAGAAATGTTGAGTGCAGGGAATTCGAGTTTTGCTATATTTGACATTTTGTTGCTAAACATAATAAAGCAAATAATAAGATAAATATTAGAATCCATATATATCAATCAACAATGAGATACAATACATTGGTAGAGCTATAAACATATAAAAGAAAAAGAAAATGCCGAAATCTTCAGATGGAAGATTAAAAATTAGAATGAGAAGTAGTATAAGCATTATAGTAACCAACATTAAAACCGGGTGAATCATTTTGAGAATTTTATCTTGGATAAATTTAATAAGAAGAATTTTTGTTGTAAATGAAATGGGGTTAATGATTGGTTATTTATAGTGAAAATTTATAACCCATTTATAACGGTTATATTACCGTTTATAACGGTAACATTACCGTTTGTGTGTGTGTATATATATAATATTAATTATTTTAAAGTAAGATAATAAATAAGATATTAAATACAGTTTATTTTATAAAATATATATAATTAGTATGCACAATAATAAGAATAGAATTGTTAGTGTAAATAAATCTAACTTCTAAAATAGTTATCAAATTTTAATAACAATGTTTATACACATTATTGCTATTACTCAGTATATTAGTTAGTAAATGTATATGCATAGATATATATCTAATGTACATAATTAAAGAAGTGTTTATGATGCTTATGTAGATACCTTTGTGTCTATTACCTTTCTTGGTTAAGATATAAGCGGCTCGTGCTGATAACGTGTTATAATATTTTCCCTAATTATAACAAGATTATTGAAGTGATATTTGAATAAAGAAACAAGAGGCTAAAGGGAAAGTGAGAATGTAAATTCTTCTGGATATATTTACTCGTTATAGATACATCATATTTATAATGTCAAAACATTATTGAAGAAACACTATTTTTGGGGGACAAAGCCATATAATTGGTGTCATATAAAAGTATAGTTGGTGAAGTCATGGTGTCATACAAATAATAGTGTCGGTGTCGGTAATTCATAACACACAAAAGTTTTTGGAAATGGGAAATGAATACATTAAAAAACCAAATATAAAAAAAAATAAATAAAAAAGAAAGAGAGAAACCAAGGCGGCATGCATAGATCATCATCATGGTGTCATCTTTACTTCCCTGCTCATGCTCTTTGTCTTATTTTATGAACCCCTCCATTATCCTACTTTTTCACCCCAGCCATCCTATGTATTTACCTTCCATGCCATCAGACTATGTGTAACAGGTTAACTTAAAAGTGAAAAACATTCCATCACATCACTCATGTATTGATGGAGGTTCTCACTAACTTTTACATAAACAACGCGTAATGGTTTAATTAACAGCACGTTATTTAATATTTCCTAACAAAGATAGGTTTTATGATTCGGATTGGTTGGAAAGTTGGTGGACCCCACTCAAAGAGCCCCTCGGATTGTTAAGCTAGTAGCGCCCTAAGAATTTTCTTTTTGTTTGGCGCCCCTCTTTATTAACGGTGTAATGGTTTAGCTAAGAAATTGATGTGGAGGTGTCAAGGGCGTCACCCCAAAACACTCAATCTTATAGTGAATTTTATTTGAGTTTTCTTGTTTGTTGAATATTGCTGTTTGCTAGATATTATACAGGGTATTTGAATTATAATATTTAACACACACTATAAATAGACCGGTAATGATAATAATATAAGATTAGTAGTAGTGTAGTACCATTGTAACAAGAAGTAAAATATATAACAAAATATTTCAATACATTATAAAATTCATAGCAAGTTTATTTGTTTTTAGTTATTATGTAAGCTAATAAGTAAAAATATGTTTGAGAAATCAATCATAGCAAACACTCTCTGATCTTAGTGATTTATGGACAACATCATTCATATAAAAATAGTATATTCTAATGCTCTCAAATGTGCATTTCATTATATATATATTATCTTTATGTGATGACTAAAAATGTCACTATAGCATGGTCGAAAGATGTTACAGACAAGGTCTTGGATCAATGATAAACATAATGAGCTAAACTGATCATGCATATTTATACATAGAATGAGTCATACATATATAAGATTACAATACAAATTTATGAGTAAAATGTGGTTTTCGTCCATATCGTCTGCCAAAATCTACGATTTTAATCCAATGGTTTCATATTTACGATTTTCGTCCTTGTGGTTTCATTTCACAATTGAACGCGATCACACTAACCTCGTTAAGTCTGGCTGTTCATGTGAGAGGCAGTTTTGTCCTTTTTCTCCCCAATAAACCCCAGCTCTAATTCGCAAGCCCCCTCACGTGAGAGGATGGGGTGTATTTGGGTAAAAAAAAGACAAAAATGCCCCTCACGTGAGAGGCATGCTGATGGGTTTAACGGCCATACTTAACGGGGTTAGTGGGATCGGGTTTAATTGCAAGTGAAATGAAACCACAGTGATGAAAATCACAAATCTGAAACTATTGGACTAAAACCTCTGATTTGGACAAAGGACGAAAACCACAGTTTATTCCAGTTTAATTATTATATATTTATACATCATTTATTTGTTATTTGACAAAAAATGTTAAAAAACAAAACAGTATATGTGTGGTATTAGTACTCGGATAAAGCTGCTAAAGTGGTAAGTGCTAATAAAAAGCTTGACGTACATTAAATTTTATGGTGTCACACCTTCTATTCCTATTCATATTCTCAAAGAGAGCTGATACTAGGAGGCTTTATGGACACAAGGTACAAAGAGTGTAGGACTGTGCGCATAGAATCCGAAAAACTGATTCAAAAATACTGAATGGAAATAAAAATTGAATGTTTGGTGATGTGTTTTTGTAAAAATCAAACTTTCAATTTGGTTTCGGTTTTGTGTGTAACTGAAATTGGAAAACCTGAACCAATAGAACTAATAGATTTATATTTTGGGAAAATTCCCAAAATAAACCATATGAGAATATAGATTCCAAGAATGACCCCTTCTTTTATCAAATTCCCAAAATGACCGGTTCAAAATCCATTGTCACAATGAAATTTATGAGACGATGAGATTCAACTTTGAATGAGAAGGTGACACGTGACATAAAAACTCATCGTGATGATGAAGTTGATCTCAAAACTCATTGTCATGATGAAGTTTATCTCAAACCTCGTCATGACAATGAGTTGTGAAGCCACATGTTACATTCTCCTTCGACGTTGAATCTCATTGTGACAATGGATTTTACACGGGTCTTTCTTGAAAATTGACCAGGGGGATCATCATTTGGGTAATTTTGGGAATTTTTAGTTTTATTTTTATTTTAAGTTTCAAATAATTTATAATACTTTTAATTAACAAACAAAATATAAGCACAAGTTAAGTATTTTTGACTAAGTTTTTTTTACCAAAATTTTCACCCCAAATGACAAAACCTAGAAAACCAATATGAACCGAACCCAAACAACAAACCGATATAAAAAAACTGAACCGAACAGGTTTAGCTCAAATTCATTATTTCTGACTATTCAACACAAAATTTTCAAGCCCAAATAATAAAATCGAAACAACCAGAACCGAACCCAACCCAAAAACCCAAAATAGAACAGCTTTTAAAAACTCAAAAAACCAAAGTTAAGGTTTTTATTTTGTTTTTAGCTCAAAACCGAACCGAACCAAACCAACCCTTTCCCATTTCCCACCCTTAAAGGGAAAATTCCCAAAATAGTCCAAAGTTAGAGAGAGATTCTCATAATAGTCCCTTAAATTTCGTTATTCCCAAAATAGTCCAACCAAATCTATCGGGCCCGATAGATTTCTAAAAAATCCGATTGGTTTCACGGTCCAGTGAAAAGGTGCCAAGTGTCCCGCTCCCACATATCCCCATTGATTTTCACCTCAAAACATCCGGTCCAGACTGTCTTCATGTACAAACTAACTCCTCTGAAAACCGTCGGCCCAGATTACTTCCCTTATGCTTTCATCTCCCCCGTGTGTTTTCAAAATCGATTGTTTTTGTGTTTCTTTGAAATACATCCGAGGAGATGTATTTCAAGCGTGTTTCATCTCCGTCGGTGAGTTTCATAAGAACATCCCACAAGGTCCGATTATTTAGGCTGTATATCATCTATTTGATTTTATTTTTCTGGTTCTTTTTATTTTAAGTAGAAGCATGAGGTTTAACAGAGGTGATTCCATTGAAGTCGTTGATATGGGCCGTGGATTCTTGGGTTGATTTTACGACGGAACCATAATCTCCCGTGTGGGGAACAAGTACATCGTTGTTTTCCGTACCCTGGTTGAAGGCGATAATTCTGGGTTCTTAAGGGAGTTTGTCAAGGCTGATAAAATAAGGCCAAAGCCTGCAGAGGTTGTTGTCACTGGCTTTGATCTCGGGGAGAAAGTTGACGTTTTTGCAAACGATGGCTGGTTTGTTAGCTTCATTGCAAGAAAATTTAGAGAAATTGAGTATCTAGTTCATTTTGACAGCACCAATCAAGACATCATTTACCCGTTTGCTAATATTCGTGTTCATCAGGACTGGGATGCTGCCAATGAGGTTTGGGTGTATACCCGCCGTTGAACAATGTTGGAAGTAGTTAAAGTTTGTTGAAGTTTGGGTTGTTATTCCTGTAATGAATTATGTGTTGTTGTGGCCAAACTTGTTGAAGTTCCTGTTTATGGTTGTAATCAAAGTTTTTAAACTAAGTTTTCATCTTAGTGTTTATGTTAGATTGATGAGTATGTTTATGTTTTATAGTGTATTTAGTTTTTGTGTGTTTAGTGCTAACAAAATTATCTAAACGTAACTCAAAATCACTGGAATAAACTAAAATTTGACATGAAACGAAATGGAAAGTACTATGTTTATGTTTGTGGTTAATTTTTCCATTAGTTGATTTCCATGTAATCGACAACCTTATCGTTTTCTTCCGTAGCCTTGTTTGGATTCACTTCTGTTGTCTTTCCCACCAGAATTTCATTAATCTTTAAGCCTCTAAATGCTTCCTCCCACGCTGCTTCGAAGTGCAAATCGTCACGATCCCGTATGGCAAAGGGATCATCTGTTGTCTCTGTGTAATTTAATCGAGCCAAATCATTGTTTTCGTTGGCGTGCATTTCATCGAAA
Source organism: Bidens hawaiensis (assembly GCF_021521415.1). Taxonomy (NCBI): domain Eukaryota; kingdom Viridiplantae; phylum Streptophyta; class Magnoliopsida; order Asterales; family Asteraceae; genus Bidens; species Bidens hawaiensis. Next base: position 1,491,340 of record NW_027491249.1, read on the forward strand.
ACGTGTATGAAGGTTTCAATGTCATCAAAATTATGAAGATCAGGGACGCGTGTTTCCGGATCGTTGGAGTTCGGTTTTGCCATAAGTTAATGTATTAGTATTTTAGTGGGTTAATGGCTAAAGGATGGGGTTATTTATATTAGGGTTATTTTAGTGAGTTCGATAATTTAGCATGTGTTTAGTCTAGGCCGATAATTTTAGGCCCTAATCTATATACCCCGTTGAAAGGATGGCCCAAATTCTCTGATCCGTGTTAAAGTGGCCCAAAAAAGTGTGTCCGTGAGTTTTAGTCCCAAAACTATCGGCGCCGAAAGATTATTGGAAAACCCAATCGATCCTCTATCCCGCCCTTTCAACACCTCGGGACCACCCCCACGGTTCCCTTTTTCCCAACCATAACCCTGTATGTTCTTCACTGAATCCACAAGTGGATCTTGATAACCCGTTTTCCAATTTGGGACCACAAAGTTGTTTTCTTATCTAAGCCGACAACAAGACAAACCGTATCAACAATGAATCTTGAGCTTGAGCCTTCCAAGGTTGATGATGTTGGTAAAGAAATTGAAGGTCCCCCCGGGGGCGTCGCCGATCGATACGAGATCCGTACGAGGTCTAGGAGTGCGGAATCCTCCTAGACTCGTTAATGGTGTACAAGATGAAGAACACAAACACGTACACGAACAAATACACGAACAAATACAAGAACGGGATAAACAAATCTGCAGATTCTTTATAATAATAATTAAACAAACACGTTACATACCGTAACATAAACATAAACACGTCCGACCCGAGGTGAGCTCTACCTCGGGTCGTCCCTAGCGACACTCTCTCTCTGTTTGTTCTCTCTCGACACTCAAACTGTAACACACAACTCTCTGAATTACTGGATTCTTAAAACTAAACAAGACACACGCATATATATATAAACTTCAGTAGGCGTCAGTAGGCGAAGTTGTTCATAACTTCGCCTATGGCGAAGTTGTGAAAACTTCGCCTAAGGTGAAGTTGTCCTAACTTCGCCGTTGGCGAAGTTGTTCTAACTTCGCCTAAGGCGAAGTTGTTCTAACTTCACCTATGGCGTCTCCGCTGGTCTGAATTGCATAGCGACGGTCACAAAATGCACCAACAGTCTCCCCTTTGACCGTTGCTCTCAATTCTAACAAACACGAAAGATCATCTGTTACAAAACATGCACCAACAGAAATTCAACCGTTCCGTCAAGGCGAAAACAATGAGGACAAATCCGTCGTCGGCCAGCAGCCTAAGGAGGTAATGTGAACCCTAATTTTGGGTTGAACATATAAAACCCTAATAGTTTTTTAAATAAAAGATATAAAAATTTATTATTAAACCCTAATAATCAACTATGGTATTGTAAAAGAAGGCCCCTTAAACAAGAGTAGTTGGAGTGATATGAAGTTGATTGATAGTGTTCTTGAGCGTTCTACCGCCCATTCGGATATTTGGAAGGCACAATGTTTTAGTTATTGGATTAATGTCAAGGCCTATAAGGCTGATGGCCCTTTAATACATGCAATTTTACTACGGGAATCGCCTATCACATATGACCGTGAGTACAATGGTATATATTATGATATGGTTGGTTTGAATCAGGTTCGGTTTGGTATGAAAGAGTTTGCATGCATCACCGGGTTTACATTTGGTGAGAATCCTACACGTAGGTGTAATGGCCCTGAACAATATTTTAAAGGATAGGCTTTGAAGGAAAGAAAATACAGGTTGGCATCTTGAGGAGCATATTAACAAGTAAAATATAGATGGAACCAGTTGATCCTGTTCGTTGCTGTTTGCTTTTAATGATGTATTCAATATTTTTTGGCGTAAAAAGGGACAAGTATATTGACGACGAGTATGTGGACCTGGTTGAGAGGTTGGATGATTGGAATTCTTATCATTGGGGTGTCCCAATTTGGGGCAGGCTACATAAGAGTTTACACAATTGTTTGGCCAAAAGGAATACTTCTAAAACGGCCGAAGCAGCATCGTACTCCGCTGCCGGTTTTCTATGGCATTTAAGGTTAGTCTTTTTTTAGTCTTTTACTATGTTATGTTAAATTCAAAGTTACTTGTTTTAAGTAGTTTAATTTGATGTCCTTTAATTTATAGATGTGGATCTTTGAAGTTTTGCTATACATATCAGTTTGTGATTGTGAGTACACACCAACAATTCCGAGATGCCTTGGGTGGACCCAAGAGCATGGATTTCAGTGTGGCACGGTTTCAAAAATTCTTGCCAATTCAAAAAAGGTTATAATGTTTGCCGCTAGGCGTTTGTTTTTGTTTAATGAATAAAAAGGTTCAAATTAGTTTGGTTATACTTAAAGGGTCCTTTTATGCCAAAGTGGATGACATTTACTGATGATGAGATAAATCATTTCAAAGGGTCGTTTGAGTACATTGACAACAAGGTGCAAAACAAAATTGTTGTTCCTCGACTTAAGCAAGTGATCAATGAAAGTGTGCATGATGAACATAACATTGTTGGGTTCCAAACCAAACCAAACCAAACCATGCAACAAGTCATCCCACAACTCGTCAATCCACCATTCCAACAACCCATCAGACAACCAATCCCACCACCGATTTGGGTTCTTTGGGAATGAACCTATGGGTCAGCATGACAACAACTTGTTTCAGCAAAACGAAACCGTCGGTCAGGTTAGTCAAACCTTTGGTTAGGGTAACCAAACGGCCGGTCACCCTCACCAATCCGTCAGTCAGGTTAATCAATCTCTGTATTCCGAAAACCAAACCTTGTTTCCTAGTGGCGATTATAATACGAACCAAACCGGCTGGCCAGAAAATGATGTCCTAGGTTTCGAAAACGATATGCTTGTTCATAATATCCCCATTGAAGGTTTGCATTCCAACCCACAAGAGAACCAGAGGAGTAAAGACTTTGTAAGCAGCTTGCTTGAGGTACCTCAAGTGAATATGTTCGGCGATCAGCTAGACAAGCTTATTAAAAGACTGGAAAGTCATGAGAAAGAAAGTCAAGCAAATCACCAACACTATGAGGTACTTTCGTTAGATAAATTCGCTAGTTTGTACGTGCATGCTGTGTTGTGCTTAAGCTAATGACTATTTTTCGTAACGCAAAAGTTGTTCATCACCATGGCCAAGAATCAACTGGATATTATCACTGCTTTGAATGTAAGTTGTTTTAATGTTTTTGTTTAATTAATAATGAAACACCTAGTCTTAAATTACACATTTAATGTTACAGGCTATCAAATCGATGACCAAAAGGGAACGTGAGTCTTCTAGTGAGGAAAATAATAAACTGGCGGATGACGAGGTATTTTCTAGCTAGTAACCAACTTATAACTTTCATTTCTTTATAACACATATAAACAACCGCTTTTGTCTTGTTGTAGAGCGGTTCAGAAATGGAGGTTGACGAGTTGGATGTTCGTTTTTGTAGCCCTATTGTTGCTGATTCCGCTCTTCAAGTAACCCCAATGGTAAGTAGCCTACACTAATAGTGTCAAACAAATTCTATGTCTTGCGGCGTTATTTAATCCCCCATTGTGTTGGCAGCCTATAGTCGAGGAAAAACCAAAAAGAAAACGCAAGTTGTCTAGGGCGTTACTATCACCATACGAACCGGTTAGAAGTGGTTTGAAGAAAAGGGTCAGGGTAAAGCGAGATGACAACAAGTTTTCAGAAGATCTCATCAATGAATATGCCAAAAAACAAGATTTATTCACTTACACATCTCTTTCCCGGGTTTGTCCCTGAACTTTGAATTCTGGGGGAGACTGATCGTGACCGAACAAGGTGTTTGGTTGGATACAATGGTAAGTAGGCATAACCAAGATACTACTAGATATTAAGAACACTCAAATAATATAATTCTTAATTTATTAATACAAGTCGGTTTTTACTGTTGAATAGCATTTGAAGCTGTGGGTTTACATGTTGCTACTTGAAAGAGTGCAGGGATTGAACTGGACCATCTTGTCACCTGAATGGTTACTTGCGTTAAGAGAATTCCATACCATGCAATCTAAATATGTGGACGGAACAATGCATCCATTCCCAATTGTTGAAGGTGTTGAGAAAGTAAGGAATCCATATACTTTGTGTTAGGGTCCCTTTGTGGTATGCTTTATGTGATGTGTTTTAACATGCATTTTATCATGCCAGTTTTACATTCCTATCAACATCCCGCATAAACATTGGATACTTGTTTGTGTTGATATGAATGCTTGGTCATTGACAATATATGACAGGTGAAGATTGTTGTCGTTCTTTAAAGTAACATCTAATTTAGTTGACTAACACTAGTTGATTTACGTTTGGGTAAACAGTTTCCCCGGATACGTTGACAATGAAAGAGATGAGTGCTGCCGCTTTCTGGACGCAAAATTCCCATCTTGGATTGCAAGTAATGGATACAAGATGGGGAAAAAATATAGGGAACCGCCTTTTAAGAGGATTTGTCCATCGAAGGTACCTATTCAAGCACCAACTTTAGGCGATTGTGGTGTGTGGGTTTGTTTGTTTCTTGATCGTTTAACAAGAGGTGAGGACGTATATCAAACGGATGAGCATAATCCCAAGGTTACGGCTGAGGTGGCAATGGAATTTCGGTGGAAGTTTGCGCACATGCTGTTTGAAAACAAGGTAAAGCAGTTTGAACAGCCGAAAAATCCGGAATTTGATAACGTCGACCAACCTACGTCCACGAATTTAGCCCAAGATTAGAATTACCGTGACCTTTGTTGGGATGTATATTATTTGGGGACTATTATTTGTTTTGTTGGGTGTGGTATGGTATGATTCGTTTGTACTAACCGGTTTTTCCAACTTGATACACACATAACCATGCATGCAATCAAAATGCATGCATGCACACCACCTTGGAAGACAAGGACATATACCCATGCATGCAACTAAACCCTTAAACAAAGATAATCAAGCATCCATAATATATATTACAACCGTTTTTGAACCATCTTACAACCTGATACTCATTTCAAAATACAACCACCAAAAAAACCATTTGAACAACCATCCATAATATATTTACAACCGTTTTTGAACCATAATATAACCATTTGACCAACCTAAAAAAAAAACAGACACCACATCCCTGATCATCTTAACCATAACTTGAATCAGAAAGCGTTTAAATCAACGGTCATTGCTTGAGATTGTGTTGCGTCGGCCGCTTGAAAACTGGTAGCCACGTTAGATGTCCTTGCCTTCTTCCTTGAGTGCAGCACCTGAGATTCTAGTGGTTGTTTACATTTTCCAGTTTTGTGACTAGGTGCATGACATCGGGTACAAAAACTCGGACTCGTTACCTCACCACGAGACGGGATGCATTTATTTTCCCGTGGTCTACCCGTTTGTCTTTTCTCCATAACCGGTGGTAGTAAAGGTACACGATTTTCTGGCACCACCCATTCAGATTCATTTGGTACTGGATTTATGGGTTCCAAATAGGTAAATACAACAAACTCTTTTGTATATTAATCCATTGCCAGGTGACTACAATCTCGATGCTTCTTGAATATGCAAACTGAGATTGCATGCCCACATGGTAACCCTGAGACCTGCCATTTGCGACATTCACATGTTCGACTCAACAAATCAACAATGCATCATCTGCCGCTGTCATCCACGTTGTAATGATATTCGTCTATGCCCGTTACCTTCCATGCCCGAGATTTTGCCATTTTCCGTGTTGTTCTACTTTGAGCCCATTTTGAGAGTGAGTGAGTCCATTTTTCTGTTATAAGGATTGTCGTTAACTCATATAACGCATGGTTGTAAGTATATTAAATATATAAAACAAGGGTTACCTGCGTCTTGTCTCCTTTCAAAGAACCATCTTCTTTGTAGTTCCACAAAGTAGTCCATTAGTTTGGTAACTGGATATTTTCTTTCTTGTAAAGACAAAGCGTTTACAGATTCCGTACTATTTGAAGTCATTATATTATACCGACGAACAGGACAATAGGATCTAGCCCACTTTCCAAAACCGATCTTCGTAAGGGTATCCTTGACAGACGACTAGTTTGAACAAAGTAAGTTAAAACTTCGCTTAAAATCGGATCTCCTGTAAGCTTTACATGTTGCCCAATATATTCGTTGTTGAGTTTTGCCACGTAACCGTAGGTTGACCATCAAATGCCTACAGCAAAAACCTTGATACGCAAGAGGAAATGCCTGCATTATGCCTAACTCAATTGATTTTGCTCGATCAGAAATTATAGCTAGGTTGGGATGGTCACCTACACATTCTCTGAGTCTACTTAAAAACCACGTCCATGAATCACCACTTTCACTCTTACCTACACCGAATGAAATCAGGAATATTTTGTTGTTACCGTCCATACCAACAGCTAGAAACATTGTCCCTTTGAAGCTCCCTTTCAGGTGTGCCCCATCAATAATAATCACAGGCCGCAAACACCTAACAAAACTTCGAATCTGAAATGAAAAGCTAAACAATGAGTCTGTTAACATAAGTTAAATTTGAGAATTATATTAATAAATCACTTACAGCGGCGCCAATGGCAACAAATGACATCTCAAAACGGTTTGAGCCATCTCTGAGGATACAAGTACGGGTTCCTGGATTGGCTAATTCTAAATTGTGACAATAAATTGAAAGTCTTGCAAATGATTCGTCGGAGTTACCAACAAGCAATGATTCAGCGTAAACTTTTCCTGCCCAAGCTTGTTTGTATGACAAATTAGCCATGAATCTTTCATTTAATATGTTCACAATATCTTTCCTTTTAATGTTACGTGAGTTGTCCTTAACCAAGTCGTTAATGCAATGTGCAACCACCTTTCTGTTAGCATTGCGATGATGAGGATGAAACGAAGTCTTGGAGCATGTATGGACTTCATTGAAAGACGTTACATAAAATGCGTCAGAATCTTTGACGTTACGTGACCGCAAACTCCACTGAAAATCTTCTGATATGCAACGTACTTCAAGTCGTTGCTTATTAGTAGGGCTGTGCAACGGTTCAGAACCGCGAGAAACGAACCGGAACCGAAACCGTTAAATGCTAAATATAAGAACCAGAACCGAACCGTATTTTAACGGTTCCGGTTCGGTTCAGAACCGAGTTAAACAGTTCTTATGTAAACGGTTCTAGCCAGAACTGGTTTTTAATTAATCTAAATATGAAATATTAGAAGGTGCAAGAAACAAGCGACAACCCATAAAATAAAACATTATCATATTAACATATTATATTTTAATGAAGGGGATTGAAAATATATTAGAATAACTCAAAATATTTTCAAAAACAATTATTTTTTAAAACAGATTTAGGGTCGTGGAAGATGATTATTGTTTATGATATTGTAAGGGATTTAATGTAACCGGAAAAGTGAGAACGTGGATAGTTTCTTGTACATGGAAGTATGATAGCCTACTAAATAAATATGATTTTAAATATAATCTTCAAAGTCTAAACGTAACCCAGTTCTAGCGGTTCTATAACCGGAACCGTCGGTTCTAACCGGAACCGAACCGGGAACCGTTTTTAGACAAATTTAAGAATCGGAACCGGACCCGAAATACAATAATACGGTTTGGATCTAGCGGTTCGGTTCCGGTTCCCCGGTTCTAGCGGTTCGGAACCGCGAATTGCTCACCCCTACTTATTAGATTGGGAAGTGATGAACTCAAAGCCCTCGGTTACTGCCATCGTTCCTAACTCTAGTTGTAACTCTTCTTTATTCACAAACAACTTGCTTAAAATAGGATATGTCGAGAACATACTCTCTTTAGTTTTTCTCCTTCCTTAGGCATGGAATTGTTGGACTCGGTATGCCCAAGACACATATTATTATTGATGTGGCTAGTACGTCATGATCCAAGTCAGGTCATACCCAATAACAAGCTAGACAAACACCAATAATATTTGTTTATATATGATATGATCATGATAAATAAATATTAACACTTAAGTTATTTAGAAAGGGGTTTCTAAATACAATGTACTTGTGTAATAAATAAATCATATGGATGATGTATATTTTATGAGAGAACATTACATAGTGTTATTTAAGTTGGTTAAATAACAATATGTAAACATAATTAACCTTGCATGTTTATTAAGTTGTGTAAATTTTATTATAAAAGTTTACATAACATTTTTATAATAAAGAGTTTTATGTTATAAAAGTTTTGGGAATATTGAATAAGGAAGGGAGAGGTGCCCACCCCCCCTCCTCTTTCTCTCTTCAATATAATATTAATATTTCCAAGATAGTGGAGATATGCAAGGATTGTGAATGGTGGATTTGGGTGGTGCCACTTTGAAAGACTTATAATCTTTCTTCCTTTCATTTTTCTCATAACTTACACAACACAATTCATACAACACAAGACTAGAGGAAAAATCCTCTACTCTCTCTTCCTCTCTTTGGACGGCCAAGAGCAAGGACCAAGGAGTGTTGTCAAGTGAAAATCCTAGCTACAAGTGGTGTTTGTTGGAAAGCTTGGGGTATGCTAGCTTGAGGAGCTTTGATGTTCGGGTATTTTGTACATATATTAGTGTGTTAGTTATGTAGTATTGTTTAGTATATTGTTAGAACTTTGGTACTTCATACGTGCTTGTGTGTTTCAGGTAATTGATCGTTAAAGATGCTAAATTGGAGACTTTTACGAGCATGGAATGATATCTCGGGAAGACGGAGGATAAATTGAAGTCTTAGTAATGTTAGAAGGATTCGGGAGGAGTTTGGATGAGAAATCTAAAGCTGATGCTAAAACTGAACAAGATGGGTTCACAAAAAGCGACCAGGAAGTAAAACGAGCATATCCTGGGCTAGAAAATGAGTTACGGAACTCATAATATATGAATTTTGGGTTTCTCAACGAGAGGAATCCAAAAATGAGGCTACCTACCATCGCTTAGCACGATGGTATGGTCATATGACCATCGCGCTACGCGATGGTCCTCACAGACGGGAAATTTAGGGTTTTATGTTATAACACATTTGGACGACCCTAGACGGCATTATTCACCTTTCAGGCGATTTTCAGAGCAGAAGAGAGAGCCCCCATCACTTCCAATCATCTCTAAGCATCATACATGGCCTACCAGATAATAACCGAGGCCCGAGAGATGCCGATGCGCGGCTAGTTCCTTCGAGTCATACCCGGGATGTATAGTTTGTAATCTTTCAGTTTATTTCTCATGTACTATAACAACTAATTGTAACTGTTTTGATGTTAATCTATGAGTATTGATGTTTAGTATGTTCGTACAATCAGTTGGTTTAGGTTTATTTCGATCAGAACGATTAGTTTGTCGATTGCTATAATAATTGCTCATAGGATTGTTTGACCTGTTAATTGCAATAAAGCATACATTTGACCTTAGTTGAGTCACACTGGCAGGGACTGTTTGATAACCAGTGCCGTGTGTTAGCGAGCGTGGATGCCTAACGTTTAACCGGTTAGTCAGTCTGTAGTTGACACGAGATAATTAATCTGTTAGGTTGCATGAGATTGCTGTTAGTTACTTACTTGAATTCCCGGGTGTGATTTGCTTTGTTTATTGATTGAATCTTTGATTAATTATTTGCTTGTTATTAAAACCCAATCAATTGCTAGTGTGATCGGCACTTTAATTGAATTACTTCATAAGTTTAGAAATTGATTTCACTTCACACTGACCACATACTCCTCGTGGTTCGACACCCTACTTACCCTGACTAGTTTAAGGTGATTAGGACACTGATTTATATTGTTTTTGACTAGATAGCGACAGTCTAGCATCAAGCTTCATATTCAATTTCTTGCCTTCTTCAACATCATCTCCTTCTTCTTCATTGGATTTGAAAGGTAGCTTTTACATGCATGGACTTATAGTGACATGCATGTGTTTGATAGTATGTATTTCGTATTTGGATTCGGGCTTGGGTTTTGCATGTGTAAAATTGGTTTTATACATATCAAATTAACAAGATTTAAAACTAATTTCCGCTGCGTTTTTCATAAAATAGGGATTTTATGACATTGATAATCTTGTTAAAACCCAACAATGGCATCAAGAGCCGCTTATACGGATGCATGCTTCATTAGACCCAAAAATTTTGGGTTTATGGTGGGGTTTTACCATATGGCCAAAAATTTTAGGGGTTTTGGTTACCCCATGGTTTTTCAAGGTTATACTTTACATACATGTGGTAATCTTGAAAAAATAAGTCATTTGGATGATTAATTGTGTTGTTTGGACAAAACCCGAAACTTTCGGTTTTGTCAAGTTTGGCCGAAAGTTTCAAGGGGTAAAGGGGAACCATTTGGGGAACCATTGGGTCTTGTGTTATTGTATATTTGGATATGTAATAGATGTTCATAACCTAGCCATGGCCTTGTGTTTGGTTGAATGTTTTTGTTGATTGTTTGTTCATTCAAAGTGGTTGTTTATTCATTCAATATGGTTGTAATATTTATTTGGGTTTGTAATCTATTTATTCTTTTAATTGGTTTGTAATAATAAGTAGATTAGGAGCATTTCTTTTACTAGAAAAATGTATTAGGATATGTTTTGTAAAAGAAGATGCAAGGAAGAGAGCCCAAATAAAATCATGGAGACCACAACACGGGGGTGAGCACTTGGAGCATTTGGATGCAGGATCAAGTGGGAGTTCACCGACACAAGCACATGTCCTTTTGAGTCCCTTAGGAGAGACCTTTTGACACACTTGTCTTTGGTCAACAAGTGTGGTCAACATCAGGAGGCTATGGTTATGAACTTGTGGTTGTGTATTTTATGCTTGCATGGTTGATTTACTTTTGTGTATATTATTACAATTTGGATTGTTAACAATTTAAAATCAACAACTAGCATAAAATTGGTTCCTTAGAAATCATTAGGTAATAAAAATTGGTTTTATTAATGACTAATGATTTCATAATAAAATGGGTTTTATTAATAGGAACCTTGAAAAATGGGTTTTTCAACTAAGTACCATACATTTGAATGCAGGCAAATGAAAGGTACATAAAAGGTTTTCCAATCTAGAATTTTGAAAACTAAAATCCCTTTTATAAAATAAGTTGAATACCATCCTTTTATACGACACTCGAATCACTTGGGAACTCGGTGTGGGATAAAGATCACCTAACTGCATAAGAGGAAACTTGTGAGTTTGAGGTGGGATTGCCATATTTGTGGGATAAAGGTCATCTCACCACTTGTATGTGTAAACTCACACGTTTGTGTAAGTAGAACGACTTAAATTAGAAAACCATGTGAATAGGGTCACCGAAGCATGACGTACAATAATGTTGATGGGATTAAACATGCCGACTAAACATAAGATGTTTAACCGATCCCATAAAACTAGAAGTTGCAAAGGGTTGCAATGGTAAAACGTTGACTACCTTGTTAATTTAAATAGTAGGATAAAGGTCACCTAACTACTATTTGAATGTAACGTTGGGATCTAGATTTTAATCATTAATTGTCTTGGAGACATAAAAGGGTATTAACAATTAAAATAATTGATATCGAAAATACTAAAATTGAGCTTTGTTATATTTGTAGATGGCCGCAATCAACAATCCACCTAACATTATTATTCCACCCGTTAATAACCTATCACTAAGATCTATTCTTGACAAGGATCGTCTAAACTATACCAACTTTATGGATTGGTATCGAAACTTGAGAATCGTTCTCAAGCAAGAAAAGAAATACTATGTAATAGACGAACCTATTCCCGATGAACGTAGCATTGACGATGCCGAAGACCATAACAATTGGGTTAAGCACAATGAGGATTCGGTGCAAGTTTCTTGCCTCATGTTGGGAACTATGATTCCCGAGATTCAAAAGGATTTTGAACTTCATGGGGCATACGACATGATCACCCAACTTAAGGAAATGTCTTCATTCAAGCTAGGGTGGAACGCTTCGAAGCAGTTCGAGCGCTTCATGCATGTCGAATGGAAGAAACCCAGTCGGTCTCATCTTATGTGCTTAAGATCAAAAGCCACATTGATCATATCAAGCGCCTTAATTGTCCCGTCTCAAAGGAGTTAGCCACGGATATGATCCTAAATGGGCTAACAAAGAGGTTTGAGACATTTGTTATGAATTATAACATGAATGGGTGGGACAAGAGCATTGGTGAGCTTCACGCAATGCTCAAAACGGACGAGACGGGAACGAGTTAAAAGGTTTTACCCGTTCTCACGATCAATGAAGGAGGCAATAGGAAGAGGCATCACCCGGAACCTAAGGCAAAGGTTGCCAAAGGCAAGGAACAACACACAAGTTCAAGGGAAAGGCTAAAGTGGAACCACCCAAACCAAAGAAGCTAAAGGTTAGCTCGGAGGATCCATGCTTTGGATGTGGGGAGATTGGGCATTGGATGAGGAATTTTCCAACCCGTCTCAAAGAGTTGAAAGCTAAGAGGGATGCGGGGTAATCCTCGGGTACAACTTCCATGATTCACATTGATCTTAATATTGTTTCTTCCAACACATGTGTATTGGATACCGGATGTGGAACTCATATTTGCAATTTGTTGCAGGGGTTCAAAGGAAGTGAACGATTTAAGAAATGAGATTCAAGTCTCTTCATGGGCAACTGAGCAAAGGTTGTTGTCGAAGCCCGAGGAGACTACACATTGAACCTTCCAAATGGTTTGAAAATTATTTTCAAAGACATTTTGTATGCTCCTAGTTTGACTAGGAACATTATCTCCGTTTCTTTGTTAAGACAATATGGGTATGATTTTAAATTTGTGGACAATGGTATTTGTGTTTTCATGAATAATGTCTTTTATTTTAAAGCAATGCCGTCTAATGGCATTTATGAATTAGTTCATGATAACACATCCTTTGATAGCATATTGTACCAATCAAGCACCAAGAAACTCAAAATGGATTTGAGTAAGACTTATCTTTGGCATTGTCTCCTTGGTCACATAAACAAAGATCGCATACATACACTTCAAAAGAATGGTCTTTTGGAATCAAGTGAAGATGATTCATTTGATAAGTGTGAGTCTTGTTTACTTAGAAAGATGACCGAGGACTCCTTTAGTGGAGCAAATGAAGGGGAAAAAGACTTATTGAGTATCATACATTAGGATGTATGTGGTCCTTTTAAGACAATGACAAGGAATGGTGAAAGATACTTCATTACTTTTATCGACGATTATAGTCGTTATGGGTATGTGTACTTGTTAAGACACAAAGATGAAGCCTTTGAAATGTTCAAAGTCTTCCAAAATGAAGTACAAAATCAACTCGATAAAACCATCAAAGTACTTCGTTCGGATAGAGGAGGTGAATATCTAAGTGATGCTTTCCGAGATCGTCTTAGGAGTTATGGGATCATCTCACAACTTACTCCACTCGGAACACCACAACACAATGGTGCGTCCGAAAGGAGGAATCGAACTCTATTGGATATGGTTCGATCTATGATGGCTAGAAGCACACTGCCTCTATCATTTTGGGGTTTCGCTTTGCTCTCCGCGGCCCGTATTCTAAATATGGCCCCAACCAAGAAAGTGGACAAAACACCTTTTGAAATATGGAATGGAAGGGCTCCATCATTATCATATTTAAAGGTATGGGGTTGTGAGGCTTATGTCAAGAACAACACCCAAAACAAACTTGAAAGTCGATCCATTAAGTGTATCTTTGTAGGATATCCCAAGCACTCTATGGGATATTATTTCTACAACCCAACCAAGCAAAAGGTATTTGTTGCTCGAAAGGCCGAGTTCATGGAAACTAAGTTCCTTATGGAAGGTACTAGTAGAACGGCGGAACTCAAGGAGGATCGAGAACCACAAGCCGATACACGTTTGGTTGATACTAGCAATCAACAAGAGGTTGTTGATGATGATCAAGTGGTTGATCAAAACACACAAAACGTTCGCAAATCCGGTAGAATAAGTCATCCACCCGAAATATATGGATTTTTCATGGATGGATGCTATGTGGTAGATTCGGATGAACCCACCACATACGTGATGCAATGTCACAATCCGATTGTGACAAATGGCTTGAAGCCATGAACGTTAAGATGCAATCCATGCATGACAACCAAGTATGGGATTTGGTTGTACCACCTCTTAATTCCAAACCGGTTAGAAGTAAGTGGGTTTTCAAGAAGAAAACCGGTATGCATGGAAACTTGGATACTTATGTAGCAAAAGGTTTCACTCAAACTCAAGGGGTTGACTATGATGAAACTTTTTCTCCCGTAGCAATGCTAAAGTCTATTAGGATATTGTTTGCCATAGCCGCACATTATGACTATGAGATATGGCAAATGGATGTCAAAAACGCTTTCCTAAATGGGCATCTTGAGGAAGATGTCTACATGGTTCAACCCGAAGGTTTTGTCGGTCCACAACATCCTAATAAAGTATGCAAGTTAAAGAAATTAATCTATGGATTGAAACAAGCATCTGGAAGTTGGAATCACCGATTTGATGAAGAAGTTAAGAAATTTGGGTTCATCAAGAATGGTGATGAAGCTTGTGTGTATAAGAAAGCTAGTGGGAGCATTATTACCTTCTTAGTATTGTACGTTGATGACATACTACTATTTGGGAATGACATTCCAACCATGGAAGGTGTAAAAGCATGGCTTGGAAGTTGTTTTTCAATCAAGGATCTTGGTGAAGCTGCCTATATTTTGGGAATAAAGATCTATAGGGATAGATCAAGGCGGTTGATAGGTTTAAACCAAAGTGCATCCATTGACAAAATCTTGAAGAGGTTCAAGATGGAGAACTCTAAAAAAGGTTTGGTACCTATTCAAAGAGGAATGATATTGAGTAGGTCTCAATATGCAAGCTCAAAGGATGAGCAAGAGAAAATGAATGGAATCTCATACGCATCGGCTATTAGATCCATCATGTATGCAATTGTATGCACTAGACCGGATGTGTCATGCGCTTTAAGCATGACAAGTAGATTCCAACATAATCCGGGAAGTAGCCATTGGATGGCGGTCAAGAGTATATTGAAATACCTTAGAAGGACTAAGGATATGTTTCTAATATACGGTTCGGGTGAGGAGGAACTCGTTGTAAAGGGTTACCCGGATGCGAGTTTCCAAACCAATCGAGATGATTCTAGATCACAATCGGGATATGTTTTCGTTGGGCAGTCTCTTGGAAGAGCTCAAAACAAGATGTGGTAGCTTTGTCCACCACGGAATTGGAAAACATCGCCGCCTCATTGGCAGCTCAAGAAGCTGCGTGGATTAGAAAATTCATTGCCGACCTTGGGGTAGTCCGTACCATTCAGGACCCTCTAGAGATCTTTTGTGACAACGAGGGTGCGATTGCTCAAATCAAGGAACCTCGTGCACATCAAAAGACGAGGCACATTGAGCGGAGGTTCAACTACATAAGGGATGAAGTTGAAAAGGGAAAGATATGTATTCGCTAAGTTCACACCAATCAAAACATTGCGGATCCACTCACGAAGCTTCTTGAAAGGCCAAAGCATGAGGATCATACTTGTGCCTTAGGACTTCGATATTTTAGTGATTGGATATGATCAAATTTTGTATTTGGATATCGGAACAATTGTTATTTTGACTCATTCATATGATTATGGTTTATGATTATGACATTTTGAGTTATGTTCCATTTTAGCATGTTTAAATCCGTGAATAAGTTACTTCTTCTAAATGTCCGTAAATATGAAGGTGACTATTATGAACTTGGATTGGTGGATATTCATGGGATATGAATATAGAGCAAGGGTTGCTGCCAAGGTTCATAGATATTTATGGGTTATAAATATTGGACTAACCCGCTCTCAAATGTTACTACAAAGAATCCCTGTGATTGATCATAAGTAAATTTGAGTAAAGGCGAATATCATAGTATCCTCCGACCTGAGATACATATTGGGTCTTGATATTCACCAAGTATTATACTTTGACTTAGTTCTTCACTGCTCTGAAACATGACAGTACATAAGGCTAAGATCAGGTATGGTACAAGGTGATTGTGAGAGACGTATGTAGTCAAGAAGGGATTTGTCCCTCTTATTCGTTGAGAGTGAGATGTCTAAGGCCTCAGGTTAAATCAACAGAGAATGATCACTCTGTGTCTCTGGATTTGACATGACATCTGTGGCAAAAGGATAAATGATAGATGTACCTAAATCATTTCAAGTAAGGGACTTGAAGGGGATGATGTTATTGAATGGCACTTCGTCTTGCGTATTAAGGGTAGTAAACCGTAGTTAGGCGGTATTTGCTACTTGCATCAATCTTCTATGTACCTTGTGCAAGTGGGAGATTGTTGGACTCGGTATACCCAAGACACAAATTATTATTGATATAGATAGTACTTCATGATCCAAGTCGGGTCATACCCAATAACAAGCTAGACAAACACCAATAATATTTGTTTATATATGATAAGATCATGATAAATAAATATTAACACTTAAGTTATTTAGAAAGGGGTTTCTAAATACAATGTACTTGTGTAATAAATAAATCATATGGATGATTTATATTTTATGAGAGAACATTACATAGTGTTATTTAAGTTGCTTAAATATGTAAACATAATTAACCTTGCATGTTTATTAAGTTGTGTAACTTTTATTATAAAAGTTTACATAACCTTTTTATAACAAAGAGTTTTATGTTATAAAAGTTTTGGGAATATTGAATAAGGAAATGAAAGGTGCCCCCCCTCCCCGCCCTCTTTCTCTCTTCAATATAATATTAATATTTCCAAGATAGTGGAGACATGCAAGGATTGTGAATGGTGGACTTGGGTGGTTGTAACATCTGTACTTTTGAGAGTAATAAATAAAAGGAAATTTATTATTACATATGTGTCGTTAATTTGATTGTGTGTAAATGTTGGATAATAATTGGATGTGAAAGTGTGAGAGGGTTGAGGGGCCTATAGCCCCCTATATATAACTCAACCCCTCCACCCTTTCACCATTTCCTCCCTTTCACAACACACACCCTCAAGAAACACACGCACTTTCGCTCTAACACCTGAAACCAATCCCGAGCTAAAAGAAGAAAGAACCTCGTGTGTGAACGCCATCAAACACCAAGAATAACGTCCAGATCCTTGAGTCGCCTCGGATCCAAACCGAACCCGAAGCAAAAGGTAGGTCTCGGTTTAAATGGTTAAGTTTTTAGTCGGTTTCGACATACAAACTGATAGGGTGATAGATCAGACTGTGAAATGTAAGAAAAACATAAACTTGGTGAGTTATAACCTCACGGGTATGTTATAGGACAAAAAGGTGATGTTCGGACCTCATAAAACACGGGTATACAAAGTTGGTACAACCCAAAACCCATAAAAAGGGTAAAATCGGGTCCTAAGGAAGAGTCATGGAGTAATTTGGCTTAAAATGGCAAAAAAATGAAGAAAAGGAGGTGTTTTCGCATAAGTCGATTTCGCATCGCACAGCCATGCGAAACAAAATCAATATTTCGTATCGCACAGCCATGCGAAGCGAAAAAGCCATGCGAAGCGAAAAAGTTATGCGAAGCGAAATTCTTCCATGCGAAATTTCATAAAATTCATTTTCTGATGCATTTTTTTTGTTAAAGGACTGTTAATGAAAATAAAATTTTTCCGAGCTGACCTGGCAGCTCAACCCTAGCCAGGGGCTCTGCCCCTTGGACCCTGCTAGGGGCTGCCGCCCCTAGACCTCGCTACCAGGGGCGCTGCCCCTGGACCCCCGTTAGTTGAGGGTTTCCTTAACTTAGATGTAGGAAGTAGTAGTATTGGATAATTGACACACATAATGTATTGTACAGTTAGCCGTGCACAACTAATGATGGGTATTACCATTACGGCGAGAGAAACCGACTCCAGGTGAGTTCTAGCCCCCCCTTTATCTGTTATGTTTTCGGGGCTGTGCGCATACTCTTATGTGATAGATAATACACATACTTGATTGGCAAGTGTATGATATGTGTATGGTCGTGTATTGAATGTATTATTACATAATAATTGTATCAACGAGTATGTATGTATTTATAACTAGAAGATATGTAAAGTATGCACGTATAATAAATGTATGGTTATTCGAGACAGAAGGGATCAGACCCTCATAATATCTGAGATGTTAGGGACCAGACTCTCATAATATCTGAGATGTTAGGGACCAGACCCTCATAATATCTGAGATGTTAGGGACCAGACCCTCATAATATCTGAGATGTTAGGGACCAAACCCTCATAATATCTGAGATGATAGGGACCAGACCCTCATAATATCTGTGATGTTAGGGACTACACCCTTATAATATCTGTGATGTTAGGGACCAGACCCTTATAATATCTGTGATGTTTAAGATAGAATAGCTTATGGTATACCATGGGGTTTTATGAAAGAAAGTATGTAAGAACGTATGCATGTATGTAAAGTATGTATGAAAGAAGTGATAGTAAATAAGGTATGAATACGTATCTCCGGACACGTATGAGTATGGTATGAATGTAATGTATGTTAATTGATTAACTAGAACTCACTCAGCGTAGCTGACTTTTAGTATGCATGCAGGCAAATAGGTTGAGGTAGCTGGCCTGAGGAGGGACACATGGCACGAGCTAAAGAGACTGGCATCTATGAAGAAGTGTCATGACTATTTTATGTTAATGTTTATGAAAAGACAACTTGTATGTTAAGACATGATTTAATGTTTTGTAATGTAATGCATGAAGTTTTAATTATTCCGCGAAAGTTTTTATTAACTCTGATTTTAGAACTGTGTTTATGAGTAAATCCAACACCAACGTAGGGTTACCGGGAACGGGGCCTTACAGTGGTGCCACTCTGAAAGACTTGTAATCTTTCTTTCTTTCATTTTTCTCCTACCTTACACATACAACACAAGAGTAGAGGAAAAATCCTCTACTCTCTCTTCCTCTATTTGGACGGCCAAGAGCAAGGAACCAAGGAGTGTTATCAAGTGAAAATCCTAGCTACAAGTGGTGTTTGTTGGAAAGCTTGGGGTATGCTAGCTTGAGGAGCTTCATATTCAAGTTCTTGCCTTCTTCAACATCATCTCCTTCTTCTTCCTTGGATTTGAAAGGTAGCTTTTACATGCATGGACTTATAGTGACATGCATGTGTTTGATAGTATGTATTTTGTATTTGGATCTGGGCTTGGGTTTTGCATGTGTAAAATTGGTTTTATACATATCAAATTAACAAGATTTAAAACTAATTTCCGCTGCATTTTTTATAAAATAGGGATTTTATGACTTTGATAATCTTGTTAAAACCCAACAGGAATGACTGTCAACTTCAACTAGGGGTAACCCAACATTTAAATCAAGAGGTTGTCTACTTTCGATCGACACACTAGGGCTAAAATCACCAAAATCGTAACTTGGTTTATTTAAATCCGGTAAAAACTCTATTGGTTGGGAGTTAAGATCAGGGATCGCTAGCTTTTCGGACATCGAACCCTCATCATTTTGTGTTGACATACGATAACCAAATTCTCCAACCACATACAAGTACACAACTTCAGAATTGTTAGTTTTCTGAATTCGTTTTAAAAACAGACATAGATCGTACTCATCATCTATATCAACAGGATACACGTAATACGACATCCTGTATGATAGTTGAGATACATGACCTAACTTAAAACGACATTGAATTAACTCAATCAGCTTACTATAACTTACGTCTGACAGTAGACTAAAATCACCCCGTTTACAACTTACTAGAACATACTCGAGGCTACCATTCACGTCTTCCCATTTACCACCATAACACACAACAACGTTATCAAACTCCATTGAAACAACACACAACACACACGTCGTTTACAAATGATGGACGATAACTGACTGTTAGTTACTTACTAAATCATTTCTTAACTAGAGATAACCCAACAAACAAGTTTTAACTCAAATCCGTCGATCGCATCATCATTAAAATTAATTACATCGAATCTGACAACAAAACCATCGACGGAACTATATGAACAGGGTCCCACTAACTACTATAACCTAAAACCAATCGGATTTCAATTAGGGTCCACCAAACTAAGCTTCTCCACAAAAATATCGATGGAAATCAATTGCATATTCAAACTATCGGTCACCATTAGATACACCCTAAACCTATCGGATAGTTTTAGGTTCGCTCGGATAATCTATCGGTCCATAATAAAATAACCCTTAAACTATCGGATCTGACAAGGGTTAGGTAGCTTGCCTCCACCACCTTAGTTTCAAGCCAAAACAGTCGACGGAGATTTATTTTATACTTAACATATCAATCTAACCTAAATCTATCGTTTACCATAGCTTTCAACCGAAAACAAACTAGTCTGACAAGTGTTTAGGTAATGAGATGGGGTCCGGCTAGGAACTAACATTCAATCCAAAAACATCGGCATAGATGTTTTTACCTTACAAATTATCGTTGACAACAATTTTCAACCCAAATGATTTTTAACAACATGAATTAAGCCACAAAACCTTCAATTCTTTTTATTTTCTATTTTTGTTTTTTTAGGGCCTCTTTTTAGCATCTTCTATATATATTAATATGGTCACAAACACAAGGAAACATGGTGTGAAAATATTACTCAAACATGCATTTTGGTTACCAAATTTTATGGGAAGCCATGCTCATCACAAGACCTTGTAAGAAGCCACCCAACTATCATTATCAGATATCGTTAACATTCTCGTTGGAATCGGTGATCTCGGAATAGGGGGAAAATGCCCCCAAAGGGGCGGTGGTTAGGCTCGGGATGCCGAGAGCCTCCCCAAGGAGGGGGCGGTGAGGCACAGCTGACCCCACTGACCCTTACCAAGAAACGGGCTGGTAAATAGAAGGAACAAAAGGAGGCTACCATCGACCTCCTACAGCTATGCGGACCAGCCGGTCGTAGTTACATTATGTTTACCGTTTGTATTTTAATGTACATAATTTTGAAATAAATGCTATTATTTTACTCTGTGTTAGTTTGTATGAATGCGATAAACGAAACATAGACACATCCCCCTACTTCAATAAACTACAAACA
Source organism: Bidens hawaiensis (assembly GCF_021521415.1). Taxonomy (NCBI): domain Eukaryota; kingdom Viridiplantae; phylum Streptophyta; class Magnoliopsida; order Asterales; family Asteraceae; genus Bidens; species Bidens hawaiensis. The sequence goes on from NW_027491249.1 coordinate 1,512,384, forward strand.
TGTACACAACAAAATACATAACACAAGATAGCGTTAAACACGATATAGTTTATTGAACGCAACATTAAAACAGACGGACATTCTAAACAACTACATAGGACAACATAATACAAATAAGCTACACTCCCTATTTCTAGTGACAATCATCATTTGACCATTCTGAGTCCGAATCATGTTCGCTTTCATATGGATCATGGTAATAATCAACATCCACATAGTCCATTGTATAATCCCAAGCATATTTCAATACCTCAGGGTTATAATCACGCTCTAGCTCCAACTCAAACTCTTCGTTAGGTTTTAAGACTTCATCCTCTTGCACTACATAGGCCACTAGTTCATCTTCTTGCAATTGATAAAGTTCATTTCCGACGTCACCCACATGACCCACTTCCTTGTTAACCTTACCTACATGATCTTCTTCTTGTTCAACCTTACCCATATGACTCGGCTCCTGGTCAACCTTACCCAAAATTTCTTGTACTTTAACAACTTCTTGATGGTTGTGATAATGCTGCGTAACATAAAATAGAACATGTAAATAGATTGAACATAAACAAATACCATTACAAACTCAATTCAACTATTACATGTTTACAAAGTACACCTAAAAACAACACAACAATCCTAAACCGTAAATACGTAAACAATGAAAAACATCCAACTAAATCCTAGTGAAATCTTCAATTTGGTGACTTCTTTCGATTTGATTCTTGCATACTCATCTTTCTTATTCATACTCCTCACCAAAGTAGGAATACTTTCACAGCTGGGACAACTAGGAGTATCCGCCCACCTTAACCATCCACAAAAACCCTTCTGTAACGAAGAACAATAATCAACCAACCTAACCTTAATAAACTTGTTTCTTTGGCAATTCTCTTCATACCAACTGATATATTTCAAAAGTACCCTAACAATCCATCGACTATATTGACAGTTAAGGTGAATAACAACTTATTTCATTCATCATTCATAATTAATCTAATAACAAACTGGTTTAAATGTTTTCCAATAGTTAACGACTATTTTAAACAACCTGATTCAAAAATAAAAACAAACTGGGCATTTTAAACACTTACACAGCACAAGAATCTTCGGCCAGGGTTGGCATCCGTCCGGGATATACGATAGCATGTACCTGAACCACATGAGCAACACAAATCTGATGCACCAACACCCTGTGACTTTGATTTCACCGAAGAAGAGGACGATAACTGGGACATTTTGACCGCAATAAAGGATGAGAGTTACCAAGGGCTCCAATCCAATCAAAGAGAAAGATGACGACTCATTCAATCTGGTCCGGGAAAATAAATCAATCAACCGTTTAGTACCTGTTTATGGTTTAAGACAAAACTCATCGACGGTGACGAAACACGCTTGAAATACATCTCCTCGGATGTATTTCACAGAAACACCAAAACCGATTAATTTGAAAACACACATGGGAGATGAAAGCAGAAGGGAAGTAATCTGGGCCGATGGTTTTCGGAGGAGGTAGTTTTGCTATGAAGACGGTCTGGACCGGGAGTTTTGAGGTGAAAATCAACGGGGGTAGGTGGGAGTGGGACACTTGGCACCTTTTAACTGGACCCGAAACCTATCGGATTTTTTGGAAAACTATCAGACCCGATAGATTTCATTGGACTATTTCTGGAATTAGCAAATTTCTTAGACTATTTGAAGACTCCCTCAGCTACCTTGGACCATTTTGAGAATTTTCCCATCTAACTCACCTCTCATTCAAGAATGGCAATCATGTAAATCACACCTACAATTTTGGGCACTTTAGTAACAAAACCAAAGGGACAAAACGCATAAAAGACAAACGCAAAATCCCAAATTAATGGCACAGACTGCTTCAGTCTACTGGTAACACAGTAGTAGTAGTATAGACTCTTTACCAGTCAAACCCATTATTCAAAACTAGGGTTCTTTAAACCTCCTTCAATATTATTCACTTTCAACAATTCAACATGTTTGAATGACCATCATGATGATGATGTCATGCAAGGATGGTAAAGGTGGGATAATGGATAATGGGAAGTATGTTAGATACACACCTGAGCAAGTTGAGGCTTTAGAAAGAGTGTATTATGAGTGTCCAAAACCAAGTTCCATTAGAAGGCAGCAGCTTATTAGGGATTGTCCTATTTTGTCTAATATTGAGCCTAAACAGATCAAGGTTTGGTTTCAGAATAGAAGGTATGGTAAATGGTTGTGTTTTTGCGACTAAAGTTTGTTGCTTTTTTGGTTCAAGAATCAAGATTTTGTGAAGATTGTTATATAGGTGTGTAAATCTTTAGTGTTTCTGGTTAAAGTTTGTAGCTTTTTTGGTGTTGAATTTTTATGTTTTGTAAAGATTGTGAATTGTGTGTTGAAATCTTTATTTGTTTTTCATGTTCATAGCTTGTTAGTCTTGAAATCTTGGTGTTTTGTAAAGATTCTTGAAATTTTCTTGGTGTTTTGTATCTCGAGTGTCCGAAACCAAGTTCTATTCGTAGGCAGCAGCTGATTTAGGATTTTCCTATTTTGTCTAATATTGAGCCTAAACAGATCAAAGTTTGGTTTCATAATAGAAGGTATGGTAAATGGTTGTATTTTGTGATTAAAGTTTGTTGCTTTTTGGTAAAAGTTTGTGTTTTTATGCTTCAAGAATCAAGATTTTGTGAAGATTGTTATATGGGTGTGTTAATCTTTAGTTTTTCCTGCTTAAAGTTTGTTGCTTTTTAGGTATTGAATTTGTGATGTTTTAAAGATTGTGAAATGGGCGTGAAAATTTTATTTATTGTTTAAGTTCATAGCTTGTTAGTCTTGAAATCGAAATTTCTTGGTGTTTTGTATCTCGAGTGTCCGAAACCGAGTTCTATTCGTAGGCAGCAGCTTATTAGGGATTGTCCTATTTTTTCTAATATTGAGCCTAAACAGATCAGGTTGGCTTCAGAATAGAAGGTTACGGGCTTCTGGTTCAAGAATTGAGATTGTAGGATTTTAAGTGCTGGGTTGTTGGTGGCTTGTGAAGGTTGTTGTATGGGTGTGTAAATCTTTAGCTTTTCTGAATAAAGTTTGTTGCTTTTTAGGTGTTGTGTGTTCATGTTTTGCGTAGATTGTGAAATGTGTGTTGAAATCTTTATTTCTTGAAGTTTATAGCCTTTTAGTCTGGAATTCTTTAGAGGTTTTGGAATGTGTGTTCCTGACGTTTCTTTAATGGGTGCAAATCTTAAATTTTACTACTTCAAGATCATTGCATTTTTAGTTCTTGGTGTTTTGTAAAGATTCTTCTTACATGGGTGTGCAAATCTTTGATTTTTCTGCTTTAAGTTAATAGTTTATTAAATGTTGAATTCTTGATGTTTGTAAAGATTAGGAAATGCGTGTTCGGTAAGGTTTCTTAAATGAGTGTGAAAATCTTTATTTTTTCTGCTTTAAGTTCTTAGCTTTTTAGGTTTTGAATTTGTAATGTTTTGTTAAAGATTATGTAATGTGTATTCAAATCTTTATTTCTTTAAGTTCATAGCTTTTCAGTCTTGAGTTCTTGATGTTTTGTAAAGGCTTTGAAATGTGTGCAAATCTTTAAATTTTCTGCTCCAAGTTAATAGTTTAGTAAACATTGAGTTTTTGGTGTTTTGTAAAAATTCTTAATGAATGTGAAAATCTTTATTTCTTCTTCAAGCTAACTGCTACATAAATACTGAATTCTTGATGTTTCGTAAAGATACTAATGGGTAGTATGTGTTCATATTCTGTCATATAGATGTCGGGAAAAACAGAGAAGAGAGGCTTCACGCCTACAAGGCGTGAACCGAAAACTGTCCGCTATGAACAAACTCCTGATGGAAGAAAATGAAAGATTACAGAAGCAAGTGTCACATCTAGTGTATGAAATTGGTTGTTTTCGCCAACATACTGAGAATGTAAACATTGTTAATACAATTTATTCACATTTCTGTTACTATTTATTTATTGTAATTAATATATGAAGAAAATAACCTTTTTGGGTACCGCAGACGACACTTGCTACAAAAGACACGAGTTGTGAGTCGGCTGTGACGAGTCATTTGACTCAGAATCCACCGCAGGATGCTAGTCCTGCGGGGTTAGTGATTAGTGATGATTAATTATTTTTTTTTATTATTATTTTTTTTTAAATATAAAAATTCAGTTGGTTGCTAAATCTTAATTTGTGTATTATTTTAAGACTTATCTCCATTGCCGAAGAAACTTTAACGGAGTTTCTCTCGAAGGCTACTGGAACCGCTGTTGAGTGGGTCCAAATGCCTGGAATGAAGGTATCCTTCTTGCTATAATTTAATTTCGATGAATTTATATTAAATTGATTTAATTTCTCAGAAATATTAAATAATTTTTTTTTCTTGCTTGTTATATATAGCCTGGTCCGGATTCCATTGGAATCGTTGCTATTTCTCATGGTTGCACTGGTGTGGCAGCACGAGCCTGCGGTCTTGTCGGTCTTGAGCCTACAAGGGTGAGTGCTTTTTTGAGTAGAGTAGGAAAGTTAAAATCGAAACAAAAAAGATTGAAAATTTGAAACATATTATGAGAAAGTTATAACAAGAAAGGTGAGTGACTTTTCAGGTAGATTAAGAAAGCTAGAATTAAAATGAAAAATCTTGAAAACTGTTATGAGAAAGATAAAATTTTAAAAAATTGGCAGATATTGGAACAAAAATGTTGAAATTTTAGGGGAAATAAGAAAAGGTTCAGTAAGTTGGCGAAAATTCGAATAATCTTGAAAATATGGGGTAAGATTGAAAAAATCTTGAAAGTTTAATAGTTTTATTTTAGGTAGATTAAAAAGGTTCAAAGTAAAACGAAAAATCTTGAAAATTTGAGGGAATTTGAAAAATGTTATGAAAAAGTTGAGAATTTTAAAAAATTGGCGCCATGGTGGATATTGGACAAAAATTTTGTGAATTTGAGAGAAATAAGAAAAGTCTTGGAAATTTGACGGGTATTCGAAAAATCTTGAAAATACGGGTCAAGATTGTAAAGAAGCTTGAAAAGGTTAAGTTTTTATTTCAGGTTGCTGAAATCCTCAAGGATCGCCCCTCATGGTATCGTGATTGTCGGGCCGTTGATGTGGTTAACTTGTTACCGACTGCCGATGGTGGAACCGTTGAGCTTTTGTATATGCAGGTTGGTAACATTATTATATAGTGGTTCATTACTTGTTAACATCTTTCTTCACTTATATCAACTCTAAAATATATTTACTGGTGCAGCTTTATGCTCCTACAACTCTGGCTCCTGCACGTGATTTCTGGCTGCTGCGTTACACTTCTGCTACCGAAGATGGCAGTTTAGTGGTACTTAAATCATTTTAAATCATCCCAAATTTTATTTCTTGATTACAAATTTATTTATAGCAACCAATATTCTGTTATATGAAAATTTGTAGGTTTGTGAAAGATCACTAACCAACATTCAAAACGGGCCCAACATGCCATCCGTTCAAAACTTTGTGCGAGCCAAAATGTTGCCTAGCGGTTACCTTATTAGACCTTGTGAAGGAGGCGGTTCTATTATTCATATTGTTGATCATATGAATTTAGAGGTGTAGATTGTATTTATATACTTGTTTGTATTTTTATATTATTTATATTTTGTTTATTTTTTATATGCGTTAACTGTAGGCATGGAGTGTACCGGAAGTGTTACGCCCGTTGTATGAATCGTCAACTGTTCTTGCTCAAAAAACGACAATGATGTTAATTAATATCTCAATACTTTTTTAATCTTTTTATACATTTGGATTAAACTTATTTAAATATGATATTTCAACAGGCGTTACGCCAGCTCAGACAGATAGCTCAAGAAGCTTCTCAACCAAGCTCCCCTAATTGGGGTCGAAGACCCGCAGCATTAAGAGCACTTAGCCAACGGTTAAGCCGGTCCGTCTATAAAAACCGTCATTTTTGCCGATTCCAACTTTTCTAAGGTCGTTTGTGTAAAATCTTTGCTTTCGCAGGGGGTTCAACGAGGCTGTAAACGGGTTCACAGACGAAGGCTGGTCGTTAATCGATAATGATGGGAACGATGATGTCACCATTCTCGTGAACTCTTCTCCCGAAAAACTTATGGGATTGAATCTTCCATTTGCGAATGGATACACACCTGTTAGTAATGCTGTATTATGTGCTAAAGCATCAATGCTGTTACAGGTCAGTTTTTTGTTGCCACGTCAGCTATTTATTTACACGCCAGCAAATTTCTTAATTTTTTTTTTTTTTTTTGTTTTTGTGCAGAATGTCCCCCCTGCTCTCCTCTTAAGGTTCTTGAGGGAATATCGGTCCGAATGGGCTGACACCAATATCGATGTTTACTCTGCAGCAGCGGTCAAACTTGGACCGTGTGGCGTACCGGGCTCACAAGTTGGTAATTATGGTGGTCAAGTTACTCTTCCACTTGCTCACACGATCGAGAACGAAGAGGCAAGTTATATCTTTATTAAATAAAATTGCATTCCCCGTTCCCATTTTTTAAAAAATCATATGTGAAAGTAATAAAGTTTCAAACTTTATAGTTATTGGAGGTTATTAAACTGGAGGGTGTTAAGCATTGTCAAGAAGACTCGCTAATAATGCCTCGAGACATGTTTCTTCTTCAAGTATGTGGGTTTTCTGATTAACCTCACTATTTTCGGTGCATTTACAAAAGTTTAATTGTTTTTATGCGTTTAACGTTATGATTTGATTAATAGCTATGCAGTGGGATGGATGAGAATGCTGTAGGAATGTGTGCTGAACTTATATTTGCTCCCATTGATTCGTCTTTTGCTGACTATGCACCTCTTTTGCCTTCCGGCTTTCGCATCATTCCTCTCGATTCTAGCAAGGTCAAATAGCATTTTATTTTGTTTTATATTATTATTTATGAAAGTTATTTTTACCCTCGAACGTGTGTGATAATAATGATATACGCAGGATACATCAACTCCAAATCGCACTCTCGATCTAGCATCCGCATTAGAAATTGGCGGGCCCGTAAACAAGTTATCCGGTGATCATAACACTGCAAGTGGGACCACAAGATCAGTGATGACAATTGCATTTGAATTTGCATTTGAAACTCACATGCAAGAAAATGTAGCATCAATGGCTCGACAATATATTCGAACCATTATCTCATCGGTTCAGAGGGTGGCATTGGCCCTGGCTCCGTCTCACCTGAACCCTAATGGTGGTCTAACCGCACCCATGGGCATGCCCGAAGCACATACTTTGGCTAAGTGGATCTGCCATAGTTACAGGTGTTATTTAGGTGTTGGGCTTCTTAAAAGTGCTGGTCATGGAAACGAGTCGGTTCTTAAGTCGCTTTGGCACCATAATGATGCAATCATGTGTTGCTCTCTTAAGGTGGGCGTTTTTATATCCGGTGTGTATGGGTTAGTTTTGGGCTCAAAATGAACCGAAAACCAAAATTCCTTTTTTTCGGTTCACTAAGGGTTATTTAATTTATATTTATTTTAGTATATAGATAAAAGTATAATTTTTGTATATAACATAATATATATTATTTAATTATTTTATCATATTTTTATACACAATAGTAAATCTTGTATAAATATATATTTAGCATATTAATAAAAACTTATATAAAAAATAGGCTTGTTTAGGCTTGAGCTCGATAGTTAAATGAGCCTAAAACAGGAAGCTTGAGCTCATTTAAACTTGGCTCGATTCAAGTTCTTAACAAGCCCATTTTGAGTGGCTCACGAGCGGGCTCAGCTTGCTTACACCCCTACCTCTCACAACGGGTTCGGTTTGGTTTCAGTTTTACCATTGGGCCAATGGCCCAAAGTTGAATTTGAGCTTGAATCCTTGGGCCTAAATATTTTTATTAGTTATTATATATTTGGACCTAAAATTTTTGGGTCATGCTATTTATCAGTTCTTACAAATGACCTAAATTTGGTTTTCCCAGTTCGGTTTTTGGTTGATAGCAAAAACTGAAATTCAAACGACGTTTTTTTATTGGGTTCGTTTTCGTCGATTATCCTAGTAACGGTTCAGTTATTTCGGTTTTGTGCACAACCTACTTCATGTAACTGCTTTGCACTAATTTTGCAAGCGTTAATGCAGGCAATGCCGGTTTTTTCATTTGCAAACCAGGCTGGTCTCGATATGCTTGAGACTACGCTTAGCGCGCTTGAAGAAATCAGTTTGGAGAAGATTCTAGATGAACATGGAAGAAAGAGTCTTTATTCCGAGTTTCCACAGATAATGCAACAGGTCATCCATTTTTTTTTAAGAAGTAAATTAATAATTTGATGCACAACAATATGATTTTGGTTGATTGTGTGTTGTTACAGGGTTTTGCATGTCTTCAAGGGGGGTTATGTTTATCGAGCATGGGGGAACCAGTTTCTTATGAGAGAGCAGTGGCGTGGAAGGTGATCAACGAGGAAGAAAACGCTCATTGCATCTGTTTCATGTTTATTAATTGGTCGTTTGTTTAACTATGTTTTATTTTCAAAACTCGTAGGATGCAAATGTGACTTGGTTTTGTGTCATGCTATGCATCCGGGTAGCAACTTTATTCGTGAAGGTGGATACTTGTGTTTTGTATTCCTGTAGTTTGACTTTGACTTGTGAGCTTGAGATTTGATGAAATGCGAGTATGACAGCTTGGTCAAACTGCCTATCTCGAGACCTTTCTATCCACTGCTTATGAGCTTCATATTTCCACTCGTAGCTCAAATTATGATTTTATGTTTAGGTATTTTTTGTCATGTTTTTTCGTATTTGACTAGTTCAAATAAGAGTTTGGTAACTCTTGAATCGGCTCTTTATACTTGCAAGTTACACATCTATTGTTAGGTCTCTTTTTGGTTATATTAGTTTTTTGTATCGGTGATTATGTAATGGGCCGTTTTGTTTACTTTGTATATTTTAGACCCAAGAGAAAAAGTGTAAAGAAGCCTGTTGGGTATTTGATGTATCCTACTTCTCATGCATGCTTTCCTATAAATAGGAAACATGCTATAAGAAGTAATGATGGTTGTAGTTGTTGATATTCAAAAAGAAAAACGTTTTGTCATAACTCTTTTTTCTCTCGGCTCTCTCTCTCTCTCTTTCTCTCAAACCATCGAAAATAACATCTCAAGATTCGATACCGCTTAGGTGGCTTAGTGTGATTTCCGTTAGTACTAAGCTCGGTTGATCTAAGACTATTGTTAGATTCACCCACGTTGGGACCTACAACTATGGTCCCAACTATACGTCTATAATGACAATTGTAAAACAACAAAAGACCAAATCCCATAAAAAAATAACCAGTATGGTCCCAACTATACGTCTATAATGACAATTGTAAAACAACAAAAGACCAAATCCCATAGAAAAATAACCAACAAAAGAAAAAAACCTTAAAACAAGGTCAAGATACATATGTTGGTTGGATCTATGGTCTTGGGAACAAACTTATAATGAAGGTTAATTTAATTATGGTAAAATCCATACTAATTCTATAATATTAGTCTTGACAATATTAGTGAAGTGCATGGATGGTAATTGGCTTAACTAATCCTTGTTAACACCATTAATCTCTTTCGTAATAGCCGGAATGCAACTAGAACTCCTAGCTATACCGCCTTTCTTCGCAAGCCCATGGTCTCTCGGACTCAAAGATGTCGCTCTTAGCCTACTCTTCTTCAACATGTTCCTCATGGCCTCGGCTTGACACAAGACCGGGAAGGCTCTGTCACGTCTGTTAAACCTAGCACACGTGTTCATATGACTATTCATCGCCTCTTCTATAACCCCGCCATTTTTCTCCATCTCATCCTTAACCGCTTCCGAACACAAACCACATATCATCTTACCTAAAAACTGGTTGTGCACATTTTCCATGTACTCGGGTGTGCACTCTTCGACCATACCACAGCACTCACACTTAGCATCCACCACCTCGGATATTGTGGTCAATGACTTGATATCAATATCTTCTTTGGTAAACTCGAATGGTATTTCTGACACCGTGCGCTTGAGGCCATCAGACGATAGTCGTGGAGGCCTGTTAAGCGCGTAGGAGCTAACCGTAGAGTCGCCATGAGGTGCCATATGTTAAGTTATGGTAAAGGAAATGGCGAAAGTGGAATATAGTATATGTATATGTAAAGATTTTGGTATGATGAAAAATGTTAGCTTGGAGTAGAAGGGAAGTAATGCATGGGGGGTATTTATAATGAGCATGGAGGGTGTAAAGTAGAGGGTTGTGAACCATGGTGATTCATATGTCATTGTTAAATATTTAATGATCGACATGATTAATAATTAATGTCTTAAATGTGTCTAGGTGTTGGTTGGTGTTGGCATGATCAATATTAATTAATGAAAGTAGTAAAGATTTCCCCAACTACTTGGTTTTTTTTAATGGTTTTAATGCAACTTGTTGTTAGCGGATTTTGAAATGCTTACCACCCACAATTGCTATAAAATTCTTGTTGGTTTGAACTTTGAACCATGGTACATTCTCATTATTTCACACTTAACCCCAGCTAGCATTTTAGCTAAATGTATATATAACTTAGAATAGTAAAGCCGACCATTACTACTTCAATTTTAGTTAATTAATCTGCTATTGCTTAACTGAACCGTCAATTTATTCTGTTATTTGCTCTCCCCTAGACTATAAGTACTGTATTATATGATTTTCATAGTTATTATTGTATTGTTGATTTTAAAATGATCGTATCATATGTATAGCGGCGGTTTAATGTACAGAGGGTTATTAACGTGCGAAGCATATGAAGGTGCATGAGAGATGCGTAATTTCTTTCGTGCTATGATTACGACACTCCGCATGCATCAACCTACATAACTACATATTAACTATGCTACACATAAAATTAATGATTACACAACTAATTAGGGGTGAGCAATTCGCGATTCCGAACCGCTAGAACCGGAACCGAACTGCTAGATCCGAACCATATTATTGTATTTCGGGTCCGGTTCCGGTTCTTAAATTTGGCTGAAAACGGTTCCCGGTTCAGTTCCGGTTAGAACCGACGGTTCCGATTATAGAACCGCTAGAACCGGGTTAGGTTTGAACTTTGAAGATTATATTTAAAATCCTATTTATTTACTAGGCTTTCATACTTCCATGTTCGGTTGACCATCCACGTCCTCACTTTCCCGGTTACATTAAATCCCTTACATCATCATAAACAATAATCATCTTCCACGACCCTAAATCTGTTTTAAAAAATAATTGTTTTCTGAAATATTTTGAGTTATCTAATCTATTGTCAATCCCATTCATAAAAATATAATATGTTGGTATGATAATGCTTTATTTTGTGGGTTGTCGCTTGTTTCTTACACCTTCTAATATTTCATATTTACAATTTTAATTGAAAATCGGTTCTAGAAAGAATCGTTTACGCAAAAACTGTTTAACTCGGTTCCGAACCGAACCGGAACCGTTAAAATACACTTCGGTTCCGGTTCTTATATTTAGCATTTAACGGTTCCGGTTTCGGTTCGATTCTCGCGGTTCTTAACCGTTGCACTGCCCTACAACCAGTTACACAACGTCAATAAATAATTATACAACCTATATATTTAATACATCTTACATTAACAACCCTTTGTGTTTAAACATTTTCCTATATAGTATATATAAACATAGGTAGGAATGTAGGATGAACAACAGTCAACATGTATAAACACAAAATTGATATAGATGAAAAAAATAATAAAACAGGAACATAGAAGCCTAAATGCAAGTTGTGGGAGAGTTCACGTGTTGATATATTCAAACCATACAAACCCTAACCTCCATTTTAATCCAAACTAAAAGAAGCCTTTACAACTTTGGTTTCACGTGAGTCACAGAGATCATGGAACAAAGAGATAAAAAAAGGTATAAAACCAAAAAGTCTATCGAACTGACAACGGACAACCACGGCCATAGCCCATTATTAGGCTTTAACCATTATTTATGCTAATGGTTAGGGTTTATTCATGCAGTGGTTGTAGTACGTGCATGAAGTATGCCCAACTAAAGTTTATGTGGTCCATGCATGAATAAATGAAATCTGCTTGTGACTCAAAATATCTATGGACTGTTGTTAATGGCTAGATATAATCTAAATATACAACATCTAATCATGTGGACCTTCACCGTTCGAATGTAGGCTACTAAGAAGATGGCAACTGGTAAAGTAAATCTTATATATCCTAAGAACTAAGAATGGATCTCTGCGAGCAGCCTTCGGCGTACAAAGTGTAAATTTTAGGAGAGTAGAAATATGGTTTCTAGATTGAGTTGTCTCAGGGTTTGAACCATTAGGGGGGTTCGTGACCAATATTATTGTCAAAATCCATTGTTTGACATTTAAGCTGCCCGGCTACATTTAGAGTAAACCCGTAATGTACCCGTATAATGGGGGCAGTTGCCTTTCATAAGTTTTTTAGTGTTATCTATACCTAAGAATCCTGATTGCCCCTAAATTGCTAGTTAAGTTCCCAATTGCTATCCTTGAAAGAAATGCTGGTTCCGCCATTGACACTGATATGATTCCCTTCTCATAGCTTGAGAGTTGATATACTAATAGAATAAAATCATATTTTGTTGGAATTTGGAAACATATAAACGAATTAAAATATTCTTAATTTTAACATATTAAGGTAGGGCACAAAATGCTAATTTAACCTTCTAAAACAATTTTAAGATGTTGCTCTATCCGTTTTGTAAAATTTAGGCATAATTATTGAATATGGTATGAATACAAGTATGTTTTTGAATAACGAGTGTTGGGCTAGATTGAATATGATGAGGGATAGTTGATCTTGGAACAAATATTTTAATATATCAGATTGAATTGGAGCCCAATACAAATAAAGGGTGATAATATGATACGCTGAATTGGGCCACACAGTGGTGGATTTATGGGCTAATTAAAACATAGTTTAGGGGTGTTTATATTTCGATTTGCATTCGAAATATTTAAAATTCGATTCGATTCGAATTCGATTATTAAGATTTGAATTCGGTATTAAAAAATTCGAATTTGATTCGATTCGTATTCAAGTATGTTAATTTTGAATACGAATTTACGATTTATTATTCGGTTCGATTCGAAATTCGAATTCAAATTATATATATAATAATTATTTTTTATTTGTGTCAAAAATCCATAAATAATAAATGTCCATTACAAATTATTAAACCTAATATGCCATATTATTGTTTCCTAGCATATACTAATATGGGTGTTATTTACTTCTCGTTTTGAATATTTTGAATTTTATACTATTTGTAGTTTAGTTTTGTATTTATTATCATATAGTATTGTTGCTACATTAAATTTATTTGTTTCTTTTGCAATTATGATTACGGTTTCGAACTTTTGGCATAGGTAAATTTGAATTAGATTGTATCTATTCGAATTAAAATCGAATTTATTCGAATTCGATTCGAATTCGAGTTTCAAATGCGAATTCGAATCGAATTTCGAATTGGGCATATAATACGAATACGAATCAAATAGTTCAACTTTTAATCAAATATGAATTGAATACGACTAGAAACAAAAACAATTATTAGGATTGTTCGATTCGATTTAACTTGAAAATTCTTTTTTTGATTCGATGAACACCCCTAGTTGGGGCTATTGGGCTAAGCTTAAAGTTGTATAAAGATAATACTTAGGCTAGAGGTGATAAAAAACGAACCCTGAATTGGACCCAAAAAAAAAAATTGGAACCGAGTTTTTTTATACTCTTGTTTTTACCACCTGAACACGTACTAGACCCTACCCGTAGGGCGTACCCAGAACCAAACCCGTATCCGGACCCGATTTGTACCTAGTAATACCCGAAATCCAAAACCGGTTCCATACCTGGAACTGGATTTTTTCTAATACTTGATCCATACCCGAAAAATACCTTAAAAATAACGGAAAAATACATCAAAAAAGTGCAGCCCCTTAAAAACTCAATATGTACACGGAGAAAAGACCGAAAAACGGGGGTTTTTCAATACCAGGAAATAAGATATTCAAATACCCGGTTTTTGATAACCCGGTTTTATACCCGACCCAAACCCGATGCATATGATATCTTTTTTAGAGACAATACCTGTCTCGAACTCGATCCGGGTGTTGCCAAGAGCCGATTTTTCAATACCCTGTCATAAATGAACCCGATTCCATGCCTGAAACCGAGTATTAAATAAACCCGATTTGTGCACCTCTAACTTGGGATATAATGATGATTTGGAAGTTATTTATTGGATCCACATAATGTTATTAAACCATGTGTAGTCAAAACTCTCTATCATTGGGCGTTTTACGACACGTGATGATCCAGTCAGCATTGGAGAGTTTTTGTAAAAAGTGGTGTAGTGATAAAAGCTTATAAGTCTCATGTAATCATTATCTCTCTCTCTCACACACACACACACACAACATCTCCTTTCAAACTTGAGTACACAACTTTAACACCCATAGTGCTTACCAAAACATAAAAGGGGACGGTGTATATAATGTTTTGAGAGAGTTTTGGACCAAAACTCTACTACAAATGGTCTTAGCTTATTATGATAGTTGTGATTTGTCATGTTATTAGTCTTTGTTTGTTTTGAATTTGTTGAGCTTTTATAAAATAAGAGTCCCCATTAATCAAATTAATTATATAGTAGTAGTTGGGATATTAAAGACTATATAGGAAAATGTCCTAAGTGTTTTTTAATTTACATTTCCTTTCCTTGTAATTCCTGTTTTAAAATTATAAAACGTTTGTTGGGGTTCCGATCCCTTTAGAAAAAGAAAAAGAAAAAGAAAAAGAAAAAGAAAAAAGAAAATGAAAAAGTATATGAAGCACTAGCAACCATACATACCCAATACTTCAAACGTTTATACATTCAATATTAATATATTATATCCAAACTTTGAAAAGACCGAGTTGGTTCTCAAGTGGCTTATATAAGTTATGCTGTTGCTGGTACTTTTTTTCTTTTTCTTTTTGGTTTTTGTTTTATAGTCATTATAATAGTTTTTCAATTGTTGACTACTCACTTTTTGCTAGCACTTTAATTTCTTTTGTAACAACATTATTCTAGTGTTGCAACATCGTGCAATCTTAGTAAGGTTTATATCGAATAAATATTAATATACTCTTCTCAAGATTGATAAACAATAACTAACGAAAAACACACAATATAAAGTAATCCGACTTTTATTATAACAAGAAAAATATAACTTAAAACCTGATTACAATAACTTTCAAAATACGTAATCATAACTTGGTTGATGCATTTATATTGTTAACACAACTTAGTCAACAAGTTTTCTTAATAAATAACAACACTAAAGCCCCATAATCCCATACAGATACTTAAGATACTTAGTCCTGACTCGGTTAATTACCAACAAATTCACCATCTTTATGTTTTACAATTTGAAACCCACAAGTAAAATGTACGTATACATTCATGTTTTATATAGTTCTGGTCATTTTGTTTACGGTTTTGTTATACCGAAAAGTAAACAGTGTAGACTAATTTTCTTTTAAAAAAGTGCTATAAAGGGCCATCCAATAAAACCCAAGATGGTAACAAGGTACATAACTACATATAGATTAATAATACTTAATTAGACCTTATTCACTTTATAAACATACATGTTAATTATTGGTTTGCCAACAGCTAGCAAATCAAGTTAACTTATGTCAAAGGATTTTGCATGACTCACACTTCAAAACTTGCCCTATAAATATGCCCCTTCATACCTGCCATTTAAGCCCTGGTTGCGGTGCGCACATATGATGTATATATGTGTGAACCCTCGGGTGGGCAAAAGTGAAATTGCACTAATTTTGACGTTATTTTACTAATCTCGTGAAAATAACGTTAAAAGTGACGGACGGTTAATCAGGCATCATGTAGTGGCGTTGATAGCCGAAAGACAAGGGTACATGCACCGATCAGCCGGTGTCCCGATGATTGAGTGCTATGTGCCTTATGTCCAAGGATTGATGCAAAACTACTATCGAGCCGGGGGTCTCACCGGAAGCAGCCTCTCTATCCTTATGGGGTAGAGGTAAGACTGTCTACATCTTACCCTCCTCAGACCCTACCATAGCTTTGCTATTGGTGGGATATACTGAGTACGATGATGATGATGATGATGATACCTGCCATTTGCACAAACAAATCTCAGTTTACATATCACATATATTCACATATATATATATATCTCTCTCTCTCATCAAAGACAAAACATACCTACAAAATGGAACAAAAGCTACAAAATGTTCCAGTTTTAGCAAAGAAAGTATGGAGATTGGTACGAGTCTTGTACTTCATGCTACGTAAAAACATATCCAAGAGTGTTATTGTTGGATCTCAACAAGATGATGAAGCGTAGCAAGAAATCGCTGGCAAATCCGTACACAACTTGTCCCCACCATCAGGTGAATACGAGTTCAGTTGCAGCAATAGCCCTTCAACTAATAACCACCACTTCTCTTTATTTTCTTTCCACAAGAAACATCATTCGGCCGATATTGACATGATGGCCGTCAATACGGCAGTGTTGAAAGCCATGGAGATGATACATAGTGAGACAGCGTCTCCTGCGCTGCCAGGGTTCGGGAGGAGTCCGATGGTTAGGCAACTGAGGGTAACTGACTCTCTTTTTCTTTTGAGTAGTGTGGATGAAGACAACCATGTGGATGAGGCGGCGGAGAAGTTTATAAGCCGGTTTTACAACGATTTGCGACGACAAAATAATAATAATAATGTTATGTTTCGCTCATCTTCTTAAGAAACATCAAAGATATCAATGGAAAGTGTTGGGGCTCACAATATTTTTAATGACGACGGTCATTCAAAATGTTTACCTAGAAAATGTTTGAACTAGTTACCCTTACCACACAAGTGCCTTACCACTAGGCCAAAGTTGATGTATCTGGTTTTAGAAACTGAACGGCCTGATTAATGTGTATAGAATTAACGTTCCGTTTTATAATATAAGTTTAAACAATTTGCGATGACAGAATAATAATAATGTGACGTTTCGTTCATCTTCTTAAGAAATTGATATCAAATATATTGATGGAAAGTGTTGGGGTTCACGGTTTTTTTATGACGATGGTCATTCAAAATGTTTACCTAGAAAATGTTTGAACTCGTGGCCCTTACCACACAACGCCTAATTACCACTAGACCACAGTTCATGTATCTAGTTTTTGACATTGGCCTGATTAATGTGTACCGTTTTATAATAAAAGGTTATAAAACAATCTTTAAAAAGTGGTGCTTTCAATACATGTTCGAGTGGGTGGGTTCTAAACTTCTATATATGAAGATAACACTGCTACTATAAATGTCATTTATATATACAAGCACTTTCTAAGTGTATTCTGTATTCATATGTTTTAAGAACTTTTATGCTTAATATATGTTTTCAAGTGTTTAATATCTGAATCAACTGTTATATATATATACCCATGTCATTCCCACTTTGATAAGGTGATAAGATGATTAGAGTACTAGGAGGTCAAGGGTTTAATCGTTATACGATATAAATTTAGCTGTTAAAAAAACACGTAATTTAAACCCACACGAAAAAAAATGCAATTAAGGGTTTCTATTGTCATTTGATTCAGGATTGTAATGGTAAAAAGTAATAAGTAATGCAAAGAAGAAAAGCTTTTGAGAGAAAGAAGAGACGAGTTAAAAACGGTTATCACTTATTTAGATCTTAGTAATGTAATAATTTAAAAGGCAGGAAAGAAATTAATTGCACACAGCTGTGATTTAGAAAACCAACTTTTGCTTTTCTATATTAGGTACCTTTATACTTATATTTACTACAAGTCGATTAAAAAAGCTAGAGGATAGTCATATTCAGATACCGATGGCTATTTTCTAGACTTCAACCTGCCATACTCATACCTATACGGTTTGTATAGTCGTATCCAAGTAAATGTAACATGTAATTTAACTTGATTCCTAGATTATCTAATCTTCTATGTATAAAATTATCATTGTCATACCTATACAATTTATTAACTTGATTTCATTGTCATGTGGTATTGTGTAATTTGATATTTAATTAAATGAGTGTTTGAGCCACTTAAGGGGTTTTGAATGAATAAGTGTTTATTGGTTCAAATGTGATTTTTCATATTGTTATTTATTTATGTTATAGCTTTTACTTTTTAGTTAACTTCTTTCTAACCATATATAGCTTACACATGAACATTTTTTACATGACTGTTAGAAACGGCTACGTTTAACACATGTTTAATTTTTAATTCTTTATAGAGATGACAAACATTGTCGGATTTGATCAAACCGGACAAGGTAGTAGTGGCTCCATCGGGCGTGGTGATTCACACGTTGATGTGTAGGATAGTGTCAGCCATACCATAACACATTTTTTTTTGTCTAAAGAGATGGACATTGTGTTGACTTCAAACACACCACTTTAGCATCCGAGTGTGGTCCTAATGCTACGATACAGCAGCCTGATAATTATTATGACCATCGACGACCGCTTGGCCACTTAGGGGTTGAGTAAGTTTAGATGGTCGTTATTTAATTTACATGTACTGTATTTTTCGATATATAAAT
The DNA here is from genome assembly GCF_021521415.1 of Bidens hawaiensis. Lineage (NCBI taxonomy): Eukaryota > Viridiplantae > Streptophyta > Magnoliopsida > Asterales > Asteraceae > Bidens > Bidens hawaiensis. Next base: position 1,530,996 of record NW_027491249.1, read on the forward strand.
TATGACTATTGTTTGTAAACAATGATTCTAACAGTGCAGGCCCTTTGGGGGGCTGGGTGGTCGACTGCCACAGGCCCGACACCTCGCTAGGCCCGAATTTTTTTTTTTAATTTATATGTATTTTTATTAAAACAATATGTATATTTAGTGTTTAAACTCATTTGCATAAACCTTAGCTTGGTCTAGTGGCAAAGAGGTGTTACTCCAAACCAAAAAGTTATGGGTTATAGTCTCATTTGAGACGTGTTTAATCCTATTTTATACAAAAGTTTTTTATACAACCTAAATTATAACCAATTAAGCCTATACCAAAATTAAATTGTTTAAACCCAACAAAATGCTTCTTTTATTTAAGGCCCAAAAAATTTTTCGTCTTTAACCTAAAATTATTTTTGCTTTCTAGGCCTATTCTAATAATTAGTTAGTACTTTTATATTGGTTTTCCTAGCTTGGGGTACTGGTGGTACGAGATTTCCTTTGTAACAGTATTTATATGCAGTACTTTCCATGTATGCCCAATAACATGTTAAATATATTTTGTTTCTTCATATTATTATAACCAAACTTTAATAAAGAGTTGTCTTTAATATGTGTTCAATGAGTAAAAATATGTTTTGCTTTGTGAGTGCCTTTGTTTTACGTTCAATATTATATTTTCAAATGATCAACTAGTGTTTGCTTTTCCGGAACACTTTATATTTTATGTTCAACCAATGATCCATAAGCTTTTGTCGTGGGTGTTAAATACAGGAACAAAGATTTATTTATATACATGGGTATTAGTGTATTACGGTGGAGTTTAGGTGACCTATAATTAGAGAGTGTGTATTGTCGTTCTTAAAAAATGAAAAAAATGTAGACAAAGTCATCTTACAAACAAATAATTACATGTGTTCACATGCTTGATCATGATGAAATCAATTTTAAACTGTCAACACTCATCTTTTAACGAAAGGGTGTATCTTTTACCATTCGTTATATACATTATATTGTGTACATATCACAATCTAGTGACAAAGAAAAGTATGAAAGTAGATCTCTACCTTTCCTTTTAATCAAGTCTCCAAAGGTTATCTATGCCTACACATATAAAATATGCATATTTTATTCATGCTTCTAAAGGTTGTAACTTATAAGTTGTGTCCACGTAAGTTAGGTGTCCTGCTTTACTTTTTTGCTTAAAAAATGTGGGCCGGAAATGGAAATTAGTTAAACATGAGGACAAAAGTAAAGAGGAAAGCTGGTCAACGGTTCTTACCTTGTTGGACAACACGAGTGATGAAAATATGGGAAGAAGTTTGTAGGTCCTTTAGATGGATCTCAAGACTTGACTCGGATTAATTCGTGTTGTTGATTAGCGGAAATCACCAACGACACTCAGATCTCGGATCTTAATTTTGTTATTCTAAAAGAGAGAAAATGAAGAAAGGTAGAGAGGGAAACTTCTTTTTATTTCCAAGAGTGAGTTGTCTTGAGTTGTTAGAGTTGAGATAAATGGGTTAAGTGACCCTTTTATAGGGTTCTCATTTATCCAAAGTTTACATTTTAACCTACAAAATAAACGTACCGAGTACGTAATACATCGACTAAAAGCAAACTAGAACGACATACACAATCCTAAAAACAATATAGAATATTGGCCCTACAATCTCCCTCTAGAATATTGGCCCTACAATCTCCCTCTAGGATTGAGTATGTCGGGGAACCTTCGTCAAGTTCTTTGCTTCGTCTTTATTTGTTGATCCTAGTTCTTGTCTTGATCCAGTACTTGTATTGATCCAGGATCTTGAACCAGATTGAATCTTGAACAGTTCTTTATTTTCCGGTTTTGTAAACTTGAACTTCAATCTTATTTTCTGGGAATGATCGGCAACAGCAAATTTTAGAAACATCAAATGCGGGAGGCTCGACATCTAATTTCTTTTGTTGACTTTCTTGTGCCTGCTGGTTTCTTTCCTTGTCTTCAGATATAATCAGTTCCTTTTTAGGTTCAACCCTCAACTTTCAGGTTCTCGTTTTCTTTTAAGCACTTCAGCATCTGCAACTCCAAGCAGACTTGATCTTGATCTACCTGTCCATGTATAACTGCACAAAACTTAGAACGATAAGATTCGTTCATAGACCCTCTCGAAGGTCAAAGAAGAATTCTTTCACAGACCCTCCCAATTTCAGTCCCTCAACTTGTAAGTGATTTGTTTAAGTCCCAGGTTTCCAACAAACTTTGCATGAACGACCTTGACAACAAAACACATGATTTTGAATGAAACAAAGTTTAACAAAATATGTACGAACATAACAAAAACTTAAAATCTTTTTGGCATTTTCATATATTTTAAAAATAACGAAAATATATACATTACATTTTGAAGTTAAAACTAAAATAAAACAAAATCAAAATAAACAATAAAAGAAAGGAGTAAAAATGAAATTAATATTATATATCAATAATATTTACAAAATTTTCTAATGATTTTAATATTTTTGTGAGAAAGATCATATCATGGAATCACATTGATTTGCAAAGCCCTAGATCGCGTTTCCATTTTGATATTATTATGTCACAATTTCATCACCGACTGTAGATATTGTTCGTTTGTTTAACTTGACAAGTGTTTTGATGCCAAAGTGATACATTTGAAGTACAATTAGGCACGGTGCTCATGTGGTCCCCACTTAATCAGATATGTTACTGATTCCATAATATCTCGGGCCTACTTTGTGTTAACATATCACCTCAACTTGACTTAAACCTTTCTTAGTTGATCACAGTACTCTTATTAACATACTTGACACTTTGTACTTTGTACACTCGACATTTTGTGCTTTGCAAACTTGACACTTTGTGCTTTGTACAATTGACTCGATCTAGAAAGATTAAAATAAAGCAGAAGTTCACGGCCTTAACAATCAGGTCGGATAATGCCTTATCGCGTAGAGAAAGTCCAAGGCTTGAACAAAATAAATAAAGAAATAAAGCAGAAATTGAAATTCCTAGGATTGATTTTTTAGACTCTTTTTCTTGATTTTTCCTTTTCTTTTCTGACTCTTTTTGTTTTTCTTTTCTTTTTTTTTCTTAACACTTTACTTGACTCAATAGAAATTAAAAATTGACACTTATTTCATAAGACAACTGTGATCAGGTAAAGAGTGGCTTGGGTATGACATGCATAATTACATTTCTGCCTTCATGAATATGACTTCACGGAATCATGCAACCGCTTCATAATCGTATACCCACTAGTACCGACAAGAATTTAGGTTTATATCACCCGACACTTACTTATTTGTCAAGCCTATCTACACATATGTGAGTGATTTTGTGGACTTTTGATCTACTCTTTTCATGCGCTAGGATCATTGCATATCAATGTACTATCATTTTTCAAGGGTCGGATCAATTTCTTAGAATTTTAAAAGTTTTAATTATCCGACCCCCTCTAAGTAGGAGCTCCCTCTAAACAGGACAATTCCTTTTAGATTTTCTTAAAAGTAATATAAAATCTTTTTGGTAAATCAAATGATTTGTTTTTGCTTTTCTTAAGATGAATTGAAAATCTTTTTGGTGAGTTAAAGTTAACTCATTTTCTCCTACTAAAATTGTTTTGTTAAGATGAATTGAAAATCTTGTTGGTGAGTTAAACTTAACTCATTTTCTCCCTCTAAAATTGTGACATATTTGAAAAATATTTACAATTTTATATACAAAAAGATAGATAGGTTGTTTTAATCAAAATTGATCCTGCCGAGCGATTCGACCAAAAATTCAAATCGGGCATGATCGATGGCTTTAGTGAAAAGTTCAACAAAGTTGTTATCAAATGGACTATATTAAGCAAGAATTATCACATTGTATGACAAAGTTGAAGAGATTCAAACCGAGATCCAACAGTTGATGTTGGATCCATCACTTGAGAAAAGCAGTTGGATGAGGTTAGTTTGAGAAACGCTCGATAAGTTGTTGTTGAACCATTTAAGCAAGGCTTCCCTTCCATGAAGTTTGTCCTCCCATGTTGCTTATGAAAGACTCGAATCCGCCATCGAATGATTTAGCATCAAATAGCAAGGGTTCTTCTCCCATCATATTCCGGGTGCAATCACTATCTAAGTACCTAATACTATTGATAGTCCTCCTTGATTAACCCTGCATGCACTAAGCGTTTAAATAGACATGGGTTCCCGAGATACTTTTGTCCCGGGAAGGTCGACCATGAACCGACCAAACTTAATTTTATTTCCTGAAAACCATTTATTTCTTGGTGCATCCTCACTTGATGAAGAATAGTCCTTAGGAATCCAAGTAAAAACTTGTTCCTTGGTTTTGGCAATTTTGGACTTTTCTTTTCTTGATTTTGAAACTGTTTTTGGTGAATCCTCATACTTTACAGTATTAGGATCCTTTTTGATTTTATCCTTCTTGGTTTTCCAAAAAGGTTTCTTTTTATGTTTTACTTTATTTACTTTGGATCTCACATCTATTTCACTGGGTTCACTATCAGCTTGATCAGTCCTTGAATCAGAGCTACTAAAAGCTCCTTTTGGGGAATGACTAAGCCGCCTTTGAATATCAAGCTGTTGCTTGAACCAGTACTTGCAATGTCTTGCAAGGTGAGAAAAGTGACCACACACAAAACAACACTTTCTTCTAGGAGTGCCAAAGAACTCATCTGAACTATAATGTGGTTGGTGTTGTGGGAAAGGTGATCCTTGGAAAGGAACATGATTATAAAACACATTTGTGTAACATGGATCAACAAATTTTTGTTGATAATGACCATAGTAGTTGTTGTCACAGAAGTTATATGGCTGAGGATTTCTAAATTGATTGGTTGTTTGAGAAAATGATCGTTTATTTGATGGAACATATTTACACGAAGTACTTGTTTTTTCATTTTCAAAACCTTTGCTTTTACTTGAATTATCCTCAGTCTCACAACTTGATGATGAACAACTTGATATGTTCACCTCAACAGGCCTACTTTCGTTGACATATTTTTCAACAAAAGTTTCATCACAAACGGTTTCATAATCTGAGTCAGAAGAAAAACATTCATTTTCATTGCGAACGTTTGTACAACTATCATCACTTGAATTTTCACAAAATACATAATTTGACCCTGACTTTAAACTTCCCAACATGGATTCACAAACTTTATTACAAACTGGATTGTTAATAGTTTTGGTTAGATCCACACATGATTCAAAACGTGGTTCTAATTTTCTTTTTAGCTTACAACCCAGGTTAACCGTCCCACATTCACCACCATTTACATCACCTACTACACAAGACACATTGATGTTAGATTTTTCAGATGATGGGACTGGAGCAGCAGGAACAAATTTCACGGGGTTTGGTATTCTACCAACCCCGTATTCCATTTCCTCGTCTGGAAAAGTATTATAGCTAAAGTGGGGCAAGCTAGTGTAATTATCATTCATCGGTGGAGGTACCGCTGAATAATCATATCCTAGCCCCGCTTTAACTTTAGTACTTCTCTGGGTTCCAATAAGATCATCCAATTTCTCAAATGATGCTTCAAATCTTTCAACTTTCTTTTCCTTTTCCCTTTTGTCAGAAGCATCAAGTTTCAAATTCTCAATTTCGTCTTTAAGTTCAGAAATTATATTTTTATAATAGATAACATCATGCTCCTTTATAAAAATCTTAAGTTTAAGATTTGCCACATCATCATGGTGAGTTTTAATCTTTTCAACATAGATCATGTTAGCTTTTATATATTCAGCATTTAACTGACGAAGTTTTGCATTTTCTTTCAAAACTTCGTCTTGATGATATCTATAGTATGTGACTTTGTTGATGCATGCTTGAGAACAAAGATTGTGATTTACCTCATCAGCTGGTGATGTGTCGGGAATGATAGGACATGCATGACTGCTTTTACCGGCAGCACTTGTCCCAACTTTATCACATGTCCCAATCTTTGGATTGATTGTTCATTTGGAGCTTATCTTCCATTATTTCAAAAGACTTGATGGTAGAAGCTAACTCTGAGAGTGTCATGGTATACAGGTTTGTGGTTCTTTTGATGGCAACCACATTGATGTTCCATGTGTATGGTAGTGAATTCAACAACTTCATGTTGATCTCAAACAAACCATTGATGATACCGACACTATTCATTTTGGTGACGAGTGACTCAAATCTGTTGATGATGGCAACCGATTCTTCTTTAACTTGTGTAAACGTGTCGAATTCTCCTTTTAACATTGTCTTTCGGTTTTCTCCCATATCCAGATTTCCTCCAAACTTAGATTCGTAAGACATTTTTTTTAATCTATTATTATTTTTAATTTTATTTATTTATTATTATTTTTTTAAAATCGACTTGACCCGACCAACTCGACTCAAATGACTAGACTCGAAAACTCGACTCGCTCGAAACTTGACTTAACAAAAACTCAAATTGAAACCCGACTCAAAACGAATCGACTCGAAAAACTCAAATAAACTTAATATATAATAATAGAAAAACTTAATTTGTTTTGATTTGATTTATTATTATTATTATTATTATTATTATTATTATTATTATTATTATTATTTTAATAGCAACTAAGCGACTCAATTTGGCTTCAAGATATCTCAATATTCTAATATATGCAGACCTCAACTTTTCGCATACCAGATCTGTAGATCTCAAATCTTTTTTTTAACACCTCTAATATACGATCATCGCCCCCTTTGGCTTCATGCATTTCGCAGCCACCTTCTTCGGAGCCTTTTTACTCAGAGTAGTCCTCGAAATACCCAACCTCAACTCCGTTCACCTAAACCTGCAACTCCGGCAAGACGAAGATATGTAGATGCGGATTTGCGAATTGTTTGGATGGTGGATGGTGCTTGGTTTGAGTTTGTGGTGTTTGGAAGTTGTGGAGGAGTGTAAAGCGGAGGTGGTAAGACCTAGCGTGTGGCGGAGAAATGGTGGTGGTGGTAGAGGTGGTGGGTGCGATTGGTTTGGATGGTGTGGTGCAAGATGAATGGAATGTAGTTGATGAGCCGAAAAAGATGATGATTTTGATTGACGTTGAAGATGATGTGGAATAGCAAATGAGATGAACGGTAGATGCAAGATGAATGGTGGATGGGTTGCGGAATGGATGCGAGATTATGCGAAACCAGGTTTGTGAGATGGGTTGCAGAATTTGCGAAGATGGATGTGAGATGTGAAATTTGATGGATGCGATGCGAAAAAAAAAATTTTGTATGCGATTTTTTTTATGCGAACTTGAATTTAGAAAGAAAGTATGCGACAAAATTACAGAATATATGTTTAAACAAATCGCATATTGACTGCCACCTCTATGAAGACTTCTAAACAAACATGTTTATTAGATTTCACTGTTTTCAAGCCTGAGGATATATTATTATTATTATTATTATTATTTTTAGTAGATCTAAGCTCTAAAATACTCCAAAAATGGTGAGTAACTAAGATCAGAATCCGAAAAGTTTGACCCGAAAACCACAAAAAGTCGAGCCGAAAGCTCTGATACCACTTGTAGGTCCCTTGGCAGGTGGATCTAACAACGTTCTTGGATCAACCTAACTTAGTGCTAGCGGAAATCACACTAAGCAGCCTAAGAGGTCTCGGATCTTGAGTTTATGTTCGGGTTTTGCAAAGAAAGAAAGAGAGAAAGGAAGGAAGCCGAGAGAGTGAGAGAAAGATAATGAGATTTTGATAAAGGGTCAATTAGCAAATCACTTCTCTCATTGCATGCTTCTCTATTTTTAGAGAAGCTGCATGAGAAACAAGTTAAATCACATGCCTAATGGGCTTCTTTACATTATTTCCCTAGGGCCTATTACATACAAAATGAACTACTAAGGCCCAAAACATAATAAACACAATACAAAAGACTAACAAAACAAAATGGTACCTAACAATCTCCCTCTAGTCTTTAGTATTGGAACCCTTCGGTGTCGTAGACCAAACACTCGTCCTTGGAAAGTGAAAGTTCAACAAGTCTTCGGACGAACTTGTTGAAGGCATCAACTATCCGGTCTGTATTCTGACGACCCAAATCCTCGACGGTCCCAAGTGGTGAGTTGTAGAGCTTCTTTACATCTTCAATATGAAATCCCATTAGCTCATGCTCATCAAACACTCTCATCTCGTGCATGTCACGGCAGTGGATAACAGCCTCACCGGTTGCATTATCAAACTTCCAATCAATGAAATCTTGGAGAGTGTTGGGAAGATAGGGCTCGCCATGATATATCACGTGACAGTCTTTTGGCGCCTTGTATCTCCACATAGTTCGGGTCTCTCCGGTAGTTGGGTCGATCTCTCTTGGGTTATTGTACTGCCAACCCTTATTTACTTCAAAATCCTAGTAGTTTACCTTTGATTGATGATGTAGGTGTGTCTTGACCCAGCCTTCCAAAGTATCATCATATTCTCCTTGACCCACAGCTTTTCTAAAGTAGTTGAGATCAAGCTCTGGTAATGTCTTCAGCTGGTGGTGGTCGAGATAAATAAGGTCTCCGTTGTATCTTCTGATGGCCCAAACATTATTCCTCTTATCATACTTCGCATAAACAAACAGCGTATCGTCATGATAAGGGTAGTTGAGCATGCGGGCACACGCACGACTTGACACAATGTGCATTTTTCTCTTCTTCTTTGGTGGTTCGTGTGTCAACACGGTGGCTGGATTGGAAACTGGCTCGGTTGCAGGAGTTTCTGAAGCTTGAACTTGAGTTGGAGGTGTGTCTGGATTTGGCGAGTAGTTGAGGTAGTCTTCTTCTACTTCCTCTTCCGTATTCTGTTCAATAAGTTGCTCCAAGTTCTTTCCTGCTTCAATAAAATCATCCATAATACCTGCAAAATCATCAGGAAACAAATCTTTATACATACTGTCACACCCTGACCAAAGGCGGCGGAACATGCCGAGGTGTAACGATGGTCCATAAGCACATGACACTAATTAAAGTGACAGTATTTAATAAACTCATTTCATTTCACAACATCGAAAATGTCACATAACAATTATCCATAAAATAACCATAAACAAGATATCACAAAATATGGCAAATTTGATATTGTTCATTTTTACTAATATCCTAAGGTCTTTGATGTCGTTTTCTTCACAATCATAAATCAACCAAGATGCAAACCTGCAACATTTCATAAAATAAGGTTTGTCAACACAAAGGTTGGTGAGCAATTCATAAGTTTAATCATATTAGTATATAATAAAGATAGCCACAAAACTTGCATACTAAACGATAAATAAAAGTGGTAATTTGGATAAATAGATATCGCTAAACACATTAGCGACACCTAGCTATAAGGGGATGCCAAATAGTCTAGGATTTTATAGTTATCGTTAATTGCATCACGTTAACGACACCTTGCTATAAGGGGATGCCAAATAGTCTAGGATTTTATAGTTCCACCAACCAAAAGCGATAAACACATAGGCATATAAGCATAGAACACCAAATCGAGCAATTATTTAGGTAAAGTATACAACTACGTTTGTGATTTAAGATTCAAATATAAAGCATTTTGTTGAATAAATATGAAATGTCACCCCCAAAATAAAAGATGGAAAATGGGGTATGAAGTACTCACCTTCAAGTAGTAAACTTGAAAGATGATAATTTGGAGATTTATCGGAACGACAAGTTTAACGCACAATGCCTAAAAAGAAAAGAAGTCTTGAATTTAGAAAGGTTGTCTTGAAGGTATTTAAACAAAATAAATGTTGAGAAATGTAAATAATTAAAGTTCAAGGTTTTAAAATATAACTATTTAAGAATTTATAATAATAACCCTTTAAAAATGTAAGTTTGCTCAAAACCGGGTTAAAGTATCTAACCTTAATATTTACTCAACCTATGTTAAGTAATAAGGTGAATAAAATGCAAGAATGCAAATCCCTTTGGAATAAAGATACTAAAATGGGTTTTTTTTTGTCGAGTGTTCGGGTTGTCGGTTCGGGTCTTGATAATTGGTCAAACCCAAAGTCAACTTTCCAAAATATTGAATGTTATGAGATAACTCAATAAAATTTAATAAGACTTAACCAAGTATGTAGTTCCATTGTTTTAGAACTAACAACACACGTTAAGCGAGTGTTCGGTTTTGTCGGTCCAAACTTTGTTATGAGATCAAGTTGGATCCAACATTTCAAAGTACTTAAGAAAATATTTAAAAATCAATTTGTAACTATTTTTAAAGAAATATACAAGTCTTGATGGCTAAAAAAAACACATTTGTGTGTCTTAAGCGAGTAAGAATCGGTTTGGTTCGGTTTCCATCTCACAACAAGTTCATAGATGGTTTCCACATGTCCAAACACTAAAGAACTTGTATAATAATGTACAAATAAAAAATACCAAAAGTTAACAATAAATTCTTTAAACAAAAGTTCGGTTTTCGGTTCGGATCGTGTTTCGGGTTAAGACCGAGGTAAGATTCTACAAACCCATAACCATAGAATTTGTAAAAATGATTTTAGAAACTTAGATCTAACAATAAGTATGTTTAAACAATTATTTAACAAAACTAGTAACAAAGTTTGGTTTACGGTTTAGAGCTATTTACGGTTAAACCGAAGCATAGACTCTTAAAAACCCATAACCATGGAACTTGTAAACATGACCAACAAACTAAAATAAGCAAGATTAATATGTATGAACAAGTTATATAGATGTATATATATCAAGGACACGAAGTCCTCCATGAAGCCTTGCCTTATGAGGTCCGAAACCTCACCGACCGGAATCGGAGAAGTAACTACCAAAGGTAAACAAGGGGTGTATATTATATATATGTTGCACAACCATAAACAATTATTAATAAGGCTACATAAACTAATTAAGATGAAAAACTAAAAACCTTCAAGAACACTTAAGAAGATAACCTTGAATCTTTGATGTTTGAGAGAGTTTTTTTTTTTTTGGAGTTGTAGCAAGGGAAATGAAGAGAAAAGGTGGTGTATATATAGGGTAATTTTGGTGGTCAAATATGGGTGTGAGACACAAGAGTTTTCATACAAAATGGATCAAGACAAAAACACAAAACAACAAATAAATAAATAATTATAAAAATAAAAATATGATGTTTTCAAGACCCAACAAGTGTGAAACAATATTGTAACATAAATCCATCATTTTGATTATTAATTAAGCTTTGGTTTACATAATAAACAAATACAAAAACGAATACAAACAAGACCCGAAATTGACGAATGTCACAGTATCCCCTACTTTAGGAAATTTCGTCCCGAAATTAAGACGAAGACGATGCTGCAAACAAATGTTGATACTTCGCTTTCATTTTGTCTTCTCGTTCCCAAGTGAATTCTGCACCGCGCCGTGATTCCCATCGAACTTTGACTAACCGAATACAGCTACGCTTGGTTCTCTTCTCGTTGCGATCCATGATCTCAACGGGTCGTTCAACCAAGACCATCGACTCATCGACATGTACTTCGTCGAGACCCGAAATTGACGAATGTCACACATACTGTTTACAAATCGGGTCGGTTTACAAATCGGGTCGGTTTACATAATAAACAAATATAAAAACGAATATAAACAAGACCCGAAATTGACGAATGTCACACATACTGTCAATCACCGAGTCGTGCTGCCTGACATTGCCGGCCGAGTCGTGGACAGCAGGGTCTTGAAAATCTTGTTGAGTGTGTGGAGGTGATTGAGTGTTAACTCCACCTCCACCTCCTGCTGCCCCGGCCCCTCCATCTCCACCATTTCCGTCATCACCATCATCATCATCATCATCAAAACTATCGTGGACGTTGTCATCGTCATTGTCTTCTTCATCATCATTATCTTCATTATCATCTTCGTCATCACCACCAGCTTGGACTTGAGGTTGTGCTTGTTGTTCTGGACCCAGGCTGGTACTAACCCCACTAATGGCTTGGCCACCCTGTTGTAACAAACGACCAACAGTTGCCTCATCCTCAGAAGCCACAACCCTTTTAGCTCGCAAGGCCACACTCGGACCTGCGGTGGGTTGGGATCCACCAACCTGAGAAGTCACACCAGACCTTCTCCAGCTTTGAAAAACCGCATCAAGTCGATCCTCCAGACCATGAAAGTCATCCTCATGAATGCCCATAAGGTCTGAGGCGACTTGATACTTTCTCACCAACTCTTCATTTGTCTTCAGTTGAAGCTCATTGAGACGATCATGCTCCTTCACTTTGACTTGAATGGCCTCCATCTCGGTTCGTAGAGTTGCATTTTCAGCAAGTAGTGTATCGATGGAAGCAGAAGATGCCAACTGATTTTCTATCGAGGAGACCCTTGAGTTTGTAGCTTCATTCTCAACATCCCATATTCTAGTTGCATCTTTGATTTTCTTATTGAGACTTGATCCGAGAGCACTTGCAGTAGGTAAGTTCATCTCAAGTGTAGCTACTTTATCAACAAGCTTCAAGTGATCAGCCTTGAGGTTAGCATTTTTTGTGGATTCTTGATCCAGCAAAAGATATTAATTCTGCACTCGAGTGTGAAGAGTGTTGATCAGGAGGCATTGCCTTTCAAATTTTGCCTCGTTCAGCTCTTTCTGCGCCTCCAACGCCCGAACCCTATCCTTCAACAACTTTTTCTCCTTCTCATCCTCAATCTCCTTCTTCTTCATTTCTTTAATAAATTTGAGGAGCACTATCTCTCGTTCGGCCCTTTTAGCGTTTGATTCCTCCAGTGTGACGATCCTATCGAGGATAGGATCGGAGTATACTAGAGGTGTCGAAGACTTCCCTCTAGTAATGGGTTTTGGTGAGAAGATTTTGGAAGGTGGGGTTATAGACATGGTGGGTGGTGAGGTGATTTGGAAAGGTACTGTGATGGATTGGATGGGTGGTGATAAGGGTGTGCATGTTGGTGGTGTTTGTTGTTTCTCTGGTGGCGAGGTGATGATGGTTTGGCTCCAGAGGCTTGTTCATTGAATGGGTGAACTAAAGATGGAAGATGTGAATATTGAAATGAAGGTGGGTTCAGTGGTAGTTTGTGTAGGTGGTGGTGTAGTTTGGGATGGCTCAGGCTCGGTCTGGGTTGGTTCAGATGGAGTTATGGGTTGTGGTTATGATATTAGTGGTGAGGTTTGAGGTTGGTCTTTAGATGGTGAGGGTGGTAGGTTAGGTAGGAGGGTTGAGATAGGTTGGTCTGTTGGTGAAGGTTCGGGTGAGGAATCGGGTGAGTCATGTAGCATGGTTTTGGCTTTCTTGGCCTTGGCTTTCCTTCTGGTTTTGTCTTCCTATAGGTGGGAATCCTGATTTTGGCTACATCTAGGTCTTTGAGTACTTGGGCTAAGGTCTCTTTGGTAACTACAGGAGGGTCAGAGGGTTTACCTGTTTTGGAGGAAAGCTTGATGACGAGCTTGGAAGACTTCTGGGAGTCTCCAAGCCTTTTGATGCGCTTCAAGGGCTGAACGTCCTCTTCCTCCTCCTCTTCAATCACCTTTTCTTTACCAGAAGCACTACCAACAGAAGGCTTGTCGGCAGCCTTCCTCTTCAGATCATGCATAGCTTTCGTTCTGCCCTCAGCTGGCTCATCAGATGACACCTGTTCAGCTTCAATCTCAGGTTCAGAGTCAACCATTTCTCCACTTTCAACAGAAGCCTCATCCCTAGCAGGCTCTGTCTCCTTGAACAACCCAAACTTAGGACCCGGCCTTGGTCCCTCATACTGATATCCCTTCCCCTTGGTGCTCAACAAAACAACAAAAATTGACGTCTTGATCTCATTAACATGATAAAGCTCTGGAAGGGATTTCTTATCTTTAGCTTTCTTTGACCCCGGCCTTGGAACATCTGGAATCATATCATCAATCGGCATTTGAACGAATCTAGGGTACATGAGCCACCTCGAGTCGTTCTTAGCATTGGCAAACATGCATAAGAATATTCTCCTTGAGTAATTGAAATTCTCTCGAGTGGTCAACGCAAACATCATACGTACCCAATCTACCCTCATGCTATCATAACCTCCACGAATATCTGCAAATCAATGAGTGACGATGTGAAAAAGAAACCTCCAATATGGCGGGAGATGTTTCTTCTCAAGGCTCTTCCATTATGTGTCATATCCCATCTGAGTTACAAATTCTTCCAACTTCATCATATCACCTTTCTAATACTTGTAATTCGGCTCATCCTTTATCTTCAACACTCTTATGATATCCTCTTCAGTGATGGTTAGTTCCCTCCCAGCCACCTTAGTAGAGAATGACAAAGAATCATCAGCAGGCTTTGCAAACGCCCAGAAGTCCAACACCCATTTGTAATACACAGCTGGGTTGGCAGATATAGCATGAGCAACAGGAGTGTATCTTAGTCCTTTCACCATAGAAGTGAAAACTTTGTCTGCCTTTGATTTTGGAAGCTCGAGAGCACAAAATTGATTATGACCCTGAAATAAGACATTTAGATCATGAGAATCATCATTAATTAAAAAGATTAAAGAAGATAGAGATATACAAGAGTTTGAAATGTTCACAAGATAATTAACTTAGTTAAATATAAACTTATTTAATTTTAAGTTATAATGTACATTTTAGTTTAATAAGTTAAAACATGATCTTAGTCTATTTATAGGTTACTAAGTTCAATATGTACAAAGATTAAGTCCAAAACAGTCCAAACAGTCCATTTGTTCATAAACAGTCCAGTAGCCATAGACTTGAAGTTCTGAAAATTTTGCTAAGTATAGATTATTCGCATGAGAATTTCGCATGAGGTCCAGTTTCGCTTCGCATGGGCATGCGAAGCGAAACAGAAATCCATTTCTCTTCGCATGTTCATGCGAAGCGAAACAAATGCCCTTTTCGCTTCGCATGGGCATGCGTAGCGAAACAGAAACCCATTTCGCTTCGCATGGGTATGCGAAGCGAAACAGAAACCCATTTTGCTTCGCATGTTCATGCGAAGCGAAACGCAAGCCTCTTCGCTTCGCATGAGCATGCGAAGCGAAAAACCCCCTTCATGTGAAAAAGTTGACTTAGCTAATTTTTTGATTCCTTTCTCTTCCTTTGGTGTCGCCTGGCCACAAATTAGGTTTCTGTAAAGATTGAGCCAAAAACTCTTTGGTTTACATGGTCAATTGTAGAGCTGTCATAACATGTCGGACACGACATGATAAGACACGACACGATAAAACACGATGACATGTTGTGCTAAACATGAACACGACACGATAACTAATTGTGTCATTTTTTTCCAAACACGAACCTGTTTAGTAACAGGTTAACCTGTTAAGACCTGTTAAGGACCCTTTTAAAGACACAATGAATAATACATGTGTAACGAAACCAAAATATTCAAAACGAGCATAAAACTCTTAATTAATAGATAATCCATAACATATTTGAAACAAAAAAACCACAAATCCATAACATGCTTGAAACAAAATACGGCAAATCCATAGTATACTTTAAACAAAAAACCATATAAGCAATGCATAAAATCCATAAAAAACATAATATAGGGTTCTGGCAGGCGTTAATGGCATGCCGTTTGTAAATATGACTTTATGTTTAAGACTTTAGGAGTGTATATATATTTATTTTTTAAAATAAAAATCTACACGGGTTACTAACAGGTTAACATGTCTTTAACCTGTTAGGACATGAATTTAAACATGTCTTAAACAGGTCGACCTGTTTAAGACACGAAACCTGTTAAGCTCAAACCCAAACCTGTTAAAACCCGTGTCGTGTCGTGTCGTGTTAACAGGTCCGTGTCATAAATTGACAGCCCTAGTCAATTGAACACGTGAACCTAAGAACTAACCCTAGATCTACAAACTTTACAAACAAACCCATAAACTAACAATTTAATGATGATTAGCATAAACCAAGGCCTAATGTATGATTCTAAGCATAGATAACAACACAAACTTTAAGATCAGTTTCCATATCTGGCCGACGGTTCATATGAACCGCCACCACGATCTCCGTGAACCCAGAAACATAAGAAGATGATAGATCGATGATGTGATGATGTTATACCGCGGGTGTATGCTCTGGATTCATGATTAAATATGATATAGAGGAGGCCGGATCTTGAAGATTTTGAAAAGAACTTAGGGTTTAGATGATAAGGAAGAGAGAGAGGTGAGAGAGTAAGTGGAATGTGATGGTGAATAGTGAATGAAATGTTAAGTTACCCTTCAGTCTATCTCACGATAAGGTCAAAACATCGCGAGTATTCACCTAAAAATGCACTCTCGGTCCTCGGTCTTTAAAAATATTTGCACTTTGAAACTCGAAAAACATTTACCCACTGAATCCAAGCACTTGTTTATTTATTTGATTTTTCTTTTGTCGGTCCGTGACTGTTAACTTTTGCACTGACGATCACTTTAACAAAATGAAAACATAAACAAAAACCATAATAGTAATAAAACCAAAAATAAAAATAAAATTATACTTCAAAATAAAATAAAAGAAATAAAATTAAAAGTAAAATAAAAAATAAAAAAATAAAAGTTAAAGTATTAAACTATATAGGTACTTAATATTTTTAGAAAATAAAAGAAAATTTAAAACATTTTGAAGTTCAAAATACTATTGAATTAATTTACATAGATCTTTTCTTTGATTGAATTTACAAAGAATGATCGCGACATGGATCTCAAGACTTGACTCGAATCAATCCGTCTTGTTGGTTAGCGGAAATCACCAACAACACTCGGATCTCGGATCTTAGTTTTGTTATTCTAAAAGAGAGAAAATGAAGAAAGGTAGAGAGGGAAACTTCTTTTTATTTCAAAGAGTGAGTTGTCTTGAGTTGTTAGAGTTGGGATAAATGTGTTAAGTGGCCCTTTTATAGGGTTCCCATTTATCCAAAGTTTCCATTTTAACCTACAAAATAAACGTACCGAATACGTAACACATCGACTAAAAGCAAACTAGAACGACATACACAATTCTAAAAACAATATAGAATATTGGCCCTACAAAGTTTTAACTTCTTGTTGAGGGCAAATCGATACTCGGTACATTTAGAACACGGGTTATAGACTAATTTGTAACGGAGATAATCGAGTACGTTGTATCACATGATAAAACTATAGATTGCAAACGCACACGTAAAATTTGTGTGATAAACCCAATAGTTTTAAATATACGTGATGTATAATGTAATAATAGCAACTAGGTTATTGACCCGTCTATTACACGGGCAGAAATATAAAAAACCATCCAAGTAAACGTATATATAATTTCAAACGACAACATTTTTTTAATATGTATTTTGAGACAGCAATATAATTATAATTTTAAGTCATATTCAAATGAAAACATAATATTGAAAGACATGGACTTACAAAAAATGACATTACATAGTATAATGTTTACAAACAAAATTTTAAACTTCAAAAGCTACAAAGTTTTACTTATAAACAATATTTTTTGCTTTGTTTGCAACTTTTTCTTGCTTATCTAAAATAAGTATTTATTTTTTGTTCGTCTCTACTCTTTACTCTTGATAAATCTACATAAAGTTGACCATGTGTAAAACGGGTTTTTTAAGTATGCAACTCTTGCTAGAGACTGGCTTAGACTTTTGTTGATGATCATTGCAAAACCTACAACTGGAAACTGTCTTCTCTAAAACTTAAACAAAAGCTTTTTTATCTGAAGATGCCAATTGTATATATATATATATATATGTGTGTGTGTTTATATATTTGAACAATTTGTAAATTTTGTATTTGTATCAAATAATTTATAAATAAATGTTATGTTTGGCCTTAACTCATATATAAAAATGCATTTTAATAATCACAAAATTAATAATTCATTTTAGTGAAATAACACCACCTGTCCAAAAAAACTATATAAAAGGGATCCTTATTTTGTTTCATTCACTTAAACATTTTCAAATTTTCATAAAACAGATCCTTTTACTTTGAACAATTAATTTGTTTCGAAAAATAATCCTATATATTTATTTAATTTTACGTGATACAACAATATTCATAAGTTAGATCGTTTTACCTCGAATAATTAATTTCTTGTAAAAGCTAATCCTATATATTTTATTTAATTTAGTGTGTCACAACAATATGTGTTCAAAATTCATTTTATGGAATTATAAATTTTTTAAACTGATTTCTATTTAAACCATCATAAATATATTATGCCAATTAAATGTGGCTATTTTATATATTTAATATTAATGTTAGTGTAATTTGGAAGAGATGATGGTTATAGTGGCCCAACCTTTTTTACTAAAAGAAATAAACGTATTAGATAGAGGTGCATAAAACACCCGAACCCGAAACCAGACCCGAAAAAAATACCCGAAACCGGTTTTTTTATACCCGGGTTTTTAATACCCGAACCCGTACTCAACCCTACCCGTAGGGTACGGATAGGGTATGCATTTTAGTACCAAAACCCTACCTGGAACCGGGCCCGATTTATACCTGGTAATACCCGAAACCCAGAACCGATTACATACCCGAAACTGGGTTTTTCCAATACCCGAAGCTGAGTTTTTCAAATACCCGATCTATACCCAAAATTACCTGAAAAATACCTAAAAATGCCCGAAATACCCCTAAAAATTGTAACCCCTTAAAAATATTCAATCTATACCCGAAAAAAACCCGGAAAAAGACCCTAAAAAACCCAAAAATAGGTTTTTTCAATACCCGAAAATAGGGTATTCAGATACCCGATTTTAGAATATCCAGTTCCATACCCGACCCGAACCTGATGTATAGGTATGGTTTTTAGAGACAATACCTGGTCCCTAACCCGACCCGAGTATTACCAATACCCGATTTTTCAATACCTAGTCATACCTGAACCCAGTTCCATACCCGAACCCGGGTATTTAAAAAACTCAACTTGTGCACCTCTAATATTAGATTTTGACCAATTTAAGAAAATGTAAACAAAATATGATACACAATAAAATTATCATATATTATTAATAGAACTACGTTTTATATTAAAATGCTACTTAAAATTACATATTATATGGAGAAATTAATCAACACATTATAAGTAGTAACATGCACAAAATTGTCACCTCTACGACAAAGGATGACCAACTTGTAGTCATGTTGCCAAATATTATCGTTGAAGATTTATATATATCCACAAAATCCTGTCGCATTTAACCAATCAAAAAAGAAAGATGAAACTAAAATATTATTATAATAACAGACGGATTAAAAAAATCCCCCAATACAAATGGCTCTATGAAAGGATCAACTTAAAAGAAATCATCAATAGTTCAATTGTAATGTGTCTTTTCTTGTAGTTAAGTTCTCAATACTTTTGTGAAATGATCATCTAATCCAAATCATTGGATACAACAACATAGCCAAGCCCATTACTAACTATCTTTGCCACATATGACATCTCAATTTTGTAATTTCTAATATGAGCCTTAGCTGATAAGAAAGCCCGAATGTAAATAGGATATGTTATGACTCCTACACCCTTTGTCTATATTATGTAATTGATACACACCAAAACTAACCCATCATATCCTATTCATTAAATAAAGTTAGCTCTTTTGACTTATTCTGATGTAATAGTTTTTTAAACAACTCGTTTCGACCCGAACTCATTATGGTCATTATTACCCATTTTGACCTGAATCTAATTTGGCCTGTTACTCCATCCAACCTGACCCACTTGTTTAAAATAACATAAAAATTAAGAATGCATCATTAATGAATTTCCCTTTTAAGTTTATACCACAATCTAAAACAACTGGTTTTCACCCAAAATCGTTATCTTGGAAATTTCCGTCCATGGAAATTCTTAATTTGCCATTTACAGTATATTCTTTTCTTTCTGATCTCCAAATTTTAAATTTGATTTTGCAACATAGGTGCGTGTGTTTAATATATGATAATTTACTAATAAAAGGAGCAAGAATATAACAATTTATGGAGAGCATAAGTGACTCAGCAGTGGAGAATAGCAATTTGTCATCTTCTACATCTAAAGCTTCAATTGCGAATCAAAATTAGTAAATGATAAGAAAAGTAGTTCAATTTTAATTTAAAATTCATTTGCAAATGCAGTTAATTCAATATGTGCAGATACCAAACAAAAATGTTATTAACAGAAAACATCAAACTTTAGGCAAAATTAATGCAAAAGTATATAGAGAGGAAAGATTATGATTACCTCCAGATAAGAAACAATAACTTCTATTTATATTAGCCCAACCAGTGATTCCAATTTGTCTATTCTAAACTTTTCAAAAACACGAACAACTTGATAGCATTGTAGACACGAAGCATGTTAAATTGATGGAAAGATACATATTCAAATAAAATAATTTGAAAATGGTGTGATTCGCAAACAGTGAGTTGGAGAGAAATGAATGAAAATTAGGCTGATGGGTATAGACCACGATTTGCTGCTGGAGGAGCCTACGTGGCTGGCGGTGAACACCACCCCAGTTACGTCGGTGCTGCCGACGGTGAAGTTTTGGAGGTGAATCTGCCGATTGAA
Source organism: Bidens hawaiensis (assembly GCF_021521415.1). Taxonomy (NCBI): domain Eukaryota; kingdom Viridiplantae; phylum Streptophyta; class Magnoliopsida; order Asterales; family Asteraceae; genus Bidens; species Bidens hawaiensis. Next base: position 1,551,482 of record NW_027491249.1, read on the forward strand.
TTGCCGCCCTCCTCTTCCCTTTAAAGCTTTTGTTTTATGTATTTTCTTTCTTTCTAACAAAAATTGTGAGAAAAGTGAAGAGATAGATGAGTATTATGCAATGAGAGAGATTGTCAAATGTTGGAGAAGATGAGAGTGTTTGGAAAAGAAGAAGAAGATTTTTGGGTGTTTGGTAAAATAGGATGTGTTTGTTAATATTATATTATTAAAAATCTAATACTACATTATGTTTTATATTAGTTATACTAATATATTAAAAACTTATGTTATTATTATTATTTTTGAGACACAAAAGTTTTTTCACATCTAATATTATAATTTGATGTTTTATTTTAGTTATATTATAATTAATAGAAACTTAAAGGGAAAGAATATTGTATTATATGTGACGAGTCAAGTTTGGTCGTTCTGCTTTTTATATGAATATAGTTTTAGTTGCATTAAATTAATTTAGCTATATAGATATTATTATTTTATTTGAAAGAAAGAGAAAAGTGGTGAATTGGTAACTATTTCTATGGTGTTGTGGATAAAAGTGAAGTGGAGTGAGTTATGATGTAGTGCTGATGTTGCACTGTAAAGTAGGAAGTAAAATGACATCCAAACCTTTTAGTCTTAGGGTTGTGAAACGTATACGGGTTCATAATTGGTTGTGCAAGAGAAAACGCATCAAATTAAATGATTATTATGATTTTAATTTTAAATTATTTTATTAGTAACAAATTCTGTGAGGGATTATTATTTTTGGAATATAGTAAAATTAACCAATATGAATGAGCCAAAAAGAATGTCTTTAATATTATTTATTATATAGATTAAATGATTATTATGATTTTAATTTTGAATTATTTAATTAGTATCAATTCTATGAGTGCTTATTATTTTTAGAATATAGTAAAATCAACCAATAAGAATGAACCAAAATGAATTTCTTTAATAGTATATATACATATACACACACACACGTAAAGCATTTATATGTTAGGTGTTGCTAAACGTACCCATATCCCTTTCATTTTTACTATTTTTTATATTTATTAAAATAACAAAAAAAATATTATATTATTATATATATTAAATTAGAAAGATACTATCACTATTCATTTGACTTTAGGCATGGTGAGTTTGTACTTTGTGTATCATTTGTGGTTCTCTTACCATTTTCACACCTCTTCATCCCTATTCTCCATTTTCACACCTCTTCATCCTTTTTGATTTTCTCTACCCATCATAGACCACCGGTGATGTATCATGGCGACGGAATTATGACGGTGATGTTGTGCCACTTTTTGGCTACGATTTCGTTTGTAATGGCTCCGATTATGGTTCTGATCCATCTGTTGTTGGGGTCCATTTTGTAAACCCAGGCGACGGCAATGTTATCGCTGTTGTCGGGCCCATTTTGGAACCCTAGGTGACGGAGGTAATTAGGGTTCTCTTTTAATTATATTTGAATCTATTCATGGTTAATAAACATCAATTGGGTTGCATTTTTGACCAAAAATATTGTCCGACAGGTGTATGATGAAATGCCGGTAGCTAAAATGATTTGATTTTTCTACTTTTTGACAAAATGTAGCAAACAGAATACACCGATGCTAAGGTTCTTTCATTATCTCTATTAACCAATTTGTTTCATTTGCTGATTTTTGACACTATATTTGCTGTGCTATTATTATTTGCAAGATAGTTATAATATTTGTTTAAAGTGCTAATCACATGAATAGTAAAGTGAATATATACCAAGAATTAATTATAGATTTTGTCACACATGTTATAATTTGGCAGTTTCTTTTTGTTCACAACATTGTTTGTTTAATGTTTGTCATTTTATGTTTTGTCAACCACATTTCTTGCGCGACAGGTATTAGATGAAATGCCAGTAGCTAAAAGCCTGCGATTGGCAATCAAAGGTAGTTTGAAAGTAATTTACATGGTAATATGTTATTTACTAATGTCGATTTGTTCATGTGCCACTTAATATGAAGGCTGTGATGGCTATGATGATCGATTTATTCTGAGGGGACATCGATTATAGGATTCGTATTGTGGCATGGAAAGAACCGGAAGGTCTGGTCATGAACTATGCAATTGTGAATTTCCAGCCATTTGTTCCCCCAGTTAGAGATCTGAGCCTTGGCGATTGACCTCGATGGTACAACAGGTTGGATCTCTATTGCTTTCTTGGTATGGTATGTGAAACTATCTAATTTTAATAAATAATATTTATATGTGTTATTTATTCTTTTGCAGTCAACTACTGACTTATGAACTATTCTGATTCATAATTGTATTCTATTGTTGGCATTCTTTTCGTTAATATTTTGAATGGGACTGCTACAGGAGTCGATTATTTCGATTCACCTCTATAAGAGGCTGTCTCTATTTGCTTAAGAGGCTGTGATGATGTTTTCTATGAAGAATCACATCTTGGCGGGGCATAATCGGAGTTCAAAACTCTTTTGCAGCCATTTGCATTCTAATGCACTCATCTGAGCCAGCGGATGTGATATTTTACATCCGCCTAATAGGTTATTTATGCTATCTTTTGAATATTATTTATCAATATGTTAAAAGGCTGTGATGATTTTATCTGCGCGTTTTGTTAGTTTTCGTTAATGCCGACAAGTTTCTAAACGTTCCAAGTTTGGCTAGCGACTTCAACACTTCGCCACAATGCCGCTAATTGATGGAAGAAGTCCACAATTGGTTCTGGCTATGTCGCTTCTTGAGTTTTTTCATTTGCCTTTTACAGTTGACATTAACCATGAAGTTAACATGCCACTTGCGATTACATTCAAATCTATGTGAGAAGATGTGCAATGCAACTGCAGTTGCTGATGAAAATGTGACTTTCCTTATGTATCTATATTTAGGCATTTGTTTTCTATGTATTTAGCAAATAGAATGCATTATAATTCTTTTTTTAAATGTGCCAATTTGCATAATGAAATTGTATGTTGATTTAATTGAAAATCGAATTTGAAGATTGAAAATGAGATGAAAAGTAAAGTTTTGAAATAATTTGTAAAGGGCATCAAGCTTGATCCGTGTCTTGACTTGGTACTGTCATTGTTATTTCGCTATTTAACTCTAAATTTTGCAAGTAAACATTTGGCTTAACGACAACGTTGCGCGGGTTCTAAATACTAGTATATGTTTAATTTACAACTTATTGACATGTATTTAGAGCTTCATAACATGTATCTTATGCATAGAAGTGGTCTACATATTATTGTACATTTGATTTATCACCTGTCTTCTTTATGTTCTCACACGTTAGTTTACACCTGTTGCGTCACCGTCTCTTTTCTCTTTCATTTTGTAACTCCAGATTTGTCTCTCTTTTTTTTTTTTTCATATTTGTGATCTGCAAAACTACCACACCATCGCCACAGCCAACGCCATCATCCAACCACCGCTCACCATCTCCGCAACTTGGTTACCAACCCACCACCTTCTTCTTGCATTATCTCTCTTTTGTTTATGAAATGATTCTCTTTTTCTATTTGAGGGCATACGTGGGTGGTGGTAAGCCGTCGATGTCATTTTGGAATCCTTCTTGGCGGCGATGGTGGAGTTAAGACGTTGATGTTTGACCATCGTCGATGGTGGTAGCGGGCCTTCGACTTTTCTCTATGGGGTTTCCTAATTTTGAGGTAATCAACTACTTTCTAACCTTAAGTTTGATTTAATTTTCACCACTGAATGGGAAAATCAATTAAATTCACACTTCCGTTGTAATATTCGAGGATTGAAGGTACTCACCTTTGTTGTTCAAAATACTACTACATTCAAAAGGAGAATGGTTGGATGTGTTACATTTATTTGACAAATTGTCGAGTAAGTTTCTGCCATAAGATGGACAAATGTGGCTATTACAGGGATCAGGATTGTTGTCGGGTTCCTTTTTGGAACCGTAGGTGGCGGTTGCTTGCTGGTGGTCTGCTGGAGCGACACCTTTGTGGTTGTCGTCATTTATGATTCCTTGTGACTATTTTGCCCATTGATGAGTTAGGCGATCGTAATGGTGGGTTTTGTGAGTTGTATCAGTGGCCTCCAAAATGTCCGGTTACCTGTTATCGTTGTTTTACCAGTGTATTTAAGGCCTACTTTGTCTTAGCTTGGTTTACAAGGGCTATATTGATCATGTATCTGAGCCAATGATGATGATTGTCTATCATTACCAGGTTTCGATTCGTAACCCTTGGTGGCGATTGAGTCGATTTGGCATTTGCCGACTGTGCTGCTGACTTTATGACTTATGTTAAGTTTGTTTTGTTGATAACGGTCAGCTATGATGATTATGTATCTGAGCCAATTATGATTCATTTAAAAGTGTTTTTGACTTTATTTTTTTTTTTTTACTTTATAAAGACCTGAATGCAGCTTGAAGGAAATGTTATGATTGGTTTTGGTTTACAAGACCTACAGTTATTTGCTTTTTAACAGATTTGATCTCAAATTGCATTCTATTTTGGTGCAGAAAGGAAATTTGGTTCAAGTTATATATTTGGCCTTTTCAAGGTCAAAAGGTAGTTTGGGAACACACGTTTACCACTAGCAGGTTGAAATTGATTTCAAGTTGACTTCACTGCATGACTCCGTCAAAGGGCAGACTTGGCTATTTGTTTTGCTAGGATGACGCTCTGAAGAGGTAGGTCCCAGCAGAGCCCAGTTGGACCCGCAAGACTCACCTTGAAGAGGGACGTTTGCGCAAGGACCAACTGGTTCCGCAGGACCCACCATGCTCAGAGATGAAGACCTTATGCGCAGTACGCCAGCTGTTCCCGCAGGGAAAGCCTCCCAATGGTGAAGTACCCCGCCTGTCCCCGCAGCTGCGGATACAAGCCATCAGGGAAGGCTACACGCACTAATAGCAAGGCTACACGCACAAGGCACTAAATAATTCAGTGTCACCTGAAGGAATGAGCAAGGCGGGAATACTCCCGCCCAAATGAGCCAGTCCGTATGCTTCTGGAAGATCTTTTGTACTATACATGCCAAGGTATGGACAAAATAGACAAAATCTGACCAAAGCAGCCCATGAAACAATCACAGGGTGACAGCTCACCGACAACAGTACGAGGAGGAGCATGCTCTAGTACTGTTTGTCACTATTAGCCGCTGCCTACTCACCAACCCTTGTCGTGGCACGCACATAGCCTGCAGTTGATGGAAAGGGAACAGTACACAGCCGGCCTTGTCACTATCAGCCGCTGCCTACCCACCAACCAGCATGGCACGTGCGTAGCCCATAGTTGGTAGAACAGGAATATTATACAGCTGGCTGTACCTGCTTGGAAACCGACCTTCGGCTATAAATACTCCAACACCTTGGAACGGTAGGATTATCTGGTATTTTACCTTCACTAGCTATTTCTCTCAATATACACTTATATTCAGAGCAATCTAGTCTGATTCTCACGCCGGAGGGTGGTCACAAGGAGGAACCCCCCCTTCTCAGTGACGAGCTCACGGTGTTTGTTTTGCAGGTCATCTGAAGAACATTCTTCTTTGCCGGACCTAACCCTCGTGGGAAACATCTATGAACCCCCAGATTATCCGTAATCTGTCCGGGGTAGATTAGTGTTTCTTCATTGGCGCCATCCGTGCATAAAAGCTAGAACTAATTCTCAGTTTTTTCAAAATTTCTGAAGAAATGGTTAACGTTACTCCGGTCCCAAGGCCAGTAAGTGACCAAGAAACCCCGGTAACCACAACCCCAGCTACTGGGAGGAACACCGGCGGTTATACAAATTTTACGAACACTACCCCGGTTACCCAAGCCGGGGCAAGTGCAGTAAACAATATTTCACTGGGGTTCACTGATGCCCAGTTGGAGAAACAGGCGAGGCTCCCTCGCCAAACACTCGATCAAGTTAAGGCGTGGGCCGAAGCACGTCAGAAAAAGTTCCAAGCTGAGTTGGATGAACGTTTGCGTTCACTCCAACAGGCTGACGAATTCGGAAGTACTCGACAACAGCTCAACATGAACAGTGAGTGCGAGTACTCGGACGATGATCGGGAGGAATCCGACACCGACGCAAACTCTCGTCACAGGGCGAAAGGGAAGCGTAAGGAAACGGACTTCCAACCAAGAAGGAATTTTGAAGAAACCTTCAAACCAAGGAACGATGGAGGAAACCCACGTGACTTCTCCAAAACCTTTAGACCAACTGCCGCAAATGCGGGAACCTCCAAGTTTGCAAGGGACATTGCGGAAGCAATCGCCCCAAGAAGTGCCAAACAGATGTCCAACATTGGCACCTATGATGGTATATCCGACCCAGACGATCATTTGAACAGATTCATAGCGGGGGCAACCGTCAGCAACTGGACGGAACCCACGTGGTGTTATATGTTCCAGATGACGTTGGTTGGAGCAGCCAGAGCGTGGTTCGATCGTTTACCGGTCCACCACATCTATGATTGGGCGGACTTTCAGCACAAGTTCAGCCAACACTTCAGTCAACAGAGGAAATATACTGAAGAACAGTGGACGATCCTCAACTGCGTCAGAGAGGAGGATGAATCTTTACTAGACTTCATTACTCGCTTCAACTCCAAAAAGCTGAGTCTGGGCGACATAAGTGAAGATCTTGTTCGCGCCGCTTTCATCCAGGGTGCCGAATACCCAGAGCTTATCCGCACGTTGACGGGTAAGGATGGCATGCCATCCACATGGGATGCCATCATGACGGCGGCCAAGCGCTTTGCCGAGACGGAGAAGCAACTGGGTAGGGACCTTCCCCAGAGTACACATCTCTACACGCAGAGGACCAGAGAAAACAATGTTCGGATCGCCCGGCAGAACAAAAAGAGGAAGCTAGGTATTTGGCAGTCAAGGGTAAACTTTGACACCTCGTCCAGCTCTCGCCCTCTTGTTGGCGGAAGGGATAACACGCACCCTTCAAGCCGAAAACACCGGTGGACGCCACTCACCAAAAGCGTCACGGAGATATTTGCCACCGAAAAACTCCCATGGCCAAAAGCTCCAATGATCCGGCAACGCCCTAATGCGGATCAGAGCAAATTATGTGACTTCCACGGGACAAAGGGTCACAGTACAGAGGAGTGTACATCCTTGAAGGATATAGTTGAAACATTCGTCAAGGATGGAAGACTTGCACACCTTGTGGCATCAATCAAGAATGGAGGGAGGAATGAGAAACGGTACAAAGGCAATGGACGAAAGCCCGTTGACATCAGCATCCACATGGTTCATACTAACATCACAGGAAGAAAAAGACGAACGACAGAACCATGCGCGTGGAAGGAAGCTGAGGTGCGCTTCCCGCGAGTGCCAGGAGGACCCAGCAAAGAGGGCCCTATCGTCATCAAAAGCCAGCTGGGTCACTACATCACTTCACGCACTCTTGCTGACAATGGCGCCTCGTCAACGGTGATGTACAGGCAGTTCTTCGACAAGCTAGATGACGAAGACAAGGAACGCCTGGAAACGGTCTGCGCCTCGATGGAAGGGTTCGACGGTAGCACAAACACCCCCCTGGGTATCCTATCTTTCCCCGTCACTCTCTCGGACGGAAAACACTCTTCGCATAGACACCAGCTGACATGACTGGTGTACCTCGAAGTAAGGTAGAGCATAAGCTGAGGTGTGACCCGGCTTTTACGCCAGTCATACAAAAGCGCAGAGTAATGGGGGCGGAACAAGCTAACGCGTGTAGAACCCAAGTCAAGGAACTCCTTGATGCGGGCATCGTACGCGTTAGCAGATATCAAACATGGGTTGCAAATCCCGTTATGGTACCGAAGAATAACAACAATGGCGCATGTGCATAGATTTCAAAGACTTAAACAAAGCATGCCCCAAAGATTGTTATCCGTTACCCGAAATTGATCTTAAGGTAGATTCGTTAGCACCGTTTCACCTTAAATGCGTCCTGGATGCGTATAAGGGGTATCATCAAATCCACATGGCTGTAGATGATCAGGACAAAACCGCATTTTGGACGCCCGATGGCATATTTTGTTATCAAATGATGCCATTCGGACGTAAGAATGCCGGGTCCACATATCAACGCCTGATGGACAAAGAGTTCATTGCCCAAATTGGGAGGAACTTGGAAGTCTACATGGATGACTTGGTCATCAAAAGCCCTGACGCAGAAGCGATGTTGAAAGACATCGAAGAAACTTTCAACACGCTCAGGAAGATAAACATGAAGCTCAACCCGAGCAAGTGTTCCTTTGGGATGGAAGAAGGGAAGTTCTTAGGGGTCATCGTCACTAAAGATGGCTTCAGAGCGAACCCTGAAAAGGTCGAAGCCATTATCAAAATGGAATCACCTACTACCATCAAGCAAGCTCAGACACTGAATGGACGACTAGTTGCACTTAACCGCTTTTTGGCAAACCATGCGGATAAGTCGTTTCCTTTCGTGTCAACATTGAGGAACTGTTTAAAGAAAACACACTTCCGCTGGACACCAGAAGCGGAAGCAGCTTTTCAGGAGATTCGGTCACGCTTGATTGAACTCCCAACGCTCACAGCACCAGAAGCGAGGGAGGAATTAATCCTATACCTTTCCGCCACAGATAGAGCAACCGGAGCAGTCCTGCTAGCAGAGCGGAAAGGCATCCAGATGCCAATCTACTATGTTAGCCGTGTCCTAACAGACGTAGAAACCCGGTACTCCACCCTGGAAAAATTAGTCTTAGCACTTGTACAAGCTTCACGCAGACTGAGACGATATTTCCCGGGTCACCCAATCACCATTCTCACCAACTTCAAACTCGCAAACGTTCTAGGCAAACCCGAATTATCGGGATGTCTAGCCAAATGGGCAATTGAGTTGGGGGAATATGCGATAAAGTACAAGCCAAGACCAGCTATGAAAGGCCAGGTCCTGGCCGACTTTATTGCAGAAGTCCCCGCTTCGCGGGAGAAAGAGTGCCAGGAGGAGGCTCAACCCTCCCCAGCACAGGACATCAATGATGTCTGGCGACTCTACACTGATGGAGCAGCCAGCAACGAAGGTTCAGGCGCAGGGTTGAAATTAACCAACCCAGCAGGCCAAGAATACACTTACGCTATTCGACTGGACTTTCCAAGTACGAATAACGAAGCCGAGTACGAAGCATTCTTGGCAGGGCTGAGAATTGCGCGTAAAATGGGAGTGAAAAACTTGGAAGCCCACGTAGATTCCATGTTAGTAGCCAATTAGATAAACGGAACGTACACGGCCGTGAACGACACAATGGCCCTGTACCTCGCACAAGCAAAAACCCTTTTGCGCGATTTTAATGATTGTAAAGTCATACACGTCAAGCGTAGCGAAAACAAATCTGCGGATGCGTTAAGCAAGCTTGCATCATTAGCCTTCACCCATTTGGGAAAGGACATCCGCATTGAACTCCTTGAAGCACCATCAGTCCCGCACAAGGAAATTTGTGTCATCCAAACGGGTACAGAAACGTGGATGACACCAATAATAAATTACCTTGCAGCGGGTATACTACCAGAGTAAAAAACACAGGCAAGAAAAATACGTTGTAAAGCATTAAACTATCAGCTCATTGATGACATCCTTTATAGACGTAACTTTCTTGGCCCACTCTTAAGATGCGTGGACAACCAAGATGCTGACTACCTCCTAAGGGAAGTACACGAAGGCATCTGTGGAGTACACGCAGGTCCACGCGCTGTTGTAGCTAAGCTAAACAACGCGGGATACTTTTGGCCGGGGATGCATATGGATGCGCTGGCATACATCAGAAAGTGTAGGTCTTGCCAGCTCTACGCACCCAAACGCATCGCCCGAAGAATGAACTTGTTTCAGTCACCTCTTCATGGCCATTTCAGAAGTGGGTCATCGATGTGACAGGCCCATTTCCTACAGCAGCAGGAAACGTTCAGTTCCTAGTGGTAGCCATCGACTACTTCACCAAGTGGATAGAAGCAAAACCCTTAGCCCAAACAACCGCAAAACATATTAAAAAATTTATTTGAGAATTTATTGTTTATCGTTTTGGACTTCCACAGACTTTGGTGAGTGATAACGGCACCAACTTTGCTGACAAGAAGCTACAAAAATGGCTAGAAGAACTTCAAATCACCCACACCTTTACCTCAGTGGCACACCCGCAAGGTAACGGTGAGGTGGAAAGAGCAAATAAATGAATCGTCAAAGGCATAAAGAAAAGACTCCTGGAACACAGATCCGGCTGGGTAGACGAAGTTCCACACGTCCTTTGGGCAAACACAACGCTGAAAAAGGCCAGTACGGGAGAAACCCCGTTCAGCCTCACTTATGGCACTGAAGCCATGGTCCCAGTCGAAATTTGTTTACCCTCACCAAGGGTCTTGATTCAGCCAGAAGACAATGATGCGGAAAGACGGTTAGACCTTATGCTAACCGAGGAACGCAGAGACTTAGCCGCAGCGCGTGAAGAAAACTACAAGCGACAAATGCAAAAGTACTACAACACGCGGGTAAAACTCTGCAACTTCAATGTAGGAGACTACATATTGCGTAACAACGAGGCTTCAAACCAAGAGCGCCCAGGAAAACTGGCACCGGTCTGGGAAGGACCATACATTATCAAAGAAGTTTTGGGAAAGGCGCATACCGGCTCGAAAGGCTCGGTGGCACTCCTATCCCAAGAACATGGAACGGAGCTCAATTACGCAAATGTTACATGTAGATCAATTCCAAACTTGTAAAGAAAAGGCCTAGAGCCACTTCTAATGAAAATGATTCTCCTTTCACATTGTGTTGATAGCCTTACCTTTATACTTATGAACTTCCCACGCTGATATGCCGGTATTCACCGATAAATATGGGAAGAAGTAAGTCGTTGCGTGTGGAAGGCGGCAAAATCCGCATAAACACATAAAACGGTAAAAATTTCTAAGGAAAACCTTCACGCAAGTCAGATATAGGTAAAGTTTAGTCATCCCAATAAATGAAAGTGACGGTCCTACCCGCACAATCATGATAAAGGAAACTGAACATTGACCTATTGGCAACCGCGCGTCAAAAGGTTAACTTATTCAAAACACTTAGAAAATTTCAAAGGAAAAGATGAGGAAAACTTCCACGCAGGTCAGATATAGGTAAAGTTTGGCCATCCTAAGTGCAAGTGACGGTCTTATCCGCACAATCACGAAAGAGGAAGCAAAACTTTAACTTATTACATGCCACGTTGAAAATTTAACTTATCTAAGTACTAAAGAAATTGCTAAGTTAAATCAAAATATGCGTGAAATAAAAAAGGCAAGGCATTAGCAAATAATCTTTATTCCATCAAAATTCAAATATTACAAAGATTGCTGGGTACATACCCGCATACAAAAGAAGCTATACAAAAATAAAAATCTACTCTAATGGTGGAAAGGGATCTAAAGGATCAAGCTTCAGGACCACTTCCACTTGGACCCGCACCATCAGTAGAGTGTGGCGGTTCAAGGAAAGCTTTAAGGATAGCTAGCCCATCATCAGGAGCAGCAATCTCGTTCACCTTCTCCACCACCAGATGCGGAAAGGCAGCATACTGATTCACTGCTTGGTCATACGCAGCTTCAGTATCCACATTGTAAAGAGGGAAGTTGGAAGGCGGGATGCCTTGTTCAACAAACCCTAGACCAAGCAGGAAGCCAGCCTTTTCCCCATCCTCATGAGAAGCGTTGAGGGCTGCGCTCATCGCATCGTCATATGATGTGTTCGTGAACACCCGATGCACAACCTACAAATCAGAAGTTTGTCAAAAACTCGAGTAAGGAAAAGAATAAAGAAGTTAGAAGTTAGGAAGCTGCGCATACCTGAGACAACGCTTCTCGAAGAAGCCATTCCTTGGTAACCAGAGCCTCCTGCAGGGCAGCTTGAGCTTCATCACGGGCGCGTTCGGCTTCGTTCTTGGTAAGGTTGGAAAGCAACACATCTTTAGCAGCAGCCTCTTCGACGCCCTTCAGCTTACGCTCAGTGTGGTCAAGCATGCCCCTCTGGTCCAAGATCTCTTGGAGCTTCTTGGCGTCTTCCATGGCCAAGGCATCATGAGCCTGTTGGAGCCCCTCTAATTTGGCCTTAAGCTCCTTATTCTCGATGCGTAGAGGCTCAGCAACAGCTTCAGCCTTGGTGGCCCTCTCGGTTGCGTTCCGCGCTGTTTCCTTAGCCAACCTAAGTTGTTCATTAACAGCTTGAGCAGCCTTGGAACGGGCCTCGAGCCGGGCCTGCACTTCAACCTCGAGGGCCTTGAAGGCCTTTTCCTTCTCCGCATCTACGGCGGAGAGTCTCCTGTTCTCCTCCCGGATAGCCCGCGCCTGAGCCACCTCTTGGATACGCGCAGCCTTTAACTTGTCGTTTTCACGACAAAGCAGCTCGACGCGCGGCTGCATCCGGGCCAGGAGAATCCGAAGCTCATTTGTTAGCCGACCCTCCTGGTAGCTAGCCATTGCTTCCCCCAACGCACCACTGGGAGCTGCGTGACGAGCCCACTCCACGCACTCCACAGGCGTGCGAAGGGTTGCTCCTCGGCGGATGTTCCATCGTGGAACATACACTTCATTGGAATCCGACACTGCAAAAACAAAAAGCAGTTAGGAAAAGTTGATATATGAAAAAAAAAAAAAAGGCCAAAAGAACCCTACGCACCTGTAGGGTCGACAACAGGCCGATAGCCGCCAAACCCATCACCTGAACCCAAGGGAAATCCATCCAAGAAGTCAGGCAGATGGGAAGGAGGCAGAGGTTGGCGAGAAGCCCCAAACATACCTGAAGGATCGGCCGTAGTTGCCGACGACGGAGGAGGCATGGTGGAGGCCGCAGCGGTAGAAACCAACGGAGGAGAACTCACCGGAGGTGAACTCACAACCGTGGTTGCCGCTGCGGAGGAGCCCGCAGAAATAGTCACCGCCGGCTCAGTGAAAGATTCAGTAAATATGGCACTGACAGCCGGCGGGGATGACGATACAGTTGGAACAGTTGCCTCGAAAGGATGGGCAACTGAACCAATACTGCATACATACGCAGCCGCCTGGGTCATCGCCTCGGGTAGGTTGACCAAACCTACTTTCATGGGTCCAGAGCTGCTCCCTCCCGCTCCACTTTGGAATGCCGTAGCATCCACGCCTGCATGAAGACGATATATAAGTATAATAGCGGGAAGATAAGAAGTTAAAGTTATGAACACTTACGGGTCTTTTTGAGCCTGAAGGTGCGAACAGGCGGGGACGAACCCGATGGAGCCGGCCTCTTCGTACCGGTTACCGTCGCCGTCCTGGGCTGCTCGGAGGTGACAGCCGTTTCAACCTCCGGAGCAGTGGTCTCAACACCACCTGGGTTCCCCGCCGCCTCTTCACTCTCGGTCTCTGACTCGGACCGATTCACCGGATCGGCAGTGAAGGCAACCTTCGCCTTACCCTTCCCGCCGGCAGCCTTCTTCTTCCTCGCCAAGAAAGGACCATCTGCGGATTCCTCATCAGAAGATGACAAAATTAGAGGAATTCCCGTAGAGGTTTCAGCATTGACAGGGCGAGGGTTAAAAAGTTCTTTACCTGGCCGCCTGGCGCTCAGGATCTCGTGGCCTGGCGGGTAGACCTCCACGAACCGATCCGCCATTTGCTCAAGGATGGGCAACTCATTCTCGTCAAGAGCGCGAGTACCCATCCGAGCGGGACCACCAGCCTCCCGCGGCTGCAAGAGAGACTGCAAGTCGTTTCCCTCTGAAAATAAAGAGATGGTTAGAACAAAAACCCTAACCTAGCAAATAAAATAAAGCATACCGTAAGGGACAGAGTTCAAACCGTATTCGAGGACGATCGGCACTTGCGGAGTCTCAGAGCCGGCATCCTTCCATACCCGGCTCATCCCGAGCATCACCATCCCGGACTCCGCAAACCGGTAAACCGGAGTCTGGATCCGGGAAATCTTGGAGAACCATTCCGCCTCCTGGTAGTTGGAGGCGTGAAGGTTGGGGAGTGCTCTCCCGTTCTTGAATGTCATCGCAATAGGGACGACACGGGCAGAGATGTAGAAGAACTCCCGCTTCCAAGACCGAAGACTGCGCTCGGTGGCGCAAATCTTCAGACCCTTGATCCGGTTGACCAGGGTGTACCACCCTTGGATGCACCTCCAGGAGTAGAAGGTCATCAGGCGGTCGACATGGGGCTCTACACCCATAATGAGGCACACCCACTCGAAATGGCGGATCTTCGCGATCGCCATTGGGTGTACCTCCGTCAAGTGTACACCGTATCTCTCCAGAACACGGTACACAAACTTCGTCAATGGGAACCTCAGATTCCCATAGACGAAGAATGCAGCGTACACCCCTATCTTGCCCTTGGGGGCATCGTACACCGTCTGATGAGGCTCCGGAAACTCAGGCTCGAAAGGCTCGAGCATGAACTTCCGGACGATGTACTGGTAGAGGTCAATAGGAAGAGCGCACTGGCACTCGCCAGCAGTGCTCTTGTCGTCCTTTTCGGACGTCGACGTCGGGTTCTCGACGAACAACTCAGACTCCTCGGCAGTGGCCTCAAAATCACGGGTAGAAGACATATTTTGGATGTACAGAACGATTTCAGAAGAATGCTCGACGGAATAGTGAGTATTCGCCGGAAATCGTTTAGAAGATGAAGAGAGAAGTGAAAGTGTGGACTAAGGTGCACCCTCTCGCCCTTTATATACTCATCGCAATTAATGCGATGAATTTAATGCAGAAGAGAGAGAATTCGCATGTGCAATGAAACTATGACACGTGGCAAAGAGCAAGCTGGCAACAGCTGTTGAAAGGACGCGTGCCATTAATTTCGCGGCCACGCGCCCGAAAAATCGCGCCCACGCGCCTGAAAAAGCGCCTGGAATGACCATATACTGTCACGTCGCCATAACTTCCTGCACGTCCTGACACTGTCAGAAGAAACCGTTGGACGACGTTTCAACAGTTTGGACTGTTCTTATCCTTTCACCAACTCTTCGAATTTCAAAAAGATTCAAAAGTAAGCGGGAAAATACCCCTTACCTTGACAACCAAGTAACTATAAGACAGGTGCGAGTACAGTGTCAAGGAAAAACCCTTCACATACTTAGCACCCGCAGGGAATTGAAGCCAGGAATACCTTGGAAGTAAAGTAACTATAAGACGAGTGCGGGTACAGTGTCAAGGCGAAACCCTTCACATACCTAGCACTCCGCAGGGAATTGAAACCAAGAAGGATCTTCTGGGCCATGCTTGCGGAAACGGGAATAACATCCCCGCATAGTGGGAACGTCGAGAACTAGATTGTTTGAAGCTCCACGATGGAATTGGTTGTTTTAACATAATTGATCACTATGTTCAAAACTACCAAAACCTCATGGAGAATCTACACAAGTGGAACTCAACGCTCCTGACTTGCGAGGAGGTTACACACCTACCCGCATCATACCCAAAGATCAAGCAGAAAAGTCGGGAATTTCTGCGTGACATTAGGGAAACCGCGGGAAGAATCCCCACGGACAACCTTAAAACCAAATACTTTTCAAAACCCCTTGATTAAGTCCAAAGTTCACCTCACTTATTAACAATTCATGAGAAGAACATTGGACTGGGGGGACTTGATGAGGTAGGTCCCAGCAGAGCCCAGTTGGACCCGCAATACTCACCTTGAAGAGGGACGTTTGCGCAAGGACCAATTGGTTCCGCAGGACCCACCATGCTCAGAGATGAAGACCTTACGCGCAGTACGCCAGCTGTTCCCGCAGGGAAAGCCTCCCAATGGTGAAGTACCCCGCCTGTCCCCGCAGCTGCGGATACAAGCCATCAGGGAAGGCTACCCGCACTAATAGCAAGGCTACACGCACAAGGCACTAAATAATTCAGTGTCACCTGAAGGAATGAGCAAGGCGGGAATACTCCCGCCCAAATGAGCCAGTCCGTATGCTTCTGGAAGATCTTTTGTACTATACCTGCCAAGGTATGGACAAAATAGACAAGATCTGACCAAAGCAGCCCATGAAACAATCACAGGGTGACAGCTCACCGACAACAGTACGAGGAGGAGCATGCTCTAGTACTGTTTGTCACTATTAGCCGCTGCCTACTCACCAACCCTTGTCGTGGCACGCACATAGCCTGCAGTTGGTGGAAAGGGAACAGTACACAGCCGGCCTTGTCACTATCAGCCGCTGCCTACCCACCAACCAGCATGGCACGTGCGTAGCCCATAGTTGGTAGAACAGGAATATTATACAGCTGGCTGTACCTGCTTGGAAATCGACCTTCGGCTATAAATACTCCAACACCTTGGAACGGTAGGATTATCTGGTATTTTACCTTCACTAGCTATTTCTCTCAATATACACTTATATTCAGAGCAATCTAGTCTGATTCTCACGCCGGAGGGTGGTCACAAGGAGGAACCCCCCCTTCTCAGTGACGAGCTCACGGTGTTTGTTTTGCAGGTCATCTGAAGAACATCCTTCTTTGCCGGACCTAACCCTCGTGGGAAACATCTATGTAACCCCCAGATTATCCGTAATTTGTCCGGGGTAGATTAGTGTTTCTTCACGCTCCTTTATTTGAAACGGCAACGTATGTTGCATCCGTATGAGATACGTTGCCATCGTATTGGAGATCTGAGCCTTTGTTTTGTATAGTTGATTTATTTTTATTCATTTATTTATTTAAATTCATCTGTGCTATGATTTTATTTTAATTAATTAATATATTTTATTTCATTTGTGTTATGATGATGATTTGAAACGGAGCTTTCATCTAATTTGTCAGTTTACAAAGCCATAATGATCAAAACTAAAAAGATTCCACTCTAGACCACCACCAAATCTGAGCTTCGACGGTGGTTTCACAACCCCCGCAACGCCGGGCGTCGAAATAAAAGTTCTTATTTAAATTAAACAAATTTTATTATTTAAAAATAAGTTTTTTTCACTATAAATGTTCTATTTTCTTAGAGATGGTTTTTTAAATCGTTTTTAGAGATAGTTTGTATTTATTAATACAAACTTTATATTGTTTGTTAATTACAAAAAAGTGTATTTGTGTAATAAACTACACAAATTTTATGAATTGAGAATAGAATTTCTAATGTTATTCGATATTTAATAATATTTTAACATAGAAGTAATGTTAGAGAGGAGTAATATGTCAAGTAAAATTATTGAAGTAATTGACAGTTAAGAGAAAGGGTATGACAAGAGGGGGATGTACGCTTAGACTTTAGGCTAAGCCTTATATGTAATACTAGATTTTATCCCCCCGTATTACGTGGGTTATTTTCATTATTCGTTTTTAATATTTACATATGTATATTTGGATTTTAATTTTATTTATTATAAGAAAGTTCTGATGGTTGAGAGAATAGTTGTTTTACATTTTTTATTTTTTAATATTTATTTTTTGGATTTAAATTTTATTTATTGTAAGATAAGGTTTGATAATAAAAGGATTTCATAAATAAATGATATGTTATAACCCGTTTAAAACCTATTTGGATTTGGTGACCCATGACCCGCTTATGTTTTTTAACTCTAAATTTGTTTATTAATTATAAATAATATCCTTTTCTTTTTAAATTGAATATTAAATTTTAGTATATCCCTATTTTATAGGATTTTCATATAAAATAATTGGTAAGAATAATTTTTAATTTAATGAGATGTTATAACCCGTTTAAAAACTATCTGGTTTTGGTAAGATCCATACCCATGAATTTGGGTTAAATCAATGAGAGGCCTCCATTTAAAAATCAAACAATCTGGTGGCTTCCATAAAAGGGGGAGTAACCACATCGCGACACGTAGGATTTTAAGGTCTTTGTTTATATATATTATAGATATTTACATTCTATATATTATAACCAAACCTCAAAGAGTCTGATTCTATATATTATAACCAAACCTCAAAGAGACCGAGTCACCGAGTTGCATTTATGTATGGTAGTTTGTTTTCTATTTTATACTCAAAGGGGGATGTACCTTTTTTGGTTTTTATCCATCATTTGTGGCCTAGTGATAAGAGTCTTGGGTTTTCAATGGAGACTCAAGTTCGATTCCAACTTGTGTCACTTTGGGTGGATATATTGGAAATAAATAATTTGAGCTAGGCCTTGTACAAACGTTGTCAGTTTGAACCCTGAGCCCACACGGCTTTTCGTCCCACCGTGTGTTACGCTGGAAAGTTCTGCTCTTGTAGCGGCACAACGACTGTCAAGTGGCAGCTGGCGGTATGGTTTCCGAAGGAACACCCAAGCCAAAATCTGAAGCCATCGTGGGCCCGGTTAAGATAACATAGTCTGGCCAGAGTGGGGCAACGGGACTCATCAAATTTTGAAGAGTGCGGTAGCCTAAATACAAGAAAGTCCCCGTTCTAAAAAAAACTACGTTGATTTTTTATTTATTTATTTTTTTACAATATTATTCTTTCTTTAAAACATTATTCAATATTTCAATTTATCTTTCTAAGGTTTATAATGAATGAACATTAATCAATCGATCCTTGATCATCTTTATAATTCTTAAAGATTTATTTAATGGGTTGTGATTTAAAACCACACGTTAAATACACACACACACACACACACACACACATATATATATGGGAGATTTCAAATGAGAACCCCTTTGAGTTTTAAGAACTCGAAAGAACTCAGCGTAACGATTTTTTTTTTTGAATTTTTTTTACACATGCATAATATATGTAGGTTACATATACGTAAAAAATTACAAAATTTTTTACGCACCGAGTCGACTTTTTACACATGTGTAACGGACGTAAAAGTTTGTGTAATCACTTACATCTTTATTCCATCTCCTACTTTGACTTTTTGGTAAGATTTAATCTCAACCACATATTCCAATCAATTTAATTAAATGTGTAACCAAGAATTGAGTTCTTAAGTTTTTAAAACTTAACATGGTTCTCAAAATAACCCTCCTCATATATATATATATATATATATAGGGTGGGATCTAGAGAGAACTAGAGAACTAATAAAAACTATTTTTAACTTTTTAAAAAAAAAATAATTTGCGATTTTTTTTCTTTTCTCTTTCTAATAAGATGATATTGTTCCTAAAAAAAACCAACGATGTAGTGCATATATGCACTAATGTGTATTGCATATATACGATAGTGTTTTATTGCATATAATACAACACAATTGCATTATACAATACACATTATTGAATATATGCAAATACAAACACCAACAATTGTACTCGAAACAAACTATCGCATATACGTAATACAACACTAATACACATATGCACTATATTGTTTTTTTGGTATTTTTGTATATAATATAACACTATTGCACTAATACAATACAAAAAATTGCATATATGCTATTCAACATTATTGCACATATCAAAATACACACTAGTGCATATATGCAATAAAAAAAAAGTCGATGTATTGCATATGTGCACTACAACGAGTTTTTTTTTTATTTTTTTATATTTTTTGAGTAAATGGTAACATAATATAAGAATGATGGCAAAAACGGAAATTTAAAAATATTTCTTTATTAGTTCTCTAGTTCTTTCTTTAAGAAGGAGTTTTCTCTTGATCCTCTCCCTATATATATATATATATATATATTAGGTTTAGGTTAAAATAAAAACCCACTTGAGTTGTGAAAACTTTAGAAACTTATTCTCAACTATATGTTCTTAATTAAAGTTTGAATCATGTGGTCTACAATTAAAGTTAATAAAAAATGTAAACATAAATATAACTTTTTATCTCTTATGAAAACATATAAAAAAAATTAGTAAAAAAATGTTAAAAAATAACAAAACAATTTTTTTTTATGTTTCGATGTTTTGTATTAAAGGTTACAACATATATTACGCGTGTAAAAAAACAATGTTACATAGGGTTTCCACGAGTTTTCACAACTCAAATGAGTTTTCATTCTATACTTCCCCTATATATATCTATAATATATATAAACGAAAACCCTAAAATATTATGTGTCGCGATGTGGTCGCTCCCCCTTTTTATGGAAGCCACCAGATTGCGTGATTTTTAAATAGATGCCTCTTATTGATTTAACCCAAATTCATGGGTATGGGTCTTAAAAAACCAGATAGCTCTCTTAAACGGGTTATAACATCTCATTAAATTAAAAATTAATCTTACCAATTATTTGATATGAAAATCTTATAAAATAGAGATATACTAAAATTTAATATCTAATTTAAAAAGAAAAAGATATTATTTATAATTAATAAACAATTTTATAGTAAAAAACATAAGCTGGTCATGGGTCACCAAATCCAGATAGCTTTTAAACGGGTTATAACATATAGTTTATTTATGAAACTCTTTCATCATCAAACCCTAAGTATATTATTTACAATCTTACAATAAAGAAAATTAAAATTCAAAAAATAAATATTGAAAAACAAAAAATGTAAAACAACCATTCTCTCAAGCCATCAGATTGTTTTATTTGTAAATGAAGCTTTCTCACACATTTGAACCGAATTCACGGGTAAAGGTCTCACCAAACCCAGATAGCTCTTAAACGGGTTATAACATCTCATTATATTAAAAATTAATCTCATAAAATATTTAACATGAAAATCTTATAAAATAGGGATATACTGAAAATTAATATCATATTTTTATGAAACCCTTTCATCATCAAACCCTAAATATATTATTAACTTTCTTACAATAAAGAAAATTAAAATCCATAAAATAAATATTAAAAAACAAAAAATGTAAAACAACCATTCTCTCAAGTCATCAGATTGTTTTATTTGTAAATGAAAGTTTCTTACGCATTTCACCAGAATTCATAGGTAAAGGTCTCACCAAACCCATATAGCTCTTTAACGGATTATAGTATCTCATTATATTAAAATTAATCTCATAAAATGTTTGATATGAAAATCCTATAAATATCCTATTTTATTTAAAAAAAGATATTATTTATAATTAAGAAACAATTTTATAATAAAGAAAATAAACGGGTAATGGGTATTACCAAACCCAGATAACTTTTAAACCAGATTATAACATATTATTTATTTGTGAAACCGTTTTATCATCAAATCTAAAGTATATTAATTATTAACTTTCTTAGCATAAATAAACTTAAAATCCAAATATACATATATAAATATTAAAAATGAATAATGTAAAACAACCCTTATAATACGGAGGATAAAATCTAGTATATATATATATATATATATATAGAGAGAGAGAGAGAGAGAGTTCTGTGACCATTTTGTTCACCGTTAGGAAAACCAAATATCAAACAAAAGCCTGGTTTTCTTTTTGAGAAAAAGTGATAAAAAGGCCATCCAAGCAAAAACCCAAGATGGTAACGAGTTACACATGGCCTAATTAATTAGTTTAATTCTTAATTAGACCCTAGTCACTTTATAAACATATATGTTAATTATTGGCTGCCAACAGCTAGCATATTGAGTTTACTTACACCAAAAGATATTGTATGACTCACGTACTCTTTAATCAATATTGCCCTATAAATATGCCTCTTCACACCTTCCATTTGCTCAAACAAATCTCAGTTCATAAACATATTCACATCTATATATCTCTCCCTCATCAAAAGATAAAACATACCTACATAAGGAAATGGAACAAAATGTTCAGGTTTTACCAAAGAAAGTATGGAGATTGGTACGAGTCTTGTACTTCATGCTACGTAAAAACATATCCAAGAGTAAGCTATTGTTGGATCTCAACAAGATGATGAAACGTAGCAAGATTAATGCTGGTAAATCCGTACAGAACTTGTCCCCACCACCGGGTGAATACGAGTTCAGTTGCAGCAACAGCCCTTCAACTAATAACCACCACTTCTCTTTATTTTCATTCAACAAGAAACACCATTCTGACAATATTGAAAACAGTGAAGATCTGGACATGATGGCTGCCAATGCGGCGGTGTTGAAAGCCATGGAGATGATACATAGTGAGACAGCATCTCCCACGCTGCCAGGGTTTGGGAGGAGTCCGATGGTTAGGCAACTGAGGGTAACTGACTCTCCTTTTCCTTTGAGTAGTGTGGATGAAGACAACCATGTGGACGAGGCGGCAGAGAAGTTTATAAGCCGGTTTTACAACAATTTGCGACGACAAAATAATAATCATGTGACGTCGTTTCGTTCATCTTCTTAAGAAATATCAAAAATACTGATCGAAAGTGTTGAAGTTAAGAGTTTTCTTTTATGGATGACGATGATCATTATGATGTTTACCTAGGGTATATTTGAACCTATGACTTAATTTGGATACCATACTTAAGTGCCTTATCACTAGGACACCGACTAGGCCTCCGTTGATGTAACTAGTTTTCGACATTGATCGGTCTAATTAATGTGTATAGAATTATGTTTACTTTTTTAATAAAAGGTTACTAAGTTTCATTGCATTTTAAACAAGTAACAACTTTATTTTTCATCACATAAAGTAATTACTAAAACATTTAAACTATACCGTGTAAAGTAAATTGGACCTAACATATATATTTCGTTGACTTATATATGAGCTATAATCTTGACTAAATTACTTCTAGAAAAGAAAAGTTAAAAGAGAAACAAATTTTAATACTGCTTTAATTAAATTAGTTAAATTTCAAGAATTAAATTACTAGGTATGGGCTTAGTCAATACCAAACAAATATGCATTTCTTTTGATATTATAAACAAACTTTATAAAGTGGTGTTTCCAATATGTTCAAGTGTTAAAAGTTAAATTTCAAGAAATAAATTTCTAGGTTGGATCTTAATTTTATGCACCTTCACCGTTTTGTTTTCTTTTCCAAACATGATTGATTCTTAGGTTTAGTTTATTGATACGTATCTTCACCCACATATACTTGAATACTTCACAACCAATGCATTTATCAAATTCAAAGTCCCAATTTTTCCGATTCAACGGTTCGATCTATGATTTATCTTTCATGGACAGAGAAAGAGGAAGCCAAATTCATATTCACATACATAAAAAGTATATAGGAAGAAGAATAGTTCATGATTTCTCGTTGAAAGGTAACATACCCAAAGATATTTAACATAAAAACAAACTACCAAATAAAATGGTCAATATTGAATCTGGCATATCTAGAAGTATCGTAGTTATTTTTTAACGGCAAAGTTTATTAAGAAAAGCACTAGCAAGAAGCTAGACACCAACCAACAAACATTGAACTTTACAACATGAAATTACACCAATTAGACTAACTAATATTTTTGAAGGTTGACCGGTTTTTGACCGAAAGACATCCCAACGACTCCATTCACCCACATATAGATAACGGAGAGATCATGTATTTACTATCCTAATATAATTGACGAACATGTTTACATTACTGAGAGAATTATAAACAGTTTTATATATTCTTAAGGAAGCTTCGCCCTTCGTTTATATACAAACACTTTAATTCTAGCTATATTCATATGTTTTAAAAACTTTTATGAGCAATATATTTTCAAGTAATATATGAATCAACCATAATAAATACTCACACGACAAAAACGTGTAATAAATGGTTATATGATTCACGAGTGTAACGATTGTAAAGAGTAAAGGTCATGCCACTAATGCAAAGAAGAAAAACTTGGAGAGAAAGAAGAGACGAGTAAGAAAAAGTGTTTACTTATTTAGATGTTACTATATTTCAATGTAATAGCAGAATAGAAACAAATGGCATTGGTTGCACACAGCTGTGAACCAACTTTTGCTTTACATATTAGGCACCTTCCTACAAGTCCAATAAAAAAACTAAGAAAATGAAAACTTAAATGGCTCATGCTTGCATGTGACGGATCTATAAATATTAGGCCGGTAAACGAACCGAATGTTTGGTGAACTATCGTGAATCGTTTGGCGGGAAGTTCGTTTATATTCGTTTATTTAATAAACGAACGAACACGAACAAAAAATCTGTGTTCGTTTAATTAAATGAACGAACATGAACACATGTTCCGTTCGTTCATTTATGTTCACGAACGTTCGTTTATGTTTGTTTATTTATGTTTATTTATGTATTAATAGAAAATAATTAAATATTATCTGGATAGGTCATCTACTTAAATGTTTATATTTGTTAATTTGTGTTCATTTAAGTGTTTTCATTTAAGTCGTTTATATTTGTGTTCATTTACATTTGTTCATACATGTTCATTTATCTTTGTTCAGTTATGTTCATTTAGATTTTAAACAAACAAACACAAATGTCCATTTTTAAATAAACGAACATGAACATAAATATTTGTTCGATTAAATGTCTGTGTTCTTTTAAAGTTAAATGAACGAGCACGAACATGCCCTTGTTCGTGTTCATTCGATTCGTTTACAGGTTTTCATTATTCACATTGATAAATACGTCGGTTCCAATCTCTGGGCTCTGTCGATTTTATTTGTGTTCGTTTGTGTTCGTGAACCGTTCGTGAATACATTAATTTCCTTAATGAACGAACACGAACATAAAACCTCGTTCGGTAAGTGTTCGTGAACCGTTCGTGAAGACATTATTTTCTTAACGAACGAACATGAACAATGCGTTGTTTGTGTTCGTTCGGTTCGTTTACAGCCCTAATAAATATACAAGGGCATCTAAAAAAATGTTTTTGGACCTATGATATTCTAATATTTGCTAAGAGTATATGAATACATAAAACAAAAAAGAAGAAAAAAAATTACACTAGTTTTGCAATTGTTCAAAATAGTTGAGGGGGTATCCCGGAATATTCTTGGTAATAACTACCCCCTCCACCAATTAACAGCTATCATGTTAAAAGCCCTTTAGTCATGCGTCTAGCCACTTAGGCAAGGCTAGGCATGGAAAAGCGCCTCGTTGCCATCCAAGTGATCTAGCGGCATTTAGGCAAGATTTTAGTAAGGTTTAGGGTATGTTTGGCAAAACTAGCTGGAAGCTGGTGACTGGTGGCTAGAAGCTGGTAGCTTTTAGATATATTTAGGTGTTTGACAGAGTAGCTGGAGCTTTTAATAAAATGCATAAAATAACCAAAATGGGCATAACTAAAAAAACAATAATATTAAATATACTTATTTTGGAAAGTTATTTAATTAATTAAAATACTAAAAGCTTGCAGCTCTTTCTAAACGTTACTAGTTGGAGCTTTAGGGTATGTTTGGCAAAACTAGCTGGTAGCTGAAAGCTGGTGACTAGTGGCTGGAAGCTGGTAGCTGGAAGCTGTAGCTTTTAGATATTTAGGTGTTTGGCAGAGTAGTTGGAGCTTTTAACAAAATGCATAAAATGACCCAAATGGGCATAACTAAAAAACAACAATATTAAATGTACTTATTTTGGAAGATTATTTAAGTAATTAAAATACTAAAAGCTTGCAGCTCTTTCTAAACGCTACTAGTTGGAGCTTTAAGCTTTAAGCTTTTTCTCATGACCTAAAAGCTTCAAGCTCCTTCAACCAAACAAAGCTTTTAATTGAGTATGAGCTTTTTCTTAAAAGCTTGAAGCTTGAAGCCTCTAAAAGCTCCTTGCCAAACATACCTTTAAGCTTTAAGCTTTTTCTCATGACCTAAAAGCTTCAAGCTCCTTCAACCAAACAAAGTTTTTAATTGAGTATGAACTTTTTCTTAAAAGCTTGAAACTTGAAGCCCTTAAAAGTTTCTAAAAACTCTTTCCCAAACATACCCTTAATCTAAATCTTGAAATTTCCAGCAAAATTCTAGACAAACTGGTTGGCATGTTAAAAAATGACTTAGACCTGACCTCACTGGCATAAAACATTTTTAAAACCCCACAAAATGATATGTTTTACTGTGCGCCTTGTTTATCTCGTGCCCCCACTTTTTAATCGTCTGGGCTCAAAGCTCACCCTTACATAATAAATGATAACACTTCGATAATATATTAAATAATAAAAATATATAATGTGTACATATAACCAACTAGAGACACAAAGATATGAAAATAGATTCTCTCCCTTTCCTTTCAAGTGTCAAAAGTTATGGTACATGTCCACTCGTAAATAAGATGTATGCTTTATTCATGTTTAAATCGTTGTTATCACATGGCTTATGATTTTATTAACTGAGCACAAAAAGTTAATACCAAATGACTTTTAGAAAAGAGGAGAGGAAACATGTACATGAAGCGTTCTAGCATCGTCGATTGTTGAAAAATATTTTCAAAAAAAAAATATACTCTTCAAAAAGCAATCAAACCAAATATGGTAACCATGTACGGTGTAGCCATTGTGTAATTTGTTTAATCAAGTATAGATTTATGATTTATCACTCTTAATTATTGGTTGTCAAAATGTTGTCCCCGTACATGCAGGCGTTTTGCTTATACCTTTTTTTTTTTTTGCTTCACAAGCAGAATTATTAATTAATTCTTACAAAAATTGTGGGGGCAGAAATAAAAGTAATTAAACATGAGGTGCCATAAGTGACTAAATTTGTTTTTTGGGGGAAAAAATAGAACACGAGAGTTGGTCAATGGTTGCTCTTCGCCTTCTGGAAGGACACAAATGAAGAAAGCATAGGAAGTTTTAAGACTCAAGTTTGTTGACAGCATTGAAAAATCATTTACATTTTAAGTATTATTATTATTATTATAATTATTATTATAAAATGTATGTTGTTAATAATATACTTAATCAAATTTGAATAAAAATATTCAGTAAAATGCTATAATAAGTGGGGAAGGTGATAAGTAGTACCTTTTCAAAAGTTCGCACCTTGCTCGATAAAAACTTAAAAAGAGTTCGTTTGAAATCAGCTTGGCTTTAAACAATCCGACACAAGGTAGGTTCAGTTCTTGGTGAATGGAAGAAATGAGCCAAGGTAGCTTGGTTTAATTTCTTCTATTCACCTGCATATCAATTGAAGCTTGAAGATTACACTAGTGTGACACTTCTTGGTTGTATAGGGTGAATGGAAGAAATGATGGTGGATGCTAGTAAAACATAATCGATTAGTCTCGTCACAGAGAAAGGGGTCTGTCTATGATCACACTCTACTGCTACGTCCCACGTCGATGCAAGCCAACATCAGAAAATGAAGGGGGGTACACTCTATGCTCATGGTCAGCCCTTCAAGGGTATTTGAACGATTCCACTTGGCATTTTTACCCTTTTGGCACATTAGGCCCTTTATGCTCATGAACCACTTAGTTGGCGTTTTTTATAGCAGTCATTTAATCTAATATAATTTTTTTGTGAACTATCTTGTCGATGGCTTGAGTTCCATCCCTGTCGAACTCGAGCTTTGGTACTCTAAAAATAGCCGTAATGAATAGTAAAAAAGTGAAAGCGAGCAATATAAACATTTTAAAGTAACTTATTGATCTCAAACTATGATTTTATTTAAGACAGGTATAATGCAGTGATCACTACATTTTGCATTCACGGTATTTTATCTTAGTGTTGTAATACTATGTTATTAATATCTAGGCTACAAAACAAGATCAAACGACAAGGGAGGAAGAGAATTGTAATGCAAATTCAAATCACACAAGATCAAATGAAAAGAGTGGACAATTGTAATGCAAACCCAATTCGTGTGAATTTTTAAAGCTCATTTTTCACACTACCTTCGATATTGATAGTTTTACTCTGATGTATAAATGAATATCATGTGTTACTTTATCATGCTTGGCACTCTTCAAAAATATGTTAATGTGTACTAGCAAAAGTGTCCGCGCGTTGCTGTGGGTTCGTGTAAGTTATTCTTCTGTATTGGTTTGTAGTGTTCGGTGTGGTGTGTAATGGTTATTAGTGCGAGTGCACTTCCGCATGTGGATATGGTTTGTTGGATGTTTTTTGTGCGGGGTTGAGCACTAAAATATTGACGTGTGCATATATATTGGATGCGTCGTGTTTTGCGAAATATTTGTTAATAAAGTAGGTCTATGGGGTTTGTGATTTTTAATCAGCACAAAGGATTGAATGTATTAATTGGTGAGGAGTTAGAGTTGAAATTTTATCTACAAATGAAAGAAATGCTTAAATTAAAGTCACAAAGTTGTCTATCAATGAACTATAAAAATGGTAAAATGGTGGGCATATGTGATTTGATTGTGCGCATTCTTAATGGCGTATGCATATATATTGGATAGACGGTGTTATAAAGTGATTGATACTTAACTTGTAGAAGCAAAAAGTTTTTATTTGGGGCATTGCAAACTAACAAGTAGGAATGCGATGAGAGTCAAGAAAATGATGCGATATTGACAGACTTAAATGATGGGAGATGTCACACCCCAACCTAAGGCGGAAATGCCGGGGCGTGATCCGATTGCTCACAGCTCGAATATACTATCATATATAAAATGTGACAATATCTAATTAATTATTTACAAATATTACACACATTATACAAATATACAAAACAATTCAAATACACAAATATGAGTTCATATAACGATTATCTTGATTATATCCTAAGGTCTTGTCTACGTGTCTGTCACACCCCGACCAATGAAGGTGGAAACGTCGAGGCGCGACATGATTGCTCATTGCACAACGATACTATAAAATTACAATATTTAAACAACTCATTTAAATCCATATCATCATAAATAACACAACAATTGTTCATACAAAATGCCAAATAAATAGATAAACAAATAACTTGTTCTTTCGTTTTCTAATATCCTAAAGCCAAGATGATAAGTGTCTTCAAGTAATCCAATCAAGCTAACATCAAACCCGTAACATTGCATAAAATAGAGTTTGTCAACACAAAGGTTGGTGAGCATTTTCATAGTTTTGGACAATAAGTATATAGTATGAAATCCACAACTAGTATATGAAAACAATAAATAATAGCAACAATTTAGATAATAAAAACCGTCAATAAGAATACATTGACGAACCGTCAATAAGAATACATTGACGACAATAATGAAATCGTCAACAAGAATACATTGACGACACCTTTCTATATAGGGATACCATATATACTCGGAATTAACGTATGATCATACTTTGATGAGGCGACACCTTAGCATTCAAGAGGCTACCCGCCTTAGCATTCAAGAATTTGCACATAATCATGTAAAGCATACAACACCAAATCGAGCATTTATTTAAGTAAACAAATACAATAAGTGTTGTGATTTAAGACTCAAGTATAAATCATTTGAATTTGAATAAGTATGCAATGCCACCCCCAAAACGAAAGATGGAAAACGGGGGATGAAAAAGTACTCACATTAAAAAGTAACTTGAAATATAGTGTCTTGAATAATCGGAGAGATCGGTTTAACGAGCAAGACCTATATTAAACGGGTCTTGTGTTAGTAGGTAGTCTTGGAAGGGTTTAAAATAAAATACATGACAAATAAAGTAAAGAAATAAAGTTTAGGATTTAAAATGTAAATATTTGAGAAATTAAAGAAACGAGTTTTGTAAAATAAGTTTACTCGAAACCGGGTCTCGGTATTCTATTCATTAGTTTTTTTTTTCTTTTTTTTACTCAACCTATGTTAAGTAATAATGTGGGTTAAAATGCAATATTGCAAAACCCTTGGTTATAAGAATACTAAACGAGGTTTAAACGAGTGTTCGGGTTTGTCGGTTAGAGACTTGATAATTGACCAAGCTCAAAGTTAACTTCCCAAAATAATAAATGTTAGGAGATAACTCAATAAAATCAAAATAGACTTAACCAAGTATGTAGTTCTATTGTGAAGAACCTTAACGTTCGTTAAGCGAGTATACGACTTTATCGGTCCGAACTTGTTATAAGATCAAGTTGGTTACCGACATGCCAAATATGTTTAGAAATTAACTAAAATTGATTTAAAATATAATCTTGAAGAAAAATATGAGTTTTGGTGGCTAAACACACACTTGTGTGTCTTAAGCGAGTGAACTCGGTTTAGTTCAGTTTTTGGTTCGGTCCTTGACTCGGAATAAGACCGAGGATGGTTACCACATACCTAATTACCATGGAACTTGTAAAATAACTTATAAATAATAATACTCAAGTTTTACATTCAAAAAGTTAACAATAAAGCTTTTAAACGAAAGTTCGGTTTTTGGTTCGGTTCTCAACTCGGGATGAAACCGAGGCTAGTCACCACATACCCAATACCATGGAAGTTGACAAATATGAACAATAAACTAAAATATGCAGAAGTTAAGCAAGTATAACAAGTTATATGGTTAGATTTGTTAAATATATAAACAAGGACTACAAAGTCCTCCATGTAACCTTGCCTTACTAGCCCGTCATTTCAACCGGCGAGACCGGAGAAATGAAAGACCGAAGGTAAACAAGGAGTGTATATTATATATATGTTGTAACATCAAGCTTTAAGTATCGAGAAGTTAGTTAAAATGAAAGATTAGCTTAGTTTGACCTTGAGAGTCAAACTATGAAGAACAACCTTAGAATTCAAGAATTTGAGAGAGAAATGAGGAAATGAGCAAGCACAAATAAAGAAGATGGGTGTGTATATATAGGGTAAGTTGAATGGGTCTTTCATAAAGGGTGTTTCATGAAAATGGGTTGGTTATAGACCCAAGAAAGCACAAACTACAAATGGGTCTTTCAAGTCTTCATTTTGGTAGTTTTAGTTCCTGGAGTTCGTTTTGAGCGTTTTCGGGGCATTTTAAGAACCGAAAAGGGTGTTTTTTTAGAGCCGACAACTATAAAACAAATATATAACATAAAATTCATCATTTTGATAATATCGAAAGGTTCGGGATACAAAACGGGCCGGGTTTACATTAAGAATACAAGTATAAAATAACCCGAAATTGACAAATGTCACAGTGTCCAACTTCAATCTTCAATACAAGCAACCTGCATATGCGTAGAAAATGGAGTTTTGTCAACAAACATGTTGAGTGAGTTTACCACCAAGTTTTGACACCAAAAATAATGTTAATATAATAAATAAGCAAAATGTAATAAGTGCGGTAATGAAATCAAACCATAAGCAAGTAAGTTGTCGATTAAACCATTGCCAAGCAAATCGGGCGCCGGTAAATCAACTATGAGCAAATAATGAGAATAAGACCGCTGCCAAGCGAATCGGGCGGTGGTCAATGAGAATGAGAACCCTCTCCAAAGGGATATGTCAAGCGAATCAATACAATAACACATAAGCACATAACAAGTAGATTTGATTAATCACACACAATTACACGTTTGCTATTTTGATATGTATGTATATATAGATATGTATATATAGTATTATATACGCATATGTCCCCAAAATGTTTATGAAAATCAAGTAAATTAGGGGAATGATAAAACTCACCTTAAGCGTTTACTAAATGCGGTTAACGAGCTACAAATAAGCGAGTCGTCCACTACACGTCAAATGTTATGAACAATTCAGAATATGATATTTTAGGATATGATAATATAAGTAAAACAGAACTTTTTTCCTCTGGAATCAATCCAAACAGACATTTAGAATTCAAGTTATGTTTGTTTTAAGATTTAAGCAAGCTGGTACTGACCAAAATCCGAACAACGAGTCGGAAGTCGGGTTTTGGGCAGTAGCCTTGAAATTACGTTACGAGATAAAAGTATTCTGGACCGAACGTTGAATCCGACCAGAAGCATGAGAAAAAGTAAAGTCAAACTTGTTGACTGTTTTACCCTTAATCGGGTTTTGAAGCAATTGACCAGTGAACACCCTTCAATCACCGAAATTGATTGAAGGCTATTGACTTGGGAAGGCGTATGAATGATTCTATAGTTTACAACTTATCCGGAAAGTGAAAGAACAAGCAGAAACGATGAGTTAAAGGTCCTAAAGCAAGCAAAGTCAACCGTCAAGGCTTGTGTCTTTAACGAATATGCAAAAACCGAAAGGGTTTGAGAATGAGAAGAGGTAGGTGACGGCTGGAGGAGGTGTATTAGGGTTAGATTAAGGTTTACAGCAGAAGGTTATGACTTGTTTATATAGGAATAGCTAAATCGAACTAATTATAGGCTTTTTGGCCCGTCTAAGCAAGTAATTCATACTTTTATGAATAAACCACTGAATATAATCAAAAGATTTGATCTTGGATGATAAGAAACGAGATTATACTTATGTTTCAGTTATAGGATTGTTTCTTGGCCATTAATTCTCTCTAATATGCCTAAAATAAACGATTTAATACCTTAAACGAGCTAGAAAACGAACTAGAGCATAAACGATCTGTGCAAGGAGTTCAAGGCGGCATGCGACGGGGGTGGGGGGGGTCTGCCCGCGCGGCGTTCCGGGGATGAGGAAGAAAATTTTCATTTTTTACAAGTTTAGTCCCTATACTTTGTTAATTGAACATTACTTGAACTAGTTTTGGTATAATTTGGTTTTGAACATTGATTGAAGTACAAGGGCTTAAAGTGAACATTAGAAACTTATTTACTTGAAAATATTGGATTTTGATTAATATTAAAGATCTAAAAATATTTCATGTCGGGTTAAACTTAAACGAATGCGGTTTCGAAAAAAACCCGAAATGTTACAAGAGAGACAAGGGTCTCAGTTAACACTGTCCGCTTTTCGTTGGCAAACCAATTGATGTGGTAGGCACGCCCTAATGGTTTGTTAACAATCACAATCTCATATAATTTGTTGTGCCAACCATATTAAACAATTTTCCTTTTTTAACGTAATGGGTAATGTGGATTCTCAAGTGCAAGGATATTGGTGGGATAAGAGTTTTCCATTTATCATAGTGGGTAATAGGGATCCACGAGTGGAAGGATAATGGTGGGATTGCGGGGGTTGTGAACATGGGGATCCACCTATCTCAGGGCATGGACCATAGGTTGTATGATATGTTGCGGCTTTAGGAACATGTGTAGGGAGTTGTCAATATTTCCCAAATGGGCCCTAAAATTGATTTGATGGAACCATAGGGAAGTTTATCTCTTTAACATGTTCCGTTATTAGCTGAAATTTAATAACAATGTTCGTAAACACAAACTAAGACTTCGAAACGACGTAGTAGAGTTCCGATGGACCACATGGAAGCCATTCTTACATATTCCCTTTTTGTGTTAAAGGGTATTTGTGTTCGTATTGCTATTTATGTTGAATAAATGTGTCTTGTAATGAAACCCACAACACACTTAATATGCAAAACTCTGTAATCATTGAAGGGCCATTGTATAATCTCAAAGTGTCTATGATGGTGTTATAAAGGCCATGGGATTCATTTGTTGCTAGGCGTTTGTATGCAAGTATGAACTCCTTGGGTATATATGATATTTTTAGGTTTTTTTGGGTATATATAAAAATTTTCAAGTTTATAAGGATATAGATGAAATTAATCCAAATGTAATTCTAAAATTATGATCCAAACAGCAAATATGCACCTGTTCAGAGAATCCAGAACCACCGAGACATAACGATGGCCCATTTATTTCCTGCAGTTCCCATAGTAGTGACATGGAAACCTTCTTTCCATTTTTTATTTATCCATTTGAACGGGAATGATTCACTAACTTTATATGACTATTGAAGATACGGGGTACCTACGTTTCAGGACAGAAACATATGATTCAACACTAAAAGATAATATTTATAAGCGAAAATATAATCACGCTTACCCTTTGACATTACAACCAAAGAGCTCCCATTGTTGGAACCTGCTATTGCAAAGTGCTAATAATTCTTATCCTACTCTTCCATAATCCAATCCTTTAATTTAAAAACACATAGACAAACAAAATGCTTAGTTGTCTCCTCAAGTACGTAAATAAAATATAAAGCATATAATCATAAGTAACAAATGAGAAGAAGAACCTTGTTAAGAAATAAAGGAGAGAGTTGGTAAACTTGAGAGGTGTATCCGGTGCCTCCATCCATGATAATATCCCTTAGGTTTGAGCAAGAAGCCACACTCTAATGAGTAATCCGTCTTCATTTTCTTTTCGAATATGCTGAGCAAGTCTCACTTCTGCCACGTTATAGTGATATCTACAACACAACATAGGAACCAGAGTCATGTGAGAGATGTAAAACATGTAAAATATGAAAACCTTTTACTTCAGTTGAAAAACAATTATCTGCCGATGTCTAAACATGACCACAATACTGTATTATTGCAATAACAAACTATTCTTTAAATAAGGAAATTGGAGAAAGCGCTACAAGTGGTGTAAACAAGCCGAGTCTATACTCAGCTCAATTAAGTTATAGAAAACTCAAGCTCAACTTGGCTCGTTTTGAAAACTATTTCTATAAGCTCGAGCTCAGCCCGTGAATAGTGTTTCAACTTTCAAGCTCGAGCTCAGCTCGCTTATTATTTCTTATTAATAATTTATAAATACTTTTACATATATATAACCTAATATATACTATTTAGTTATGCTTATCATAATTTCATGTAGAATATTTAATAAATATATAATTAATATTTAATATATTAAACAAAACTATTTAACTAATTGGTTAGTTTAGGTGCTCGCAAGCTGACTCGAGCTTCGATAACTGAAGCTCAGACTTGCACTCGTTTATTATACAAGCTTCCTTTTAGGCTCGAGCTCGTTTATGCTCAGCTTAATTTGAGATTTTTGTGAACTAATCTCGAGTAACTCATGGACGTCTTGGCTTGTTTACAACCTTTGTTGCTATGTATACAAAATAAACGAACTTTATAAGTGACAATTGCCAGACCTAATTCCCATATATCATTTTAGTTTTTCATCCAATAAATCAAATGCAAACACACCAGTAAAGGAAAGAAAAACAATGAAATCCACTAAGTTGCAGGCATCCCAATGCGCATTTTTTTCTTCAGCTGTTCATCATCTTCTTGCTCCATTGTAAATCTTCCCCTCTTATGTCAAATGAGCTAACAAATTATACAAAATCATGTCAGCAACAGAACAATTGAGTTCATAATACATTTCAAGTTCAAATTTCATATAACATAGGCAACAAATTTTGACACATATATAGTTAAATACCTTCTGAGCACCGTCAGTGTTAATCGGTCTATTATCCAGATTGGGACCAACAATCCCATCAAAAAGGGAAACATATTTTGCATAATTTGTTTCCTCATCAGACTTCAGATTAACAGCGTATTCAACAAAATTCCGAAACAGGGTAGGACAGAAGCTGCAAAGCTTCTCGGGAGAAGTCGCCATCTTCTTCTTGCACACAAGGAACCTTGTATTCTCACCCTACACATTTTAACCACCATCTAAGTACACCAAACAGATATAAATAAAAACACATTGACACACGCAGATATGCCTGTAAACGAACTGAACTAACAAAAATGGGGCATGTTCTTGTCCGTTTGTTTAACTATAATCGAACAATTGATTGATCACAAACAATTACACAAACAAAATTTTCTTGTTTGTGTTTGTTTGCTAAGAAAATTAGCATATTCGTTCCCATTTATTTTCTTCATAGATGTAAACAAACGAACATAACTGAATATAGATAACAAACATAACCAAAATAAAACCAACTAAAAGTATGTGTAAGCACCAATGTGTTGTGCCCAAAAAGTTGTTAAAACTAAAGTAAATTGTAATGGGCTGAAAAAAAATTATATGAGAATACTAACAATGCAGGCGAACCAGCTTAAACAAATGTAAATAACGAATATAAATGGACATAAACGAACTTGAATAAACGGAAGTTCACAAGCATCAATGAAAAAACAAAACATGTATCGATGTTAGTTCTATTAACTAAATGAACAAATGAGCTGTTCATTTTTATTTGTGTTCGTTTATCGTATAAACAAACATAAACAAACTTCCTGCCATACGATTCACTAAATATTCGGTTTGTGTACAAGCCAACACGCAGACATGCATTTGAAAACTATTCAAAGTTGAGAACCAACCTGAAATCCTTGCCATGGTAACCGACCACGAAGAAGAAATACAAGTGTATAAGCAAGGGATTCCAAATCATCCCTCCGACTTCATGTTCTACCAAGATGAGCGTGTACACTCGCACACCAAACCGTTCCCCTTCAAGATAATAATATTAACATCAACACACAAATAATTATTTATAAATGAAAAAACTACACAATAACGTCATCAACGTACCTAAACACATCTGATTGTTGATCATATTCAACATGCAATCCAAATGATGAATCTCGCCACCTGGTGGCTGCACAAATAAAACACATGTTTTAGAAGCATTTTATATTATAATGTAAGGAAACCTAAAAAAATGATTTAGAATATACCTAAACCGAGATCAACAAGAAACAGCTTCTTCTCATCTGATGTTCCTGGAGGACCAAGTAAGAAAGTCTCAGGTTTAACATCACCATGTACATACCCGAAAAATCACCACGATTATATTATATTATATACCATGTGTATATAATATTACAAATAACTCAGAGAAAATAGTTAATTAAAGCTACCCTCTGGAATGAATCTTCTGTAATATAAATATGGCTTCTATAGGTATGCATGCAACCATTTCAATTGACATCCTAAACATGAAAAACAGATAAAAAAAATAGTTAAATGTTGTTTGTCTGTGTGTGCATTTAAGCCGCTATGAAATTGGACTTACGTGTGTGGGTTGTTATTCCAGCATCCCATAAGGCATTCTCGCTGCAGACAGCAGAACAAAACAAATGATTGAGATTAATCAAGCAAAGGATTCAACAAAACTGCAAGGTCATATGATAATTCGAACGGTTTAATAACCCAAATATAAACAGGCGCTGGAGATATATGGAATGCCGCTGCAAGTGATGTTATTTAATTTTAATGGTGTCTCATACATTAATTTTAACAGTGTCTTGAAATTTTAAAATTGCTATTATGTCCATCTAAAATGTTTTATATGTAATATAAATAAGTTGATTTATCCAAATTACAAGTAATTTAAGGAGATGCTTCACCGATTCTAAGGCGACCCCACAAGCATCAAAAATCATATATGAACAAAAGCATTCCTCTTTTTCTAATTTAGCTTTAACAAGGATTCTTCCGATACTAGCTTTCCACACCAAAAAAAAAAAGGTAAGTTTTCAGGAATCCATTTCGCCCAAACGAAACGTTATTTAGTTATCAATTTGATTCAATTCGTAGGCCACTTTAACATGAGTATAGTGGATGAAAGGAAGTAATGTAAGGGTTGTTTAGGGTTTAAGGAGTTATATAAAATCACGTAAGTTGGAAGCACAATTTTTAGAACAACAACTATATTGCATTAATATATCAAATAACAAACTAGATCGGACGACACATCAACATAAATCAACCTATAAAAAGCAACATCAAAAGGAAGAACTACACTAAGACAAAACAAACGAAACACTATAAAAAGAGACCCAACGAAACCGATACGAAAGCATCCTCCCATGAACAAAACACTAATACACCGTTGTAATGGAAAAAGTGTACTCATACAATCAAAAACATGTTATAATTATGAACTAGACCTTTAAATCAGATACGTCTTTTGTAATGAACCAGATGCATCATTATAATCAAACTGAATTAAAACTCATTAAAAATCAGAACTAAAAAGATTATAGATTTATAGATATTGTTAAATAGAATATGATGTTTTTTCACTTATAAAAATATCATCATTTAAATATTTATACCTATTGAAGATTTGGAGCATTATGAGGTAACGGGGTTCGGAATAGACGGCAACGAGGCAGGTGACGAAGTGGAGCATGTCACATAACCGCTCTTGCTAAGTAATTGACTTTTTGACTTTCAACTTCATCAAAAGTAGTGTTCCTAATGATGTCTACAATTTGAGTTTGCGACCAGAAATTATAAACAAAATTAACTTTGTGTGAATATATTAATACAAAAATCAGATATTTTTTCTTCAAACCCTCCAATATTTTGTATCAGTAAATCAAAGTTGGGTCCGTCATCCACCTCTAACGGTACTAGAGCGTCTTTTTTATTCTTTCCGTCCAAAAAAGTATAACTCCACCTTTATTTTTATGAGAATGTTATAGTTCTTTAGGTAGTTTAAAATAAATAATCAAATAACGTTTAAATTTTAAATACAAAATACTATTACCAATTGACACGAGTTCTAGTTTTCTAATAACGTACCAATGATGCAAAGTAACACAATGAATTACGTACTAACGGATGAGTCTATTGGTAGTCCCTCACTAAAGGTAGGACCCCTCAGCGATCTTCGATGAGTATTCGTGGGAAAAAGGAGCGTGGATCATTAACATCGAATGTCTTTAATTATCAAAGAATCATCGGTAGATCATCGACAAGCGTGTCACCATCAGAACAACCAACGAGATATTCTATGATAGATTTTATATTTCAGTTTTATTATGAAATATTCACTAGTGAATTAACAACCGGCAACATCATCTCAGACAGATTACTAGCAACTTAAGATTGGTAATCAAAAAATAGTTTTAGGAAGTAAAAATTAGTTGGTCGTTCATACAAATAAGTTAAATGTCTATTTATAAGTTCCGTTCGTCGTTAAAAATAAATTTTAAAAATAAGTTAAATGTTTACGCAATTATATTATTATTCTCAAAATCATGGATAACTGAAAAAAAAATACATAACATCATTTGAGCATGTAAAAAGTTAGTTTCTTAACCATCAATATTTCCTAAAAGTTAAAAATAATAATAATAATAATAATAATAACAACATCATTAAGATATTAATTTCCTAAACAGAAACATCAAATATTAACAGACCAAACATATGAAACAACCCTGACCTATGACTGCGTGCCTTCCTATTATAAATACCTTCCACCACTTCCCAACCATCATATCTTTCAATTCTCACATTTAGTACACAACCAAAACATGGAACAAAACCTACAAATACTACCCAAAAAAGTTTGGAGCGTACTTCGATTATTCTACTTCATGTTACGTAAAGGCATATCCAAGAACAAAATATGGCTAGACCTCAACTTGATGATGAAACGTGCCAAGCTAGCCGGTAAAGCCTTACAAAACCTTTTGTTCCACCACCACCACACATGGGCGGCTTTCGCCGTCAACCGCCCCTCACCGCACCTCTCGTTCCACTCCCCTGATCCGCCTGGTGAATACGAGTTTAGTTGTACCACTAGCCCGGCTACAACTAATAACCAATTCTCTATATTTTCACTAAAGAAAACGAAAATACACAATGGCAATAAAACCATGCAGGATATTGATATGAAGGGTTTTGATATGGCGGTTTTGAAGGCTTTGGAGATGATTCATAGCGAGACGGGTTTGCCTGCGTTGCCCGGGTTTGGGAGGAGTCCCATGGTTAGACAGCTGAGGGTAACGGACTCGCCGTTTCCAGGTGTGGATGAGGATGAGGATAACCGGGTGGATGAGGCGGCGGAGCGGTTTATAAACCGATTTTATAGTGATTTACGGCGGCAGAAGCAGATCTGTGGTGGGGATCATACTATGTAATGTATAATTGAACACAAGAAAATTGTTTTGTGGGTGGTTTGTGGACAAGTCAATAAGGAATTTTGTTTTGTGTTAATCACATATGGTTCTCTTTTATTCCATTAAAAAGGATTGTTGTATCTTGAATATTGGTTACATATGTAGTTGTGGTATACACTATACATCATTGCCTAATATGCATCCCAACAATTATCAAATTATGTTACTTGCCTTTTTTTCTCTCATTGTAATATTGACCATTCATTTTGCAAATGTTACTATCTATAATGTTTTTACTTTTTCTCACTTTAATGGATAGTATTCCACTCAATTTAACTCACAATATTATATATTTTTAATAGGCGAATGACCATTCACTCTATCACGCCTAATTTGCTCTTAAATTCATCGTATATGCGCTCCAGAGGATTTGAATAGACAACCACTTGTTAAAAGTACACCACTTCACTATTAGAATGTCAGATTTAAACAGACCGATCACTTATTTACAAATACACCACATTACCATCAGGATATTCCATTAAGGGTTGAGTATTATCTACATTACCAATGTTTCTACAACGATCAAATAGTTAAACTACTAATACCCTCGCATTACTAATGCTTCGAAAATAACTTCACATAGTCTTTATTTGAAATGAAAGGCCATAACTATGAAGCCCTAATCATGAGTGCAATGAAGCAATTGCAAGTATATATCCTAACACCCAAAACCCGAGCCTATTCCGTATTAGGCATACACATCACATAGACACATAAACAATGAAAGACTTACAAAAATTTTGTACATATTACTTATAAAACACAAGAGTTTTTGTAAATTAAAAAGTTTACAAACTCGTTAAACTATTATAGGTATGAAACACTAGAAAACTTATTTAAACGAAAAAAAAGGACACTTTTAATACTATCATGGGATGTTTTCTGTCCTTTGTCAGAAAGTCCGAAGACGCCTTCACCTGAAGCACACTCGTATAACCGTTTCAAGAACTGATTGTCGATTAACCGGGATTAGTCCCAAAACATTTATACAATCATTTGATCATCACTAAAATAAGTTCTAAACTCATCCCAGCATAATTTAGATCAACATATCTGAGCATCAGTCTAACACATACGGTTAATAACATATATATATATATATATAGAGGGTAAGGTTAAAATGAAAACCTATTTGAGTTGTGAAAACCCGCGAAAACCCTATGTAACATCGTTTTTTTTTCTTTTTTTGTTACATGTAATATATGTTGTAACATTTAATACAAAACATCAAAACATCAAAAAAAATGTTTTGCTATTTTTTAACATTTTTCTACTAATTTTTATATATGTTTTCATGAGAGAAAAAAAGTTATACTTATATTTACGTTTTTTATTCACTTTAATTGTGAATCACAAGATTTAAACATTAATTAAAAACATATGGTTGAGAATGAGATTCTAGAGTTTTCACAACTCAAGTGGGTTTTCATTTTATACTTAGCTTATATATATATATATATATATATATAAGCCATCTATTTTCTTTATAATTTGCTATTGATTTGTTTTTACACGCAACCACACTTTTAACACAACAAATATATTTATGATCAATATTGTAGAAACTTTATATTAAAACAAATAACTCACATAGTAATCCCATTACTAGAAGCTCATGCTAGAACATCGTTCACGTAATTAGCAATTTCATTTGCAGTAAGCAACACATAGCAATAACACACTTTAATTAAAAAGAACGTTGTCTATACATACATTTTCTCTACGTCTTCAATACTCCGTTTGGCTGACTACGATTTGTACCCAACAATCTAAAGTGTTCATGTGTATCCCTTCATCAATAATTAGTATATCATCCGGGGCACGATCGACTTTACCCATAAAACTAGAAAGACTTTATAGAAACGGGAAACATGTGTATAATTAGCTTGCAAGTAACACCATATCATGCAAAAAGCAAGCATAACACATCTTGGTTACAATTTATATAAACACAACTTTTTCCATAATTAGATATTAATTAATCCCCCACAAACACATGTTATGCTTTGCAACAGCTGGTGCCCCTTCATACCTACACACTATAAGAAATCGATCTGGGGCTTACGGAATCAAATTTATTGTTAGAAAGTATAAAATTAATATGTTAACTTTCTAAACTTCAATTCAATATTAATATGTTACTTTCTAACTTCTATTCAATGTTATTTATGAGGTGTGTGTTAAAAAAAGGGATCGACTTGGATACTGGAAGATTAATGGGCTGAAGTGGGCTTAAGTGTCAAAGACAAGGCCTGCTATGTAAAACTGTTTCTCCAGGTTTTATATAATAGAGGTATAGGCAGATAATAGATATACTGGACTCGCTCTCTCTCTTAAAAGTTGTTACGGTTGTTAGATTGATCTAGGGTTTGGTAGCGTTCATCTTGTTCGTGTATCGTGGCTCGTTAGATCTTCTGTATTTTGTATTCAGATCATCATACTGATGATTTGTGTGTTAAAGACGAAGTATTGTGTTCTTCAATTGGTATTATCAATTTCATATCTTGTTCCAACTCTTCTTTGATTATCATTTTTTACATGATATCAGAGCGTAAAGAGCTTTGATTCTTGGGATTCCGCTGTCTATCAATACTAATTGCAAGGATTTAGGGTTTTCAATTTGGAACCCTATTTTTTGGGGCATTTACTGTCTTCGGTGATTTCGTGTGTATCTGGACATTGACGGTAATTTTTCTGTCAAGATTTATAACCCTAAGTGAAGATTGTAGATCTTGACTCTTGGAAGGAACACCCTAACTTGGGCGCCCCTCGGTCAGTTCTTTCCATTTTCTTGTTACTTTCTGTTACACGATTTATTTGCGTAGGCATATTTGGTCAGTTAGGTGTTCTAGCAAGTGAATAACAAGAGGTGACTTTCCTGTTCGTTGTGTTGAAGTCTTTACGTGTTGCATATCAGTTGATCTCTGTGTTTTAATCTTGTTTGTAAGTTGTAAGTATGGGTGATGCTTCTAGTTCTAGTACTTTGACTAGCAAACTTGAGGCTAGTGATCCTTTATATTTGCATGCTAGTGATTCTAGTAGCCTCACTGTTGTAAGTATCAAATTAACTGGATCTGAAAATTATACTGTGTGGTCAAATGCAATGAGTCTTGCACTTCAAGTAAAAAATAAAATTGGTTTTATTGATGGCTCTTGCATTAGATCCACAGATGATGAGATACTTGCAAAACAGTGGGATCAGTGTAATTCTGTTGTGCTTACTTGGATTTTAAATTCTGTTTCTGAAGAGTTGTATCTAGGTCAAGTTTATTCTAAATTTGCTTATGAAGTTTGGAATGAACTAAAAGAGACATATGATAAAGTTGATGGGTCAATTGTGTTTAATATGTATCAAAAAATTAATATGTTCTCACAAAATAATATGCCTTTGTCTGAATATTATCATAAGTTGAATATTATGTGGAAACAACTTGATCAAATTCTTCAGTTACCTACCTGTACATGTAATGCTTCAAAGAAATTCAATGAGTTCAATCTTATAATCAAACTGATGCAATTCTTAATGGGGCTTGATAGTAGTTATCAATCGGTTAGGACAAACTTGCCAATTAGAGATGAACTTCCTACTGTTAAGGAGGCTTTTTCTATAATTTCTAGGGAAGAATCACATAGACAGACTAGTAGTAGTAATCAAAAAGGACAATCTCAAAATATGGGATTTGTTTCTAAATCTAATCAGATGTTTGATAATAAAAAGAATACCACTAGATTTCAAAATCAAAGTGTTAAGTGTTCCCATTGTAATAAAATGGGACACACTGTTGATAAATGCTTTGAGATAATTGGTTATCCTAGTTGGATGAAGCCTAGGAATGGACAAGGAAAAAAGATAAGTGGTAATAGTAATAATTCCGTGTCTGATAATACTACTACTACTACTACTACTACTACTACTACTGTTAATGGTATTAATAGTAATCCCTCTGTTAGTGGTCTTTCTTCTGAGCAAATTTTTAGGTTGTTAAGCCTGTTAGATGAGAAAGTCGGGGACAATCATCAAAGCTGTAACGTGTCAGGTAATATGAGTCCTTGGTTTTCCTTTATGAGTTTTTTATAACCTCAGTTTTGCTTTGCTAGTTCTAGTAATAACATAACAGGGTGGGTGGTTGACTCAGGAGCAAATCAGCGTATGGTTATGTCTGATAACGAGTTAATAAATCAAATAGATGTTTCTGATCTGAATATAAGAGTTAACCATCCTAATGGCACTAGTGCGTTGGTAACTAAAATTGGAAATATTAAACTAAGTGATACAGTTATGTTATGTGATGTCTTTGTTGTTCCTGATTACAATGTGAATCTTATGTCTGTTCATAAGCTTGCTAAAGATAGCAAGTTAACTGTTTCCTTTGATGAACTTAAATGTTACATACAGGACTCCTTAACAAAGAGCGTCCTGGTGACTGGTAGTCAAGTAGATGGTTTGTACATTTGTGGTGGGTTTACGGTAACTAATAAGGTGTGTTATACTAGTTATAGGGCAATTAATTTGTGGCATGCAAGATTGGGCCACCCATCAAATGTTGTTTTAGATGTGTTAAAAGATCATTTAAATCTTAAAAATATTAACTCATGTTCCTTGTGAAGTTTGTCATAAGGCAAAACAACATAGGGAACCTTTTCCCTTAAGTGATCATCAATCAAAGGAACTAGGAGAATTACTACATCTTGATGTATGGGGCCCGTATAGGGTTCCAAGCAGAGAGGGGTATAGATACTTTCTCACAGTTGTAGATGATTATACTAGGGTTGTTTGGGTTTATCTTATGAGACATGAAAATGAAGTTTTTGATAACATTAAAAACCTTGTAATAATGATTAAAACCCAGTTTAATAAAGTTGTAAAGATCCTAAGAAGTGATAATGGGTATGAGTTTGTAAATAACCAAATGAACTTATATTGCCTTGAAAAAGGGATTGTTCATCAAACAACTTGTGTCTATACTCCTCAACAAAATGGGATTGTTGAAAGGAAGCATAGGCACTTATTAAATGTAGCTAGATCTTTACTTTTTCAAGGAGGTATTCCTCTTAAGTTCTGGTCTGATTGTGTGCTAACTGCTGCTTACTTGATTAACAGGACTCCATCCTCGATATTAAATGGTAGGTCTCCATATGAGTTGGTGTATGGTTTTAAACCCGTCTTGAGTCATCTAAGAATGTTTGGTTGTCTTTGTTTCATTACTATTTTAAATAACTCTAACAAGTTTTCAAGTCATGCTGAAAAGTGTGTTTTTATTGGATATTCTAATGAAAAAAAGGGATACAAATTATGGAGTTTAGATAAAAAACAAATAATTTTTTCTAGAGATGT
Organism: Bidens hawaiensis; assembly: GCF_021521415.1. Classification (NCBI taxonomy): domain Eukaryota; kingdom Viridiplantae; phylum Streptophyta; class Magnoliopsida; order Asterales; family Asteraceae; genus Bidens; species Bidens hawaiensis. The sequence goes on from NW_027491249.1 coordinate 1,596,185, forward strand.
GAAGTTTTATGAATCTATTTTTCCATTTGTTGATAATCATATTTTGAAGGATGTTGACACTATTAATTCTGAAGTTAACAACTTAAATTTTTTTGATCTGTATGATCAATCTGAAACTAAACATACTAATGACCAAACCATTTCCAATGATGAGATAATTGCTGGTCATAATAGATGTGAAACTTCTACCCATCGGTCTCAGCAGTCTAGAAATGGTTCTAGTACTACTAAGGGCAGGGCAGATATTGATCAGCAGCCTGGTAGTTCAGAATCAGGTTCCGGTGGGGTTAGGGATGTAGGAAGATGTAGTGTTGTGTCTAATGACAATAATAATAATGATCATGCTTCTGAAGGAATAGAAGTCGAAATAGAACATAATACACCAACTGTATTAAGGATATCTACTAGGAATGTTAGTTTTCCTAAAACTTTAAAAGATTTTGTTGTAGAAGGTAAGGTCAAGTATGGCCTTGAAAAGGTTGTTAATTATTCAAATTTATCATTTTCAAATATGTGTTTCACTTCTGTTTTAGATTAAAGTTGTGAGCCAAAAACATATTCAAAAGCTGTAACTGATCCTAATTGGGTTGCAGCTATGAATAATGAAATTAAGGCTTTGAATAGAAATAATACATGGGAGTTGGTTGAATTACCACCTAATAGGAAAACTATTGGAAGTAAATGGATTTTTAAAATTAAATATAAGTCAAATGGAGAAGTAGAAAGGTTTAAGGCTAGACTTGTAGCTAAAGGGTTTAATCAAAAAGAAGGGGTTGATTTTTTTGAAAATTTTTCACCTGTTGTTAAGATGATAACAGTTAGATGTGTGTTATCTATTGCTGTTAAAAATGATTGGTCAATTTTTCAACTTGACATTAACAATGCTTTCTTGTATGGTGATTTATATGAGGATGTTTACATGTCATTACCTAAAGGGTATTTCTCTAAAGGGGAAACTAAAGTGTGTAAATTAAAGAAGTCATTATACGGCTTAAAACAAGCCCCTAGGATGTGGAATGAAAAATTGGTAAATGTATTATTTGAATTAGGATTTGTACAAAGTTAATGTGATCATTCCATGTTTGTAAAAACAAGTGATTCTTTGTTTATTGTTTTACTTGTTTATGTAGATGATATTGTGATAACTGGTAGTTGTAATAAAGAAATAATTAAAGTAAAAGAATTTTTCAAAACCAAGTTTTTGATAAAAGATCTTGGTGATCTTAAGTATTTTCTTGGAATAGAAGTTATTAAAACTGATAAGGGGATTTGCTTGTCACAAAGAAAGTATTGTCTAGATCTACTTGCTGAGTATGGCATGACTGGATGCAAACCGGTTAGTAGTCCTCTAGAACAACACTTTGTGATAACTCATATGTGTGAAAAGAATAATATTGTTTTGTCTAATATAACTGGTTATCAAAAGCTTGTGGGAAAACTGATTTATTTGTCTCATACCAGACCTGATATTGCATACTCTGTACACTATCTAAGTCAATATATGCATAAGCCAACTAATTCACATTTACAAATTGCTTTTAAGGGGGTGTTTCGTACAGAGAATGGAATTGTAGAGAAATGGAATAGAGAAATGGAATTGCAGAGAAAGGGAATTGGTCTGGAGAATGAGAATTGACTGTTCTGTTTGGTAGTACAGAGATTTCAGTAGAGAAATATAGCTGAGAATCATTTCTCTTGTTTGGTACATAGAAAATAAACAGAGAATTATATCAACTTTATCATTAGCACAAGTATTTTTTTCATAACAAATATTTATTATCACAACAAACCGAAAACGTTTTCAAGAAACGGACCATCAAGTAATCGCGTGCATAGGTGGAAACAAAGTGTAGAAACACTTAAAAAGGCCAAAAATAGCCATACCGCGGAAGCAACCACATAAACGCCCCTTAAAGTACCCAAAGCAAACGGATCCGACCACCATTGAATCCATAAACATCCAAAAATCAGCACTATAATGAGATTAATCTCATCATTTCAGTACGTAATAAGAGAAACTCCAACAAATACACACATTCGCCAAATTAGAACTTGCCCCGTCACCTGTTCGATCAAATCCCAAAGTAAAAACAAAAACCAATATAAAACTACAAACACTAACCATCTTATCAGTTTGATTCAACAGAGTTGGTTACCATTACGTGACCATATCCACAATAACATATTTGAAGGTGAATGTCCACCGAAACCAGGTCCGCGACCTTGCAAACAAAATCATCAGCGAGTCCATAAACCCTAGAAATGTCTTTTAAATATCAACAAACAAATCAAAGAAAAAAAAGGCAAAACTAAGAACTGAAGTTGACACTCATTTGAACGTTTTGGAAAATTTGCTTCTCCTCCATGCTGCAGTTTCCAACAGCAACTCCCATGCAGAGCACCTTCTTCAGTTGGAACTTGACTGTTGCTTTGGTCTCGTTGACCTTTGCCTCAAGAGATTCCTGGTGGGAAACAAGGGTCGGGAACTTACCTGCATTTTAATAACAAAAATCATGGTGACAGTTTACAAAGAGTAAGAGCAAATTGCATGAAAAAGACACAAGCTTTGTACATTCTCTTTATTTTTGCAAACAAATTTTACGAATTTTGTAAAAACCAATAACAATATCACTGCTTTTTATAAAAAATTACATTTTCCAAAAAATCTTTATGCACATGGCAGCTGGCATGGCATCACCAAAGCCACACCAGTAATTTACAAATAGAATATACAAACTTAAGGCTATTGCAAAGAAAACACTGTGTGCAGGGACTAATTTACACTTAATAAGATTGATAAATGTAAACACAACGTGTTGGTTTAGTAAGACAGAAAAATATAACTTACCAGCTTTGTTTAGACCAGGGCCCAACAAACGAGGAATCTGCTTGATGACAGACTCAGAAGCCAAGAAAGCTTGGTGCTTCTTAGCAAGTTTCTTCACTAGCTTCTTGTTCTTGTTCAGCTTCTTCAGACCCTCAACGTCCATATACTCAAGTCCAATCTTTTGGGCCTGCAAGTTTGCTTGAAAATAATTAGATTGCTTGAATAAACAAATTGACCAAACCATAGTTGTCATAAGCAAATAGCAAATGACAAGCTACCTATAAGATAATTGGCGATAATGAAATAGGGAATGCTATTTTATGTTTAGCTATACACTAGAAAAAAAAACTTCAGAAATATTTACATGTATATTTTATCCAAATACAATGTTTTTATTATTAATACCCACACACACTATTTTATACAGCATATTTAACAACAACCTGCTATTTTATAGGTATATATTTATGTATATATTAAATCCAAAAAAACCAGAAATCTCACTACTTATCACGTGTAAAATTAGAAAGAAAGCAAAGCCCTAATGCCACACTGATCACTCACTTGCTATGATCGCTATTAACAGCTATGAACCAAACACTTCCGCATGATGCAATCTATTATAAACATCCCATTAAGACTATATTGGATTATTGGTCAAGTTCAAATTGTTCAAACAACCTATAACATCAACTCCCTTGTGTATATCACAGTTATCAGCAGAACTATTAATGTAACATATAACAATAGCATTACTCGTAAACCTTAATGTTCAATTAAATATACCATGCATTTTCACCGTTGAGTTAAATGAAATAAAAAATAACAGTTAAATCACCTCTTCAACATGCTGAGCATCTCCAAGCATGCAAACCTTCAACTTGGGGCGAGGAATGTGCGGCAGTTTTACGGTACCGCTGAACCGCTTATCCTTTTGCGGATCATAATTCTTCAAACCAATTTGAAGCTCAATTGTTTCGGTAAAATTTCTCTTCTTCTCCTTGACATCAGTAGTAATCTGAGTAATTGCCTCTCTCAGTGCTTCACTTTGAAGCTTACTACATAACAAATAATTAAAAAAAACATTAAACTTAGTATACACTAATTATCATTTTAAAACAACAGTTCTACAACAATCAATATTCAGTATTATTATTATTATTATTATTGTTATTATTATTATTAAATTTATCTAACTGAATCAATAAACATACCTCATTCTCAGAAGCTTCTCTTCTTGCTAATTTCACTTCTGCAAGCATCAAATAAAAAAAATTAAAAATAATAATAATAATAATAATAATAATAATAATTTCAGCATCAAAGAGATGGCTAAGCATCAAAAAATGGTGGAATTAAGATCTAAATACATATAATTAACAAGAGGAAGCTTGTTAATTAACAATAATAAGCATCTGATTACATGATGATACATTAACAATAATGTATGAGCACAGATTAAACTGAGAAATGAATAATAAGATGATACCTCCGATAGGGTTTCAAAGTGGCCACAATACAGAGGCGAGTAGCTTATATTACCGTAATATATGAATGAGATTGAAACCCTAATGCTTACCCGAGACCACCACCGCCGTTGATTAGAGCTCCAAAACGAAACCCGGCAACGGCCATCATCGATGGAGAAAGCAGATTTAGAAGTCCAATGAAACATCACCATCTTACCTCCGTCATCTCTGTTGCCTAGGATTCAAAAATGGAAGCCGGCAACGACCGTCATCGGAAGAGATGAACGTCGAGAGAGCCTTTCATTTGCAGAAGAAAGAGTTTGAAAGGAAAAGGAGGAAAATGGGAGAAATGAACGTCGAGAAATCCAATTCTCCGCCTTTTTTAGAGAAACAAAATCAGAGAAATGGAAATGGTTTATTTCCATTTCTCACCTCTTTCTTTCATAAACAAACAAGAGAATTCTTTCCAATTCCATTTCTCACCCCTCAATTCCCTCTACCAAACACCCCCTTAAATTAAACTAAAAGATTGATAAATTGATAATTTTATTCAATAAAATATTATTAAAATGAAACTGATTAATTATGCCTTTGTAACTCAAAACTAAAAACAAAACAAGTCAATTAACAATTTTCTTTTTATTGCTCAATCCACTCATTATACTACGCTATTTTTCTATTTGTAATTTAAGTATTAGGAGATTGGGTGGAAATAATAATCATGTTAATCGTTAAAAAAATAAAAGTTCTAATTGATTCAGATCTATACGATGCTTGAAAAAAGAAAACGCAAAAAAATATTTTAAGTTTTATTAAAAGGCATTTAGTTAAATGTTACTTATGATATATAATACGACATTAGTAAACTTTTTCGATTTTGGTTTGGTTAAAAGACATTTAAAGTTATAAGCGAAAATGTATTGAAATTCGTACGGGCACCAAAAATTTATGGCGTGTTCGATTAATTAGTTATTTTAACTATATGAGTTAATTAATAAAAATAGAAAAAACAAGAAAAGGTATAGCCACGTCCACTGTTTGTTAAAACAAAAATAAATATATAATAAAAATATTAAAAAAAAGCTACAATTTTTAATAGAAAATGATATGGCCACGTTCACTATTATTTAAAACAAGAATAAATATATATATAAAAAATATGATAATTAGTAAATGGTGTTTTATTTTTATTTAATTCATTTTAACAATTATTATTATAACAATATGATAATTTACTTTTAATAAATTGGGTTTATCCAATAAGAATATGAGAGAAACAAACAAGTTTTAAGAAAAATACCCAATTTTGTAAATAATTTTCAAACTACACCAAATTGGTAAATACTTTTTCCAACTACACCCATTTTGTAAAAAACTCTATTTATCGTTAAAATAGAGTTAAGAGTTTGTGCCATTCAGATTGTCAATTCCCTACTTAAAAGTATGAGGCGTATTTTATAATTCATCAATTCTCTCACATGTGGCTGTCACGTAATGCCACGTGTTGACACTTGTCTCTAATTACTTAATATAGTCATCGCGTATCGCGATGACTTAATCAATAAGACTGTCGTGTAGCGCAACACCTCCCAATTATTGATTTTTGTGAAACTTTATCGCGTATGCGATGAAATCAGATTTTTCATTTTTAATCCTTGATCTTCTATAATTTGACAAAATTGGTCCAAATGTTTCGGGAGGTTACAACATCTACAGCTACAAGACTAGAAAATCGCATCTGCCAAACACAGAAGACTGTACATAATGGTTAAAGAAGGAAAGGACAGCCAACAAGATGACACCTGGAATGTATAGTGATAGGTTGAGGCCCCCGGGGACCACTAGGAATACTGTACGATAGGTAGACGTGACTTTGTCTCTATAGTCGTTATTAAAACATTATAATGTTGATTCCCACTAAGATTTTACTATTGGAATTTGGAAGGCTTGTAAGTAGGCCATTTTCTATTGCTATAAGGGTTGCTCGCCTTTATGCAGCTTGGCTAACAATGCTCCTATAACCTAAGCTAAGCAACTGGTACTTGAGCCCGAAGGGGGGGGGGGGTTGTGCAATGCGCCGCTACATGAAGAAGTGGTTGTCATTTGAAAGAAATATATATAGACCCATATTGTAACCATGCCATATCATTATACATCATAGCTTTATATTCTCAATTGTGTGTTTTCCATATTTCACTCAATCTCTCTCCTAAATATGTTATTACATCATGCATCGAGAAGTAGATCATGACTTAAACATATCTAGGTCGGGATTTTCTTCAACACGGAAGATGTGTATAGTCGACTTGAGATGATACGCGATCATTACCAGCTGGATCATTCACAACTCATAAAAGCAGTGTCCAAAGGCCACTGCGATGAAGTGATGCGTCTAATTGATTTGGCCATTAACAATTATGCTCTTAATCCCTTCGTGGCTAAATATGATAGTGTTTACAAAACTGGCTCAACCTCTGGCAGAGATTTAACGAGCACTGAATACAGGATGCTCCGTTGGGCTAGATTTTGTGGCAAGGCTACTCCAAGTAGTTGACCAAGAAGAATTCATGGATACCTCTTTCGTTGCTAATCCAGTAACTTAAACTTATCATAATCCTAATCCCATGGTGGCTAATCCGGCTGGTGTTGTCGAAACTGAAATGAGAGCTCAAGTGCACCAAGAGATTAAACAAACACCGAATACAGAAGGATAAGTTGAACCATATTTTATGGCAAGGTTAATTCCAGTTAGCTGAAGAAGAATCCATGACTAGAGTTACTAATGCAGTTGAAACTGAAACCGATGTTGCTCAAGTAGATCCAGACCTAAATGAAGAGCTGAACAAAAGTTATAATGGAAGCCTGGTTGCGAAAGAGTTTAAATCTGACAAACATAAGGAAGGAAGACGCTAAATGTGACTGATGATAATCATGAGCTAAAGTATCTTCAAACATTTAATAACTGTTATTATTTATGACATAGTTAATCATGAATTCTATTAGTGCCTACTCATATTTCTAGTACATGGTTTTGAATATTGGTTTTGGTTGTTGGCATTATGCAAATAGTTATGGATATTACTGGTCGAATTTAAGCTGTTTTAGCATAACATTACTGCATTTTATATGTTTGTTTGTAATAGCTGAAACCGAAATCATTCAAAAATCAGTTTGACAAAAATGGTTTGAAACAAGTCGAAGTGTAGATTTTATATAATGTTGAAGAACCTCTATGGTGAAACGGGGTAAATTCAAAGCGATTCGATTAAAACTGGATTTTAAAATGGAACTGGTTTCGAAATAAACAGGTCCTTTTCCACTTGAAAACCCGATTGTGACTTCTCTTGACCAAAACCGAAACCGATTTTAAACCAAATCGATTTGAGGAGGAAAAAACAATTTTGTGCATCTCTAATTATCGGTCTTAAGTGTTGGGCCAGTTAAGGGTTGGGTTAGAACTTGAAATCATCTAAATAAGTATTGGGCCCGCCTTACCTAAAAGTAATTCAGGCCATGTTTACTCCATTCTGGCCCAATAAATACGACTGAACTGATGAAGAGTTCAAACTGCTTACTTTAACTATATTTAGTGTAGTTAATAAAAACTAAAGAGTTTTGAGGTATTTGAAAGGTGCTCTTGGAAAAGGAGTTTTGTTTACTAAAAGTTAGGCTCTTGATTTAAGAGCCTATTCAGATTCTGATTGGGCTAAATGTTTGGAGACAAGGAAATCCGTTACGGGGTATTGTGTATTTTTAGGAAATTGTTTAGTTACATGGAAAAGCAAAAAGCAGCCAACTATTTCAAGGTCTTTTGCAGAATCAGAATACCGTGCAATGTGTGCTGCAACATCTGAGGTAATGTGGTTAATCAATTTGTTGTCTGAACTTCAAATCAAGATTAGTATTCCTATTAATTTGTTTTGTGATAATACGGCTGCAATTTCCATTGCAGCCAACCCTGTTTTTCATGAGAGAACAAAACATTTTGAATTAGATTTATTTTTCTTAAGAGATAGAATTTCAAGAGGTACAATTAAAACTATTGCAATTAAATCTGAAAAACAAATTGCTGATATGTTTACTAAGGGTTTGCTAATTAAACAACATATGGAACTTTGTAATAAGTTGTGTTTGTTTGATGTATTTAGTCATTGAATTGTGAGGGGGTGTTGAAAGTATAAAATTAATATGTTAACTTTCTAAACTTCAATTCAATATTAATATGTTACTTTCTAACTTCTATTCAATGTTATTTATGAGGTGTGTGTTAAAAAAAAGGGATCGACTTGGATACTGGAAGATTAATGGGCTGAAGTGTTCATGGGCTGAAGTGGGCTTAAGTGTCAAAGACAAGGCCTGCTATGTAAAACTGTTTCTCCAGGTTTTATATAATAGAGGTATAGGCAGATAATAGATATACTGGACTCGCTCTCTCTCTTAAAAGTTGTTACGGTTGTTAGATTGATCTAGGGTTTGGTAGCGTTCATCTTGTTCGTGTATCGTGGCTCGTTAGATCTTCTGTATTTTGTATTCAGATCATCATATTGATGATTTGTGTGTTAAAGACGAAGTATTGTGTTCTTCAATTGGTATTGTCGATTTCATATCTTGTTCCAACTCTTCTTTGATTATCATTTTTTACATTTATGGAATAAAACTATTTTTGACATTCAATTATATTACATATCCAAAAGTGTCATATGCATCAATATTATCAACCTTTAATAACAAACATTTTTCGTCATTAATTAGTGAGGAAAATAAAATGTAGTCACTAATGGTAGTTTTGTCGGTGCATTCCATGTTTCTAAAACATTTATTATCATTGTTGTTGTTTTGTTTTGGTCTTTTATTCTAACCATATGCATTCTTCGAGAAAGTGTTAAGGTGAATACAGAAAGTGCTGAAAGAGTGTAAAATTTCTTTTGTGATAAGTTAAAGTGAAAGGGAATTTGTTGCCTTCTTGGGTACCCTAGGTACCAAAACTTTACAGTTAAAAAAAGAAAAAAAAATAAAAAAGAAAAGAAAATTCCAGAAGGAGCACTCTTGAACTAAAATATTATATTCGGTTATGTATTTCTTGAGGTAACCCGAAATTACTAAAAAACATTTAGTCTAATGATATCTATTGATATAACCGTGCAATAAAAACTTTATGTCTTCAAAGATCGAGGACTTGAATCTCGCAATAGAAGAGATATATGGATTTAGAAATTGAAGAGGTAGGTCCCAGCAGAGCCCAGTTGGACCCGCAAGACTCACCTTGAACAGGGACGTCTGCGCAATGACCAACTGCTCCAGCAGGACCCACCATGCTCAGAGAACCTTACGCGCAGTACGCCAGCTGTACCCGCAGGGAAAGCCTCCCAATGGTGAAGTACCCCGCCTGTTCCCGCAGCTGCGGATACAAGCCATCAGGGAAGGCTACCCGCACTAACAGCAAGGCTACACGCACAAGGCATTAGCTACTTCAGTAGTCACATGAAGGAATGAGCAAGGCGGGAATACTCCCGCCTAAATGAGCCAGTCCGTATGCTTCTGGAAGGTCTTTCGTACTATACCTACTAAGGTATGGGCAGAACGGACGATTTGACCAGAACAGCCCATGAACCAATCACAGGGTGACAGCTCACCGACAACAGTACGAGGAGGAGCACCCTCTAATACTGTTTCACTATTAGCCGCTGCCTACTCACCAACCCTTACAATAGGACGTGTGCAGCCTACAGTTGGTGGAACAGTGCATAGCCGGCAGTAAAGGAACAGTGTACAGCCGACCTTGTTACTGTTGGCCGTAACCTATCCACCAACCAGCATGGCCTGTGCGTAGTCCACTGTTGGTAGAACAGGAATACTATTCAGCCGGCTGTACCTTCTAGGAAACCTACCTTCGGCTATAAATACTCCAACACCTTGGAATGGTAAGGACATCATCTGATATCTCATCTTATCTAGCAATCTCTTAATATACACATATTCAGAGCAATCTAGTCTGAATATGAGCCAGTCCGTATGCTTCTGAAAGGTCTTTCGTACTATACCTACTAAGGTATGGGCAGAACGGACGATTTGACCAGAACAGCCCATGAACCAATCACAGGGTGACAGCTCACCGACAACAGTACGAGGAGGAGCACCCTCTAATACTGTTTCACTATTAGCCGCTGCCTACTCACCAACCCTTACAATAGGACGTGCGCAGCCTACAGTTGGTGGAACAGTGCATAGCCGGCAGTAAAGGAACAGTGTACAGCCGACCTTGTTACTGTTGGCCGTAACCTATCCACCAACCAGCATGGCCTGTGCGTAGTCCACTGTTGGTAGAACAGGAATACTATTCAGCCGGCTGTACCTTCTAGGAAACCTACCTTCGGCTATAAATACTCCAACACCTTGGAATGGTAAGGACATCATCTGATATCTCATCTTATCTAGCAATCTCTTAATATACACATATTCAGAGCAATCTAGTCTGATTCTCACGCCGGAGGGTGGTCACAAGGAGGAACCCCCCCCCTTCTCAGTGACGAGCTTACGGTGTCTGTTTTGCAGGTCATCTGAAGAACAATCTTCTCTGCCGAACCTCATCCTCGTGGGAAACATTACTTAACCCCCAGATTATCTATAATCTGCCCAGGGTTCACTTAGTGTTTCTTCAGAAATATAATATTATTTTTAAAATATCTATCATTAAATTAACCAGGTCAAATGTATAATTTTTTTGGAAGCTGTTTATGTATAAAACAAGAACTTCATATACAACACAAACAAAATATCTACATTCACTATATAGTAGTTTACATCTAAAAACACTTTCGCATGCAAGATCATGCACACTACTCAATAACTAAGAACTAAATTCCATTGTAACATAGAGTTGGAAAATAACTATTAGCAATTCAAAATTTAGATGAAAATGCATTTTACTTACTCTTAATGCACTAAAGCACCATTAAAGCGTCTTATAATAATTTAAGGTGGTGATTAGCTAAAAATATGGTTTCATATTGTTGTTTGTCCAAACAAACAAACAAACCAGAAATTGAGTTGTTTAAAAACCATGGGTTTTACTTTCAATTTCCAACAATTAGGTTCAGTTACGGACCATTTATTACAAAATATAAAAAAGTTATAAAAGAATTGAACGTATTGGAACTGAATATGAACAAAATGTCTTGTACTTTGTAATAGATCGTTTGGTCTAGATTATATGTATAGGGGCAGTTAATTAGGCATTATGCAATTTATATAATGCTTGAATTTTAAAAAGTAGCATACAATTTCATGTTGTTAATTAGTGACAGGGACAAGTCATGTACGAAAAGTGTCACTATATCTATAGTGACAACGGACCTTTTATTTTAATAATAGTAAAATGTTTATATTTAAACACGTATTTACATTTTAAGTTATATTATTAATTTAAAACAAGATAGGAAAATCTTTTTCTTGGCTTTTGGTTGGTTGCAATAATTGATAGATAGTGTAGGCTTAACGGCTTTGGTAAATAACGAGGCAGGTGGTGGACCGTGGTCACAAAACCTGGTTGCCTAACTAATCGACTTTATTAATTTCCTCCAACGCCTACAATTTAAACCCACCAAAAAAAGGAACTACTTTTGGTAATAGTGACCATATTCTTTTCATTTCAAACAATTTAATTACCTGCTCCTCCCAAACTTATATGTTACTTGGTTTTCACTTTACGTGTGTACACGTTGCTAAGTCTTGTGGTAGGGATTACAATGTACTCGAATCCGATGGTTTGAGACGGATATAATTTGGGACGAGTGATACTCGACCCATTAGGGTCTGGGACGGGTTTAGGATTAGTTTTTAATTTTTTTCGTGGGTTTGAGACGAGTTTGGAATTTATAGTATACCCAATTATCCGACCCTATTACCCGATAGCATTAACTCATTTACCTGATTATATACTTGACATAACTTATATAGGATCAGGATCATGTGAGAACTTTCTGAGAATTGATAACTATGAAAACCATTTTGGACCACAAAAAAACCCAAAAATTAAAAAATCATAAAACAAAAAAAACACAAAAATTAAAATATTAAAAAAACCAAAGTTCTTATTTATCATCTCGGTTTCTAAAAAAAAATTCTTGGTTTAGCTAAATTATACATATATGTATAGTATGTACAATATGTACATACATGTTTTTTTTTCCTATACACATATGTATAATTTAAGGTAAATGATAATGTACATATGTGTAAATTACGTAGCTAGAGATTAAATAAAAGAATACATACGTGTATAGGTAAAATACGAATTAAAAAGAAAAAAAATCGGTTTTTTTATTATACATATATGTATAATATGTACACACATGTTTTTTCCTTTACACATGTGTATAATTTAAGGTAAATGATAATGTATAGATGTGTACAATACGTAACTAGAGATTAAATGAAGGTATACATATGGGTATAGGTATAATACGAATTAAAATGAAAAAAAAATTTCCTTTTTTTTTTCTAATGAAACCAGAATGAAATATAAGAATTTTGGTTTTTTTACTTTTTTAAAATTTTCGTTTTTTTTGTTTTATAATTTTTTAAATATTTTTTTAGAGGTTTTTTTAGTGGTCCAAAATGGTTCTCAAAGTTCTCAATTTGCCAATGGTTCTCTTAGGATCCTTACGCTTTTTTTAATGGTCCAAAATGGTTCTCAAAAATCTCAATTTGCCAATGGTTCTCTTAGGATCCTTACGCTATAAATATATATTTATAGCGTAAGGATCCTAAGAGAACCATTGGCAAATTGAGAACTTTGAGAACCATTTTGGACCACTAAAAAAACCTCTAAAAAAATATTTAAAAAATTATAAAACAAAAAAAACGAAAATTTTAAAAAAGTAAAAAAACCAAAATTCTTATATTTCATTCTGGTTTCATTAGAAAAAAAAACGAAAATTTTTTTTTTCTTTTTAATTCGTATTATACATATACACATATGTACATTATCATTTACCTTAAATTATACATATGTGTATAGGAAAAAACATGTGTGTACATATTATACATATATATATAATAAAAAAACCGATTTTTTTTCTTTTTAATTCGTATTTTACCTATACACATATGTATTCTTTTATTTAATCTCTAGTTACGTAATGTACACATATGTACATTATCATTTACCTTAAATTATACATATGTGTATAGGAAAAAAAACATGTGTGCACATATATGTACATATTATACATATATGTATATGTATCATTTAGCTAAATCGAGAATTTTTTTTTACGTTTTTTTGTTAAATGTAATATATGTTGTAACATTTAATACAAAATATCGAAACATAAAAAAAATGTTTTGCTATTTTTTAACATTTTTTTACTAATTTTTATATATGTTTTCAGGAGAGAGAAAAAGTTATATTTATGTTTATATTTTTTATTAACTTTAATTGTGGACCACATGATTCAAACTTTAATTAAAAACATGTGGTTGAGAATGAGTTTCTAGAGTTTTCACAACTCAAGTACCCACTTGAGTTGTGAAAACTCTAGAAACTCATTCTCAACCACATGTTTTTGGGTACTTGAGTTGTGAAAACTCTAGAAACTCATTCTCAACCACATGTTTTTAATTAAAGTTTGAATCATGTGGTCCACAATTAAAGTTAATAAAAAATATAAACATAAATATAACCTTTTATCTCTCCTGAAAACATATATAAAAATTAGTAAAAAAATGTTAAAAAATAGCAAAACATTTTTTTTTTATGTTTCGATGTTTTGTATTAAATGTTACAACATATATTACGCGTGCAAAAAAAAACGATGTTATATAAGGTTTTCACAACTAAAATGGGTTTTCATTCTATACTTTCCCTATATATATATATATATGTATATATATATGTAAACGAAACCCCTAAAATCTTATGTGTCGTGATGTGGTCGCTCCCCCCTTTTATGGAAGCCACAAGATTGCATGATTTTTAAATAGAGGCCTCTCATTGGTTTAACCCAAATTCATGGGTATGGGTATTATCAAAACCAGATAGCTCTTAAATGAGTTATAACATATCGTTAAATTAATAATTAATCTTACCAATTATTTGATATGAAAATCCTATAAAATAGGATATACTAAAATTTAATATCTAATTTAAAAAAAAATATATTATTTATAATTAATAAACAATTTTATAGTAAAAAAAACATAAGCGGGTCATGGGTCACCAAATCCAAATAGCTTTTTAACGGGTTATAATATATCATTTATTTATTAAACCCTTTCATCATCAAACCCTAAGTATATTATAAACTAAGAAAATTAAAATCGAAAAAATAAATATTAAAAAACGAAAAAAATAAAACAACCATTCTCTCAAGCCACCAGATTGTTTTATTTGTAAATGAAAGTTTTTGACGCATTTAACCCGAATTCACGGGTTAAGGTCTCACCAAACCCAGATAGCTCTTAAACAGTTTATAACATCTCATTATATTGAAAATTAATCTCATAAAATATTTTATATGAAAATCCTATAAAATAGGGATATACTAAAAATTAATATCCTATTTTATTTAAAAAAGATATTATTTATAATTAAGAAATAATTTTATAATAATGAAAATAAACGAGTAATGGGTATCACCTAGCCTAGATAACTATTAAACCGGATTATAACATATCATTTATTTATTAAACCATTTTATCATCAAACCTTAAGTATATTAATTATTAACTTTTTTACAATAAATAAATTAAAATCCAAATATACATATATAAATATTAAAAACGAATAATGTAAAACAACCCCCGTAATACGGGGGATAAAATCTAGTATATATATAATTCTAAATATCTATATTTATAATATATATAAACGAAGGCTTTAAAAGCTCTCTGGTTGCTCCCTAAGTTCTCTCAAGCCACCAGATTGCTTTATTTGTAAATGGAGACTTCTCATGCATTTGACCCGAATTCACAGGTTTGGGTCTCACCAAACCCAAATAGCTCTTAAACGGGTTATAACATCTCATTAAATTGAAAATTAATCTTACCAAATATTTGATATGAAAATCCTATAAATAGGGATATACTAAAAAATAATATCCTATTTAAAAAAAAAAGATATTATTTATAAACAAGAAACAATTTTTATAGTAAAAAAATAAGCGGCTTGATGACCGTGTCGTACCGATCATGCAAAAACCTAATTTTACTTATAGACAGGGTAAGTCAGGTATCGAATCCAGAGGAGCATGTGGTCAATATCATACGTTTGCTCGTTTATTTAACTATATTTAGTTATTTACAAAACAATTATAAAGCAAAAATTATGAAGATTTGTCAAAAGTGCTGATCACACTAGCAAATGATTCGGCTTTAAAATCAATTATGTAATTAGCAAATATTCAATCAATAAACAAAGAAAATCACACCCGGGAATCCAAGTAAGCAATTAACAGTATTCTCATGCAACCTAACAGATTAATTATCCTAAGTCAACTAAAGATTGTTTAACAAGCTAAACCGTAGGCATCCACAATCGCTAACACACGACACTGGTTATCAAACGGTCCCTGTCATTGTGATTTAACTAAGGGCAATTGTATGCTTTCTTGTAATTAACTTGTCAAGACAACCCTACGAGCAAATTATTATAGCAACCGACAAACTAATCGTTCTGATCGACAAAAACCTAAATCGACTGAATGCACAGCAATACTAACATCAATACTCATAGATTAACAAAAGACAATTGCCATTACTTGTTCAAATACATGAATAAAATACTGAAAAAATTACAAACTTTACATCCCAGGAATGACTGAAGAGGATTTAGTCGCTCATGATCTTCGATTAGTTTTCGGCTATTGATTTAGAATGATGAACTACGAATTCGGAGGTGATCGGAGGTGATACGGGGCACCCGAAATCACCCTTGTCGTCCCAAACGGCTGGAAGTCGTGATAACTGATAAGGGTTCGTAAAATAGAAGATATAGGTCAAAACCCGTTTTTTCCCCTTGTTTTTTGGCCCGTCGTGCTACGCGATGGCCATATACCCATCCCATTGCATAGCGCAATAGAAGATAACCTCATTTGTGGATTCCTCTCGTCGAGTAACCCAAAAGTCATATACTATGGGTTCCGTAACTTATTTTCTAGCCCAAGATATGCTCGTTTTACTTATTGGTCGCTTTTTGTTAACCCATCTTGTTCAGTTTTAGCATTGTCTTTAGGTTTCTCATCCAAACTCTTCCCGAATCCTTCTAAAACTTCCCAATGCTTCAAGTTATGCTCCGGTCATCCCGAGATTTCATTCCATGCTCGTACAAGTCTCCAATTTAACATTTTTAACGTTCAATGACCTGAAATACAAAAGCACGTATGAAGTACCAAAGTTCTAACAATATACTAAATAAAACTACATAGTTAACACACTAATATATATACACAACACCCAACCATAATGGCTCATGTGTCACCAAACTCAGATAGATTTTAAACGGGTTATAACATATCATTTATTTGTGAAACCCTTTTATCATCAAATCCTAAGTATATTATTATCTTTCTTACAATAAAGAAAATTAAAATCCATAAAATAAATATTAAAAATATATATATATAAAACAACCTCCGTAATACGGGGATAAAACCTAGTATTATTATAAAGATAATCTGTTAGAAATTTGAACAACTGAGAACGTGATACTGACTTTTAGTTTTGCTTAATTAACATTTAACAAATTACAATTCTATTATTCTAATAACAATTACAATCGTCCTTCATATTTCCTACAAGGCTACAATCCCATGATCTCAGATCTTCTCCTCGCCGGATAACTTAACAAAAGTATGAGACCTCAACGTGTTATATTTTGTTATCATTGTTTGTAATCGATTAGTCATATTTTATATATCGAAACCAAATAGAAGCCCGACGAGTATTGGGCTTGGGTAAACCCGACGGGTATTTTGTCAAAACTCGATAAGAAACTTGAAACCTAACGTGTAATTACCCAATTAAAACCCGACGGGTTTAGGATGGTCTTTTATAATCGGGTATGGGTTTGGGAATACCTAAACCCGACCATTGTCATCCCTATTTTGTGGTTTGGTCGTTGCCACTCTAAAATGATAGTGATGTATTTAAATTATTACAAGCACAGTGTTTGAAGGATTTTAGATGGAAAAATTTTATTGTTTAAAAATAAATAAATAAATAATGCACATTGTTAAACAAATAAGCATGTATGATGGTCGAGTTTGTTGAAAATCTGCTGATGAAATAGATTATTAATGAGTTTCCGCTGTTGAAATTATGGTCGTAAGTAATTTGTTTTTCAAGAGATTACCCGCATGTCTTCTCCAATGTCCCTTGATGGTTACCGAAAGATAAATGACGACTTGATACCGATGAAAGCTTTGAAGCTTTAAGTACGGATCTATGGACTGCTGCAAACCTTTTTCTAAAAAGAACTTCAACAGATGGAAACCGCATTTGTTTAGCATTGTCACACGCAAGAACGTTTGGCACATGATCACAAGCATTGCGAGAATCAATTTTGCCTTAAATTGTAAGTGATTAGCGATTTATATGGAATCTATAATATATATAAACGAAACCCCTATAATCCTACGTGTCGCGATGTGGTCGTTCCCCATTTTTATGGAAGCCATCAGATTGCTTGATTTTTAAATGGAGGCCTCTCATTGATTTAACCCAATTCATGGGTATGGGTCTTACCAAAACCAGATAGCTCTTAAACGGGTTATAACATCTCATTAAATTAAAAATTAATCTTACCAATTATTTGATATGAAAATCCTAAAAAATAGGGATATACTAAAATTGAATATCTAATTTAAAAAGAAAAAGATATTAGTTATAATTAATAAACAATTTTATAGTAAAAAACATATGCGGGTCATGGGCACCAAATCCAGATAGTTTACGGGTTATAACATATCATTTATGTATGAAGTCCTTTCATCATCAAACCCTAAGTATATTATTAACTTTCTTACAAAAAATAAATATTAAAAAACGAAAAATGTAAAACAACCATTCTCTCAAGTCATCAAATTGCTTTATTTGTAAATTAAGGCTTCTTACGCATTTGACCCAAATTCACGGGTAAATGTCTCACCAAACCCAGATAGCTCTTAAACGGGTTATAACATCTCATTATATTAAAAATTAATCTTATCAAATATTTGATATGAAAATACTATAAAATAGGGATATACTAAATATTAATATCCAATTTTATTTTAAAAAAAAAGATATTATTTATAATTAAGAAACAATTTTATAATAAAGAAAATAAACGAGTAACGAGTATCACAAAGCCCAGATAGCTTTTAAACCGGATTATAACATATAATTTATTTGTGAAACCATTTTAACATCAAACCTCAAGTATATTAATCATTAACTTTTTTACAATAAATAAAATTAAAATTCAAATATACATATATAAATATTAAAAACGAATAATGTAAAACAACCCCCGTAATACGGAGGATAAAATCTAGTAATCATATATATTTAACCTCACATAAGGTATGTGTTTGTTTTTAGTGAGGTAAAATGGTAAATGCAAATTGTCTTATTTAAATCGGTCTTTTCTGTAAGATACATGTGCGAATGTTTTGTATCAACATTTTTATTTTATTTGAAACAAGATTGTGAAAGTAGAACATAATAACAATAATGCATGAGTTGTTAGGATTATTTTTAAGTTTCAAAGGGACGGTGAAGATGATATATGTATATTTTTTAAGATTTATAATCATGTTGTAGAAGATATGATTGGACACTTTTATGACTTCGAATATTTGATCTAAACAACAGAAAAGGTCTCTTTGTATACTAGACAATTATTCATCTATAATAAACGCAAAGAAACCAATGCATGTTTGCCTTAAAGGAATATTAATCTTTTCTCACATGACTGTAATCTTATCCAGTCCAAATTCTGCCAGCAATTCATCAATAATTGCTCAAACAAATGATCAAAAGCAGTCCAGTAAAGTATATATAGTACGTAAAGCTGGCCAGGATTATCCAGCTTAATATAGTACAACTATCACTAATTTATATTTATATTTTTATACCAAATAATATATCAAAACATATGTAAATATTATAATCACCTAGCTACACTTTTACTTTATAACAAAAATTTATATAATAAACCAACCACGTACCAAGTTGAGTAAACTTAACATCAAAGGACAACCCTCCTATATATACCACCTTCCTTCAACATATTATTTCAACAACCTTCACAACTAATATTATTATTCTTACAACAAAAATTCAACAAACCTTAATTGTACTTGACAAAATGGAACAAAAGCTAGTGAAAAAAGTTTGGAAATTGGTACGCGTGGTTTACTTCATGCTAAGAAAAGGTATCTCCAAGAGGAAATTAATGTTGGACATCCACATGATGATCAAACGTGGCAAGATTGCCGGCAAGGCCTTTCGGAATCTTATGTTCAACCACCACCACCACAACTCGGTTAACCGCGGCTTCCCACCAATAAGTGAATATGATGAGTTCAGCTGCACCACTAGCCCTGTGGCTAGTAACTACTCCTTCTCCAAGAAACCATCGGAGGATCTTGTCATGATGGTTCAAAATGGGATGGTGTCTCCAGTGCTTCCGGGGTTTGGGAAGAGTCCGGTGGTTAGGCAATTGAGGCTAACCGACTCTCCGTTTGCGTTGGGTGGTGTGGATGAGAACAGCCATGTGGATGAAGAGGCGGAGCAGTTTATAAGCCGGTTTTATAATGACTTGCGAAGACAGAATACCAAGGTGTTTGGTTAAACCAGGGTCTTTTTGAAAGTAATCTCTTTATTCTATGAAATATATAAATGTATGGCTTGTCTAAAGAGGAGTGGAGCGTTATTATCACTTTCTTGTTTTAGTTTACAGCTTTGCAAGTAAATTTTTTAGATGGAGCTTGTATGTTTATGTTAAGAGATTGTGGGGGGTGATGTACATTTCAATCTTGTATGTATTACAGAAAAATAAAGTTTATTGCTTAAGCCTATGTTAAATAAACATTTTCACTTTAATATAGTGGTCACGGATTCATTTTTACTTTTATTTAATTAATACGAGTCGGAACGTTCACAATTTTTTTACAATAATACTTTTAATACCTAAAATTTCATCTTACCTTTCACTACAGTATATCTTTCAAAAGATCATATGCTAAAATTTTAGTTTTCATTCATAACTTTTCAAGTTATTGTCCTTGTTATTGATCACTCAATTGTTACTCTTCTAATTCCAATTTTGTTTCTACTACATACGTTATTGGGTGAAACCGCAAGTGCCATTTATGTAATCTATACCAGTATATAGTAAGTACTCGCGGCACAAGTCACAATTCTATATAAGACTAGAGATTCGTTTTTTCATTATTTTATTTCACCGCTTCTTATTTATATTAATAAATTAAAATATATTAGTTTAATTACATTAAATATATATACTAAGAGAAAAGTGAATACGGTGCTGTTAGACGTGTAATCTTACACGGAAAACCAATCAAAACTACGTACTTTTAATTAAAAACCCCTCATTTATTTAAATTCCTTTCCATTTTTATAAAAATCTTAATTTACTAATCTTGATTATGAAAAACATTTTTTTTAAGCTCAGTTTATTATTTAGCTGTAACTTTTTAACAAATTCCACCAAAAAAATATAATTGATTTCCAATTTCTCTTTAAAATTGATGACTCCTTCAAAACGTGCATAAGGTGACTTGATTTCTTGGAATTATATTTTCCTTTTGGATGTTATGTATTAATCTTAAAACTTATATATAATAGTTAAATAATATATAAGGTAAAACGAATTTATCCAATACAAATTAACACAATTTTTTTCTTTTGAAAAGCTTCAATTTGAAAAACATGTATTTTTTTTTTCTCTTTATAAAACCTTAGTAACTAATTATTTACCTCTCTAGAAACTTGAGGCTTTAGATTTTTCAGATGGAAATCTCCACAAACAATTTGATCAAAGAGTTGACAGTTTGTCTTATTTTTAATGAAAAAGAAACGGTGTTTGTTTTGTTTTAAGATAGTTGTTATATGCAAGAAAGGAATTATCATAAACATGGAAGGGATTTTGAAATAAATGAGGGGTTTTTAATTAAAACTACGTAGTTTTGATTGGTTTTGCGTATAAGGTTACACGCCTAACAGCACCGTATTCACTTTCCCCATATACTAATTTAGGTGAGATATTTGACTTCAAATATATTAAATTATCATAACTTATACGTACTTTCAAGGAAAAATCTCATAGAATATTAACCAACTTTTAAATGTGTTTCAATTAGGCCACTGATACATATTTTTTTTCAAATCGGGTCACTAAATCTTCAAATCAAGTCTAATCGAATTTTTTGTGCGTCGAAAAAGAAATAAAGGATAAATGTGGGGTCGGAATTTGCAATATATGTAGTTAAATTTTAAAAATTAAAAAAAATGTTAATTATATTAAAATTTAAAAATAAAAAAGAAAATTCAAGTCGCCACTCAGCGTCAACTTAAAAAAAAGATAAAAAGAATTTTATGTGAAACAAAAAAGAAAAAGACTAAACAATATGTTAAAACATTTAATTTAATCAAACATGAAAGTTGAGCGACTTAATTGGAATACTTTTTAAAGTTGAGTGACCTAATTGAAACAATTTTTAAAAGTTGGTTACCATTCTATGAAATTGCGCATTTTAATTATATCTTAATAGATTATTTTAGTTATAGTTCTTAATTTTTTATTACTAACTATTTTATACCTTGTTTTAATTATGTGGTCTAAATGTGTGTAAGACCATCTCCAACAGTTTTTTGTTCAAACCAGTCGCATCACTGCCACATCAGATTTGTAAAAAACCACTTTTGTTACTTCAACAATACACATTCTCAAACCATCTTTACATTTCCATATCATCACTTACTTTTTCATTTATTTTAAATGAGAATTTCACAATACTATAAAATATTTAATTTTTATAATTATGTTTAAATAAATAGTAATATAATTCAAAATTAGTAAAAAAATAGATTAACTAAAATATGACAAATAGAGAAAAAAAATTATATAATTTAAAATGACAATTACTCTAACAAAATGAAAGAGACATAACTTGAAACTTTTGCCTAAAAATAAAACCTATAAATTATTATTATTCTTAAC
The DNA here is from genome assembly GCF_021521415.1 of Bidens hawaiensis. NCBI lineage: Eukaryota > Viridiplantae > Streptophyta > Magnoliopsida > Asterales > Asteraceae > Bidens > Bidens hawaiensis. The sequence continues at coordinate 1,618,707 of NW_027491249.1, forward strand.
AATCCACAAATGTTCCATTCAATCATTCTAAAGTGCATGATGAGCTTCATTGTTACGTAAATCCGTGATCCGTTTCATGCAAGCTTGGAAATTAGATGTTGGTCAATGAAATGACGGTTCATGTGGTTCATCTTCATCATTCGACCAATCTGTTATGGCGGCCCCTGTTATAGATGTTTTTTCTAGGATTTATTGTCATGTTTTTTTTATTCGAATTAAGCAATGTAAATAGATAATAAAAGCATTAAAAAACTAGTCGTTAAACTAGCAGTTACGTAAAAAATACACAAACAAAAAAAATACATATATTTTGAAAGAAATATATATATATAATACTTTAATATATTTTATAAATATAAATATGGGTATAAATATATGAGGTGAAAGATGTTATGTTTGGGCCCCACAATGATTGGTTTTTGGTGGTTTGAAAAACCAAACCTCAAACCTTGATTTTTGGTTTGAACCAACCACTTCAATGGTTTGGATTGGTTTGAACCAAAATAAACCAACCATTGAAGATGGTTTAATAGATTGGTTTTAACCTACTAACCATATTAAATGCGTGAATATGATTGGAAAAAAATATGTAAAGTTAAAATGATTTTGTCGTAGTGTGCACAAATATATTGGTTTCTTGACCTTTTATATTATAAATTTTAATTTTCTTCAATTAATCTAATCATTCTGAATGAACTTCCGGAAAAAGTCACTTTGAATTAAAATGCAACACCTAGCTAGCAAAATTAACATCAAACTTAATTGTCACATTACCGTGTTTAAAGAAAAAAAAAACTATTTAAGCACATATTCCTTTCACAAGAAGTAATTTTACGTGTTATTAGGGTACGCAGATACCTCTTAAAGAGTGTGAAATGACGTTTGAAGAAACATGAAATGAATCTGACCTGATCCATGACGATGTTCCTCGATGTTCGAGATAAAACGAACCACGACTTCATCTTCTTCTCCGGTAGCTTGAGATCTGCCATGGAAATACGGGGGTGTGGAGGTGACTGCTAAGAAATCTCGAGGATCTCTTGTTTACAGACACAAAAATGGTTATGGTGGTGGCTCTTATTGAGAACAACAACCCTTAATAAGGAGGTGGAGACCTCCTTATATAGGGAGCCTCATGGCCACCATCATGGTACCCTAATGGGCCTAGCCCAGTTAGGGTTACCTCCACAAAACCCCCTTAGCCCAATAATATTGTATTAGTCCATATAATAAAATAAGCCAGACATAATAAATTAAGGTCGTAAGCCGGGTTTAGTACCATACCCCTACAAGCCACCCAAGTCCAGTGTTGCTCCTAGGCGTGCAAGCGTTTAGGTGGAGCGCTGGACTTCATAAGGTGTGTTAGGATATGAGGCGGTTTTTTCCCCTTTCTTCGGCCTTGTCTTTATTGTCTTTGAGTTTTGAGAGGTTTTCTCCATGATGGTGACATGTTGTGATCCTTATGATAATAATGGTGCACTGGCATGAATTAGATATAGCACGCATCATAACAATAGTGGCGCGAGGCCTGATAAAAGATAGAGTGCGCATCTCGATAATAATGTAATGCAACTTGCGCGCGAGGCAGCTTACGAGCTATAAAAATAATGAAGCTTGCGCGCGAGGTGACTTACGAGCTATAAAATAATGAAGCATGCGCGAGTTGCGGCTTATGAGCTATAATATGATGATAATGACTGGCCCACAAGGGCCTCTTCTACGCAGGATGACTATCCCAACTTGTTTTCAAAATAATAATGGAGGCACAAACGGCCAGATAATAATAATAATGTCATAGGTGCTTGTGCGACTCGTAGCCGAACCTGCAAAAACATATCAACTAAAAGTGGATGTATTACAAGGTTCCCATCCTCGGGCCAATTATGAGGTGCGCCCAACCTACGTTGGCGCGTGGCCGTTTGGGATATTATTACGCTCCCGACCTTTATGTTTGGCACGTGGCCATGTGGGATATTATTAGGCTCCCGACCTTTATGTTTGGCGCGTGGCCGTTTGGGATATTATTAGGCTCCCGACCTTTATGTTTGGCGCGTGGCCTTATGGGTTTATGAGGATTCCCAACCTTTAAGTTTGGCGAATTATGAGGTGTGCCCAACCTAATATTCGGCGCGTAGCCGAGCGGGTTTATTAGGATTCCCAACCTTTAAGTTTGGCGCGTAGCCATGTATTTTGCATTAATATAAGCACTTTTTGTGCCATTTCATGCAAATCCTATATACTCATGCATCAAGAAAACACCTTCATTCATCATACGAAAGACATCCAGATCGCTTCTTCAGTCCCCGATGATGGTGGTAGAGTGAATTTCATCCATGCGGAAGCTTGACGAGCCCCGGTAGTAACCCGCAAAAGTTGTTTACAGACGCGGAATGGCGCGAATCAACCCGCTATGGAACTCTCTCGTGATCTGCGGGAGCCAGAAATGACCCGCGATACATCCATGATGGCTGAAGTTAACTTGTGGGAGTGCGCGTGCGGCTCTTTATGGTTGCCAGTTGATCCTCGTGAGTGCCCAGATGACACGCCGTTAGTGTTTCATGGTGGCACTATGTCGGGGCTGGAATATCTGAGCGCTTATGTCACCCGCGGGAGCGGCTGTCACGTCTTGCAATCCGCGTATATGACCTGCCACGGACGGCTTTTAGCACGTCTACTCACATGTGACTGGTGGTGGAGTTGGTCTACTAGAGGGAGTATGGAGCACGCATAATGCCTGCGGGAGGCGGAATCGACCCGCCTAGTTTTACTCGGAGCTTTCATGTGGTCTGCGGAAGCCATAGTGGTGGAATTCATTCGCCGGAAGTTTTGCACGTAGCTCGCGGGAGCCCGAGGTGATCCACCAGATGCTTTGGATTCCCGTGATTTTGGTGAATATTGTGTTGATCTATCAGAGCTTGCATGCGAAACGAGAGGGTCCCGCCATGAGTGATCAACACGCCATCAATAACTTAACCTGCCGGAGTCCGAGGTTAACTTCTCTTCCCGCAGGTGTTGATGGCATTGCCAACCCGCAGGTGTTGATACGCGGATCGCGGCTATGATCCGTGGGTGGCGTTGCCAACCCTTAGGTGTTGATACCCGGATTGCGGTTATAAACGGGTTTTTCCTTCGCACGTGTATAAACTTTCTTGGACATTTTATACTTTGTAAAATTTGCTTTTTATCAAGCGCGGTGCAGACAAGCGGACTCCGTGGATCTAACAAGTTAGAGGCGCGGCTCCTCGGCGGAGGTGGTGGGCGATCCTTAACGGTGTGCATGCATGGAAGCGGAGACTTGATCTCCGATGGCGCGTATGCATGGCAGCGGAATCTTGATCCTTGGTAGTGCGCATGCATGGCGGCGGAGTGGTGACTCGTGGGCGCACATGCATTTTGGCGAAGTCTTGATCTTCGGCACTGCGCATGCATGGAAGCGGAGACTTGATCTCCGGTGGCGCGCATGCATGGTAGCAGAATCTTGATCCACCGCAGTGCCCTTGCATGGCGGCGGAGTGATGATCCGCGGGCGCGCATGCATAGCGGCTGAAAGTTGAGCGCGCATACATGGCGGAGAGTTGAGTGCGCATGCATGGCGAAGAGTTGAGCGCGCATGCATGGCGGCGAGTTGCGCACAAGCATGGTAGAGGGTTGCGTGCACATGCATGGCGTTGGAGTCTTCTACGTAAAACCAAAAGCATGGAGTCGTCTTTCGAACTCACATGGTGGTTTCCGCGGGCGCGCATGCATGGCTGCGGAGTGAGGATCCGCGGGCGCGCGTGCATGGCGGCGGAATGGTGACCCGCTGGCGAGCATGCATGGTGGCAGTCTTGATCCCGGCGGTGCGTACGCATGGTGGCGGAATGGTGATCCAAGGTCACCTGCATAGCGGCGGAGTGGTGATCCGCGGGCGCGCATGCATAGCGGCAGAAAATTGAGCGCGCATGCATGGCGGAGAGTTGAGCGCGCATGCATGGCGGGAGTTGAGCGCGCATGCATGGCGAAGGGTTGAGCGCGCATTCATGGAGTGTTGATCCGCGGCTGCATGCATGCATGGTGGGGTAGTGCATTATCCGCGGCCCGCGCATGCAGGATGGTGGAATGCTCATCCGCAGGGATGCATGCATGCATCGTGGCGAAGTCTTCCACAGGTGGTGGAGTGTTGATCCGCGGCTGCACGCATGATGTATAAAGGCGTAGTGCACTATCAGCAGCGGCACGCAAGCATGTCGGTGGAGTGCAACATGTGCATGGCGCGCACGCATGGCGGCGGATTGTTCATCTGCGGAAGCGCACGCATGGCGGCGTAGAGTTGATCAGCGGGACACGCATGCATGCACGGTGACGCGATGATCCTTAGCTCGCATGCATGGTGACGTATTGTTGAAACCCATCGGCGCACATGAATGGTGGTCGGGTGCTTACCTGCGGAGCTTGCAGGTGACCCGCCTTGGTCAGAGTTTGTTATGTCGGAGCACGGCGCCCATGAATGGTGTCGTCTTCCAAGCTCACATTGTACTATTTTTGACCCGCATGGGGTCGTCTTCCAACCCGCATGGGGTTTTGATCCGCGGTGCGCATGCATGGCGGCGTATTGAGGAATCGCGGGTGCGCATGCATGGCAGCGTATTGAGGACCCGCGGATGCGCATACATGGCAGCGACATATCAATTGACCGCGGGAGCGTTTTTGATCCGCGGTTGTCCCGCAAAAGCTTAAAAGCTTCATTCGCAACGTGGAAGCAAAAATGACCCGCGTGAGATTAGTTGATCCGCGGGGAGCGATTTTGATCCGCGGTTGATTGAAGTTGACATGCGGGTGCGTGTAAGCAGCCAGCGGTTTTCCAGCCAGGGCTGTATTAGATAAAGAACTTGCGGGTGGCGAGTTTCATTCTCTAGGTAGCGTGAATGATTTTGTGGTGACAGTTTCACTCGCAAGAGCGCATATCGCCTGTGTTGGCTGGTGTTAGTCCGCATTTTAATGTATATGACCCAACCGCCATTGACGTTTCTGGTACAACCTCGCAAACACATCCAACCATAATCGAACTCAGGTCTGAATAAATCAGAACCGGATCTCGCGTATGTCACTTCGAAAAAACATAGATCTAAGGGTTTTCACCAAAAGGAGTAAAATTGTCGAGAGCGCGCATGTGGCCCGCTATGGCGGAGAGTAATCGCCTGGAGCGCGCATGCAACCCGCTGTGGCGGAGAGTAATCGCCGGGAGCGCGCATGCAACCCGCTGTGGCGGAGAGTAATCGTCGGGAGCGCGCATGCAACCCGCTATGGCGGAGTGGTGATCCAAGGTCGCGTATGCATGGCGGCGGAGTGGTGATCCGCGGGCGCGCATGCATAGCGGCTGAAAGTTGAGCGTGCATGCATGTCGGGAGTTGAGCGCGCATGCATGGCGGAGAGTGGAGGGCGCATGCATGGCGGGAGTTGAGCGCGCATGCATGGCGAAGGGTTGCGTGCGCATGCATGGCGTTGGAGTCTTCTACATAAAACCAAAAGCATGGAGTCGTCTTTCGAACTCATGGTGGTTTCCGCGGGCGCGCATGCATGGCTGCGGAGTGAGGATCCGCGGGCGCGCGTGCATGGCGGCGGAATGGTGACCCGCTGGCGAGCATGCGCACCATATAATTTATTTGAAACCCCAAAAATGGGATAATATTGATGGCTATTATTTTGAGGCTGTACACAGTCTGTCATTCTCCTAGAAGATGCCTTTCCACATGAGTCAAAGATATGCAAATATGATGGTACCCACTGCAAAAAGAGTTGTACCTGTGTATTCCTTTTTTACACCGAATTTTTGCTTTGTGACTATAGATCTAGAACTTATTCCAGCATTGAACACTGAAAAATCAGATCTGGATCCGGCACCCATTGCGTATGAACGCAGATCTAGAGAGAAACAAGAATATCGAACATAACTGTTGCTCAAACGGAATCAGATCTGAAGGAATTAGAACCAGATCTAACCTCCGTCACTCTAGAAACACAGGATGAGGCATGAAACGGGGAAGATTGAGGTGTGGTTCGCATGCCTCCCACGGATGGCGCCAATGAAGAAACATGAAATGAATCTGACCTGATCCATGACGATGTTCCTCGATGTTCGAGATAAAACGAACCACGACTTCATCTTCTTCTCCGGTAGCTTGAGATCTGCCATGGAAATACGGGGGTGTGGAGGTGACTGCTAAGAAATCTCGAGGATCTCTTGTTTACAGACACAAAAATGGTTATGGTGGTGGCTCTTATTGAGAACAACAACCCTTAATGAGGAGGTGGAGACCTCCTTATATAGGGAGCCTCATGGCCACCATCATGGTACCCTAATGGGCCTAGCCCAGTTAGGGTTACCTCTACAAAACCTTCTCAGCCCAATAATATTGTATTAGTCCGTATAATAAAATAAGCCAGACATAATAAATTAAGGTCGGGTTTAGTACCATACCCCTACAACGTTGAAGGGTGCTAACATGGCAGTCGAAAGCTGAGGAGAACATTGCCCCGCCCCTCCCCATCATGCGTGAAGGGGCACCAGGCCAAACCACGCGGCTCGCCAGGGCCGGCCCAACCATTTTGGTGGCCCTAAGCGAATAAAAGGTCGGGGCCTTAAAAAAATTACTGGATATATACTTTTCTTTTTCTTCTTTTGGTATTTTGCATCACATTTAAATAAATTAATAAGTTGAATATAAAAAGTAGTCCCGTTAGCTCAACTTATAATAGAAGCTTGACAATATTTGACTTATTTTTATATAAAAAACCAACCAACATGTAAATGTGTTGGAACACGACATGAAAGTAACTTGATTGGAGATATTGGAAAACAATCATGGACAACCCATGGACTATTTAAACATAGGAATTTACACGTATAATGTTCATATATCATTCTTATTTTGAGAAAAGTAACTTTACTAATATAATGTTGAATTTTAATATTCTAAATTAGATTTTTTTTCATTTATCTTAAAATAAAGTTTGAATCTATAATAACCTGAATATGTTTCCAATTGAGGAAAAAATTGAAGGGGCGAAAGAGATTCGATACCTGCAGTCCTGCATGGCCTAAAAACAAACATCACCTTTTACCACTACACTAGAGAAGCATTGTTGTTAAATGTGTCGACATTTTAGTAATTATATACCGTGCCTATAAGCTTTTTTAAAAAATCGAGGTCCAAAATTTTTGAGTTTGTTATAGTAACGGGTCGGCACTGCAGCTCGCAATAGTGTTTCGCTCTTTCTTTATTGGCCAATCAACTCCAATTATCTTTAATCTTTCATTTTCTTTTCTTTTTGATTTTCAGGAGAGCAAATGGTCTTAAAGAGTGGGTGGGCATTAAATAGGTTGAATAGTGGGTCGAACGACGGAGAAAAATTTGAGATGATACTTATATGACGAATGGTTCAGAATGATGAAGACTGTAAATAACGGATAGGTAGGTTGTAGTAGTCCCTAGTCGGGAGGTGGGATGAGAAGTAACAATTAATCGTGATTCATCGAATTAGATTTTAATGTATAATTTTTGTTTTATACACACAGAGCCGTCTCCAAGAGTTCGAAGGTCTTTGTAGGCCTTACATGAGATATAAAAATGGGCATCAAAATATATTAAAAGAAGTTAAAAACTCATATAATATATAAAATATATTCAAAGACATTAAAAAGTTATGGGCCTCAAATCTCGACGGGCCTTGCACGGTTGCTAGCCCGCACATGCTCTAAGCCGGCCCCGTACACACACACGCACACCCATTTTTATATGTAATTTCCAGTTTTGTATACACACACACATTTTGCCAAGAAATTGGCATGAATCTCGCTGGAAACTGTTGATTTTGTTCGGAATCTCGTTAAAAACGGTTGATTTTGGTCAGTATTTTGCAAGAAAACGCCGACTAAGTTCGATTAATCTCAATTGTGACCAGATCTGATTGTTAACCGATTAGCCCAAATATAATTAGTGGAAATTAATCGGCACATAATTGGAACTTTTTTCAATCATACACATAGCCTTAGTCTTTGTATTATATGTTTTCAACTATTTTAATAGATAGATACAATAGAATTATGAATTTTACGTATACACCAATCATATAGTAAGATATTATCTTTAAAGGTAGCAAGTTAAAATTTTATTATATTATGTATGTATGTAGTAACTTATATAGTAAAAATGTGGTTTATTGAACGGTAATTTTATTAGTTATTTATTTAGTTCTCTCATCTATAAGAACACTTTCTTTGAATGACAAGTGCATTAAAAACGAAGCAAGATCTTTGAAACAATTAAAAAGTAGAGAACACAAAGAAATCTACATATATATTAAAGCAACATAATTTTTTTCACTTGTCATTTAATTAGATCCTTCATAGGCTTCAAGTGTACAAGTTTTTATTTTTATAATTTTTCTTTCATGAATGATAAAATGAAAAATATGTTATTTGTGAGAATTGAATTCAATACCTTACTTTTAAAATGTTTATGGCTTACCAACTCAACTATGATTAATTGATGTTAGTCTTCTCTTTTTCTTAATTGGTGTAAATTCACAACCTTTCATTTTATTGTTGGAATACCATATGCCCGAGACACATAATTAGGTTAATGTGACTAATTGTGTTTGATCCAAGTCGGGTCATACCCAATAACGAGTTAGACACACACCAATTATGTATTTGTTAAGATAAGATCTATGAGACAAATACAGAACACGATACATTCAGAAAATCGGGTTTCTGAATACTTACTTGAAAGTGTTAAATAAATTAATTGGTTAATTTATTTATTCAAATAATTATTATTGGAATGATTATTTAACTATATGTTCTTTTGTAAAATGGTTTATAAAAGATGGGGTGTTTATATATTTTATAAAGTATAAAATAAATAAATAAATAAATAAAAATATATATATAATTTTGGGGCAGGTTTTGGGTGGGCCCCACACCCCAAAGTTATGGTCAAATTTTTGTCAAGGATTTGGTGGATGTTGAGTGTATTCTACTTGACTAAAACCTAACACAAAGATATGATGGTTTTAAAAAGGATTTGATCATTATTATATAGACTTTCAAGTAACAAAGTTGAACAAGTCTTTCTTTCCTTCTTGTTTTACTACTCACGGCCAAAGGAAAAAGGAAGGCTCGGGTCTCGGTTTTTCGTGTTCAAGCTTCCTAACATAGCTCGGTGTGTGTTGGAGGCTCGGGGTACATTCCGTTTGAGGATTTTCCTTTGAAAGTCTAGCATCAACATCATCATCTTCTTCAACATCAACTACACTCTTAAAAGGTTAAGAATGTAAGTGTTTATAGCTTTGATAGTTTAGCTTTTCCGTATTACTTGATCCTTGCCTCGGGTTTCTAACATATAGATTATTGGTAATCTTATGACATGAATAAACTAGGTTGTTCATGAACACATATCATATAAACTTGTAATATATATATATATATACATATGGATAGATATGTTTAGTTTGTAAATATCACGCTTCCGCCTTAATTGTGACTAGTTAAATGGTTAACTAAGTATATATTTCCATAGAAACCCAACAAATGGCATCAAGAGCCGGGATACGGGAAACTAAGCTTCGGGTTTTCGGTTTTATATTTTTCCCCTTGAAAGATTCTATACAAAAATAAACATGCATGATTTTTTTTGTATTTAATCTTGTTATTATTTTTGGCTTTGTTCAAAAAAAAAAAAAAAAAAAAATATAAAACCGAGTTCATGGGCCGAAGCCCAATTCGGATGTGATTGGGCCGAAGCCCACTTCATTAGGTTAATGGGTTAACCGAGAAGAAAAATAAAGGAGGGAAGAAAGTTAAATGGGCCGAAGCCCATTTTGGTTAAATGGGCCGAAGCCCATTAGACTTTTCATTGGGCCGAAGCCCATGTGTTTTGCACATGTGGGCCGAAGCCCATAATCAAGTTATTGGGTCAAGCCCAAATGGGTTGGGCTAGGCCCGATAAGGTCAAGGGGTTTTGGAACGGGTTCCTAAGACATAACGGGTTATGTTTGTTAAAGCTAGACCGAGCCGTAGACCAAATGGATGTTTGTTGTGATTGTTATTAATTATTCAAAGTTTCGGTTTGTAATAATTAATTAGGGGCAATTTTGTAATTATTTATTCATATGGGTATGTAATAAATAGTTTATTTGTAATATCTTTATTTTATAGAAAAAAATGTATTAGGACATTTGTTATGTAAATTTAAAGAAGATTGCAAAATTGGAAGTTTGGGCCTTATTGGGCCGGGTATGGTGATAATGGGTCTCACAAGCCCATTAAGGGGATTCAAGCCCAAAAGGACCTAAGCCCACCAATTAAGCCCAAATGGAAGCTTATGGAAGCTAAGGCCCAAATTCAAGCCTAATGGATCACAACGGGGTTGAAGAAGATGCTCGAAGCATTTGGATGCAGGATCGAGTGGGAGCTACAACATCCATGTGTCATGTGTCCCTTAGGATTGGACCTAAGACACACACTTGTTTCGGCTAACAAGTGTGGTCTAACTTAGTGGCTCGTGTCTAGTATAATTGTGTATGCTTGTTAATTGATTGTTTGATTATGTGGTTGTTAGATATTAGGATATCAACTTCGTCACATAGAATTAATTAACAAAGCATAAAACGGGTTCTAATAATTATTGGTAATTACGTGACACGTAGTTTAATAAAATGGATTTATTAACTAGCCGTCTCACGCCCATGATAAAATGGTTTTATTATAAATTAGAATTTTGAAAAAGGTTTCAAAATAATCATGTTACTAAATGCATGTTAGAACATGATTTAAAGTTTTATAACTAGATTTATTAAAACCAAAAAAAATCCCTTTTGAAATTAAGGATAACAAGTTAAACACCATCCTTTTGTATTAACGCTTAACATATTAGTAAGCTCTTAGTGGGAAAAAGGTCACCTAACCGCGTAGAGTAAATTAATATGTTGAGGTAATATTGGCATATAAATGGGAAAAATGTCACCTAACCGTTTGTATGTTAACATTACAAGTTGATACAAGTAGGACGACTTAAATTAGAACCATGTGAAGAGGGTCACCCAAGCATGGGGTCTAATAGGTGTTGATGGGATAAACATGCCGACACGAAATATGATTTCGAACCGGTCCCATAAACTCTAGAAGTTGCAAAAGGGTTTGCAATTGTTATGAATAACTACCTTGATAAACCGACAATGGGAAAAAGGTCACCTAACCGGAGTCGGGTTTATCGTTGGATTCTAGATTTTAATTATTAATTATATTTGGTATATATATAAAAGGGTATTAATAATTAAAATATGTAAAACACTAAAATGAACTTAATTAAAATTCTGCAGATGGCCGCACACGTCGACGACAACATAATCCCTAACGTCCAAAACGTATCTCTCCGATCTATTCTCGCTAAAGACCGTCTTAACCACAATAACTTTTCGGATTGGTTCCGAAATTTAAGGATTGTTCTAAAACAAGAAAAATTATATCATGTTTTGGAAACACCTATCCCCAATGAACCGGAAGAGGGAAGTGAGGTCGAATATATGAATTGGGTCCAACACACGGAAGATTCCATTCAAGTGTCATGCCTCATGTTGGCGACTATGGTTCCCGAAATCCAAAAGGATTTCGAAAACCATAATGCGTACGACATGATTACTCAACTTAAGGAAATGTTCCTTAAGCAATCGAGGGTTGAAAGGTTCGAAACGGTTCGAGCCTTGCATGCATGTAGAATGGATGATAATCAACCAGTTTCAACTTATGTACTTAAGATGAAAAGTTACATTGATCGCCTCGCCAAGCTCAATTGTCCCATCTCAAAAGAGTTAGCAACGGATTTGATCCTTAACTCTTTGTCGAAAAGGTTCGACACATTCGTGTTAAATTATAACATGAACGGGTGGGACAAAAACATTGGAGAACTTCACTCAATGCTTAAAACAGCCGAGGCGAGCATGGGTAAAAGGGTTTTACCCGTGTTTGCGATCAATGAAGGTAGATCCAAGAATCGATCTCAACCCAATCCTAAGGCTAAGGTAGCAAAAAGAAAGGGTCCTCCTATGCATCTTAAGGGTAAGGGCAAATCACCGGTTATGGCAAAGAAACAAAAGGTTGTGGAACCGAGGGGTCATAAGGATGATCCTTGTTTTGGTTGTGGGGAGACCGGACATTGGAAACGCAATTGCCCGGTCTACCTAAAAGAGCTAAGAGACAAGAGGAATGCGGGGCATGCCTCGGGTAATGTCTTTATGATTAATATTGAGCTAAATCTTATTTCTTCTAACACATGGGTATTGGATACCGGATGTGGAACTCATATTTGCAATTGGTTGCAGGGGTTCAAAAGGAATGAAGACTTAAAGAATGGCGAAGTGAGTCTTTTCATGGGCAACGGTGCAAGGGTGCACGTGGTCGCTAGAGGAGACTTCACTTTATCGCTTCCAAGTGGTTTGGAAGTTGTTTTGAGAAATGTTTTGTATGCTCCTAGTTTGACTAGGAACATTATTTCTGTGCACCTTCTTAGACAATGTAACTTTGACTTTAAATTTGTAAAATCAGAAATGCATGTATCATCTAATGGTATCTTTTATTTTAAAGCTGTACCAAACAACGGTATTTATGAATTGGTTCATGACAATACCTCAAATAGCTCATTATATCAAACTTCCACTAAAAGACTCAAAAAGGATTTGAGTGATTCCTACATTTGGCATTGTCGTCTGGGACACATAAACAAGAATCGTGTAAATACTCTCCAAAAGAATGGTCTTTTGAAAACAAATGAGTTAGGTTCGTTTGATGAGTGTGAATCTTGTATTCAAGGCAAAATGACCAAAGAACCTTTTAAAGGTACAAATGAAAGGGCTAAGGACTTGTTAGGTATCATACATACGGATGTATGCGGACCTCTCAAGCCCACTAGTAGGAATAGTGAAAGGTACTTCATTACCTTTACCGACGATTTTAGTCGATATGGGTATGTGTATCTAATGAAACACAAACATGAAGCCTTTGAAATGTTCAAGGAATTTCAAAATGAAGTACAAAATCAGCTCGACCGAACAATCAAGGTACTCCGCTCCGATAGAGGAGGCGAATACCTAAGTGATGCTTTTCAAAGTCATCTTAGAGATTGTGGAATTATTTCACAGCTCACTCCTCCTGGTACTCCTCAACATAACGGAGTATCCGAGAGGAGGAATCGAACACTGTTGGACATGGTTCGATCAATGATGGCACGAAGCTCACTACCACCATCATTTTGGGGATATGCGCTACTTACAGCGGCTCGTATTTTGAATATGGCCCCGACCAAAAAGGTGGATCGAATACCCTATGAAGTGTGGCATGGAAAGGTTCCATCCTTTTCATATTTAAGGGTATGGGGATGCATAGTTTATGTTAAACGTGACACCCCAAATAAGCTTGAGGCTCGATCCATCAGGTGTATCTTCATAGGATACCCAAAGGATGATATAGGATATATATTCTATGATCCCAGTGAACAAAAGGTGTTTGTTTCACGCAAAGGATACTTCTTAGAAACTAAGTTCCTTATGGAAGGACCTAGTGAAAAGAGAGTGGAACTTGAAGAGGTTCAAGAATCACTGGATGATACACAATTGGTCGATACTAGTTTTCAACACGAGGATGTTGAAAGTGATCAAATGGTTGATCATACACACGTTGCTCGCAGATCTAGTAGGATTAGTCAACCTCCCGAGAGATATGGATTTCTCGTGGATGATTGCTACTTGGTCGATTCGGATGAACCGATCTCCTACAAAGATGCTATGTCACAACCTGATTGTGACAAGTGGCTTGAAGCCATGAGCGCCGAGATGCAATCCATGCACGATAACCAAGTTTGGGAATTGGTTGATCGTCCACTTAACTCCAAACTGGTTGGATGTAAGTGGGTCTTCAAGAAGAAGACCGATATGCATGGAAATTTAGATACTTACAAAGCACGACTTGTAGCAAAAGGTTTCACGCAAACTCAAGGGATTGATTATGATGAAACCTTCTCGCCGGTCGCGATGCTTAAGTCGATCAGGATATTATTTGCCATTGCAGCTCATTTTGATTATGAGATATGGCAGATGGATGTCAAGACCGCTTTTCTTAATGGATATCTTGAGGAAGATGTCCATATGGTTCAGCCTGAAGGTTTTGTCGATCCATCTAATCCTGACAAAGTATGTAAGTTAAGGAAATCAATCTACGGGTTGAAACAAGCATCACGGATGTGGAATCATCGTTTTAATGAAGAAATCAAAGCGTTTGGTTTCGTCCAAAACGGTGATGAGGCGTGTGTGTATAAATGGGCTAGTGGGAGTATAGTCATGTTCCTTATTTTGTATGTCGATGATATACTTTTATTTGGAAATGATATACCAAGTATGGAAAGCGTTAAAACGTGGTTAAGTAGTCGTTTCTCAATTAAGGATCTTGGAGAAGCGACATATATCTTGGGAATAAAGGTCTACAGGGATAGACAAAGGAAATTGATCGGACTCAATCAAAGTGCATACATTGATAAAATCCTGAAAAGGTTCAGGATGGAAAACTCTAAGAAAGGTTTGGTACCTATTCCTAGAGGAACCGTGTTAAGCTCATCCCAAAGTCCTAGCTCTAAGGAAGAGCAGGATAGGATGAAGCATGTTCCTTATGCTTCTGCAATAGGATCTATTATGTATGCAATGATGTGCACTAGACCGGACGTCTCGTATGCTTTAAGCATAACGAGTAGATACCAGCACAACCCAGGTGACAGTCATTGGATGGCTGTCAAGAATATATTAAAATATCTTAGAAGGACTAAGGATATGTTTTTAATATATGGGTCTGGTGAGGAGGAACTCGTCGTAAAGGGTTACGTGGATGCGAGTTTCCAAACTGACCGAGATGATTCTCGGTCACAGTCGGGATATGTCTTCATTTTGAATGGAGGCGCTGTCTCTTGGAAGAGTTCGAAGCAGGATGTTGTCGCGTTATCCACTACAGAATCTGAGTACATCGCCGCTTCAATGGCAGCCCAAGAGGCTGCATGGATGAAAAAGTTCATCATGGATCTAGGGATTATCTCTACCATTCAGGAGCCCCTAGAGATATTCTGTGACAATGAGGGTGCTATTGCACAGATCAAGGAGCCTCGTGCTCATCAGAAAACGAGGCACATTGAGCGCAGATTCAACTACATAAGGGATGAAGTTGAAAAGAGAAAGATATGTATTCATAAAGTTCATACCGATCAAAATATTGCGGACCCACTCACGAAGCTCCTCGATAGGCCAAAGCATGAGGGTCATGTTTGTGCATTAGGACTTCGGTATTCTAGTGAGTGGATTTAATCTGTATTTAGTGTTTGTATAAGAACGAATGTAATGGGTATCTCATGAAAATTAATTATGTTTTAATTATTCAATGAGTTATGTTCTATATTTGCATGTTTAATCCATGAATGACTTATGTTGTTCTAAACGTCCGTAGTCGATCATACTTGTGGGAACAAGTATGAAGTTAAGACTATTATGAACCCGGATTGGTTGATATTCATGTGATGAATATAGGGCATGGGTTTGCCACCAAGGTTCATAGATATTTGTGGGATACAAATATTGGACATGATCCGCTCTCAAGGATCACTGCATGGAGTTAGTGCAACTGATCATAAGTAATCCTTGAGTAAAGGCGAGTATCATTGTGTCCTTTGACCTAAGATGCATATTGGATCTGGTTTTTCATCAAGTCTGATATCTTGACTCTCTTCTTTGTTATTTCAGTAACACGATGACGTGTAAGAAAGAGCTCAGATATCATATGAGATGTCAACGAGGATGTATGCAGTCAAGATGGAATTTGTTCCTCTTATGTGTTGAGAGTTTAGATGTCTAAGGCCTGTTAAGTTAAATCATTAAGAGAATGATCACTCTGTGTCTCTTCGATTTGACAGGACATCTAGTAACAAAGGGATATAATGATAAGACTTACCTATATCATATCAAGTATGGACTTGAAGGGGATGATGTTATTGAATGACACTTAGTCAAACACACCAGGGGTGGTGACCTGTTGTTAGGCGGTATTCACCATTAGCATTAACTTCTTATGAGTCACGTGCAAGTGGGAGATTGTTGGAATACCATATGCCCGAGACACATAATTAGGTTAATGTGACTAATTGTGTTTGATCCAAGTCGGGTCATACCCAATAACGAGTTAGACACACACCAATTATGTATTTGTTAAGATAAGATCTATGAGACAAATACAGAACACGATACATTCAGAAAATCGGGTTTCTGAATACTTACTTGAAAGTGTTAAATAAATTAATTGGTTAATTTATTTATTCAAATAATTATTATTGGAATGATTATTTAACTATATGTTCTTTTGTAAAATGGTTTATAAAAGATGGGGTGTTTATATATTTTATAAAGTATAAAATAAATAAAAATATATATATATATATATATATATATAATTTTGGGGCCGGTTTTGGGTGGGCCCCACACCCCAAAGTTATGGTCAAATTTTTGTCAAGGATTTGGTGGATGTTGAGTGTATTCTACTTGACTAAAACCTAACACAAAGATATGATGGTTTTAAAAAGGATTTGATCATTATTATATAGACTTTCAAGTAACAAAGTTGAACAAGTCTTTCTTTCCTTCTTGTTTTACTACTCACGGCCAAAGGAAAAAGGAAGGCTCGGGTCTCGGTTTTTCGTGTTCAAGCTTCCTAACATAGCTCGGTGTGTGTTGGAGGCTCGGGGTACATTCCGTTTGAGGATTTTCCTTTGAAAGTCTAGCATCAACATCATCATCTTCTTCAACATCAACTACACTCTTAAAAGGTTAAGAATGTAAGTGTTTATAGCTTTGATAGTTTAGCTTTTCCGTATTACTTGATCCTTGCCTCGGGTTTCTAACATATAGATTATTGGTAATCTTATGACATGAATAAACTAGGTTGTTCATGAACACATATCATATAAACTTGTAATATATATATATATACATATGGATAGATATGTTTAGTTTGTAAATATCACGCTTCCGCCTTAATTGTGACTAGTTAAATGGTTAACTAAGTATATATTTTCCATAGAAACCCAACATTTATTACTTTTAAAATGCAAATACAAATTATTCTTACTAATATATGTATTTTAGTAAATTATTTATATCTTATGAATTAATCCATAAGATATTTTAATATGTATATTATTTTTTTATTTTACTTTTTAACAACCCTCTATCCTAGTGTTCACAATAAGAAATTGAAATCACGTAACTTCTCTTGATCCAAATTAGGAAAATTGGCTCTGTATTTAAACCAAATGAATGAGGCAGCCTTAATGTTTTCAACGAAAGCAGTTTTGAAATTGGTTTATTGTTGGAAACAAATTCATTCCTTGCTATCCAAATCAGCTAGCATGTAATCGCAATTCGCAACAAACGTCTGCAACGCTTGTTTGTGTCTGGTGAGAAATATGCCTTTTCGGTATGCTTCACCAATTCTTTTAATGTCCAAAAATGAGTATTAACTAGAACATTAATCCACCTGAATGATTAACAAAACCTATGCATGCTGCTAGCTAGTAGGTGATCCACGGTTTCGTCGAATCCTCCACACAACACATATGTACGCCAGTATCAACAGAAATACTTCTTGCTACCAAAAACGACCCTCGTCGGAATGCGGCTCAACAAAGCTCTCCAAAGTATAAATTTATAACAATTTTTAGATATTATTTATTTTTAGTTGAATTCTAAACTGAACCAGGAGTATACTTCTTTTGATATATAAGGTTCTATGAAAATATACCGTTACTGACTTATTTTTTATTTTATTTTGTTTTTTTAGCAACAAAATTCCATTTGTACTTGCATTTGGAAAATCACAACCTCACGTTATAATTACAACATTTGACAATATTTGAAAATCACAACAAAATTCTCAACCGATTCTCTATCCCATCTCTATACTTACACTAAAGAACATTATATTTCTTTCTTCTGTTTAATTAAATAATATTTTTTTGTACTTTAATTATTACAGTTTTCTCTCTCCACCCTATAATTTACAAAAAAATCACTGTCTTTTTTCCAAATTTACAAAAGGTCACTACATTTTCTCTCTCCACCCTATAATTTACACTCACAACCACTCAAAACACCACCCTATAATTTACAAACTCCCCTCATAAAATTTTGAGGAACCAAATGAAAATACTGTAACACTTATGAAATTGATAATTTGATACCACGTACTATGTAGATTTGCTTTCTACTCTTGGATGATTTTGGTTTAGTGGTCTACGTTGATAGATCACATTCATGTCACATCTAGCTAGGTGCGGTCTTTGCTAAATGTGCAAATTTTAAGGGAAATTAATACTCAACCTTCGCCACATATTAATCTTTTTTATTATAATCATGACTTTAAACTACTAAGTAATCAGTTCGTTGTGAAAAACCAAACTACGTACGGCTGGGTTAATTGGGTTTCTGAAAATGTAAACATTTTTTTTTGTTAGAAATCTGTACGAAAAAGGATAGCAACCTGGGTTGGGTTGTCAAGACGGAACGCCAACGTTGGTTCGGTTATTTGTCCATTTTGCTTGAAGCACGGCGAGATGGTGGATCAATTGTTAACCATTTGCTCTATGGCAGATTATGTTCGGCAGATAATTTCTAGATGGTGAAAGTTTCCTCCTTCTTTGCTTTCTGAATTTTAGACGTCATGGAGTTACAACATATCATTATTGCAAAGGCCGAACAACAAACATGATAACCCAATCAATATACCTGAGTTACGATATGGAGTCTACGGAATGCCTAAACAAAATAGAAAGATATTCGAAGGATACTTCATCAAAGAATCTTGGTGTTTATTGTAAGAGCATTAACTAACTAAACCATACTATATATAACCTAATGCTCAATAATAGACATCGGGACCTATAAATAATTCATTAACTACCGCAAAAACAAATACTTAAACTTATACATATTCATATCCCTATTCCTCGCAGAAGAAATAATAATAATAATAATAATAATAATAATAATAATAATAATAATAATAATAATAATAATAATAATAAAAACATGGTAACACGCTCATTTATTTGGTGCCCTTTTTGCAATAGCCCGGAGACAGCGATCATCTTCTAACTTGGTATAAAATGACAATAACTATTTGGTAATTAATTAATTAATGGTGTAAGACACAAAACGTTTATGCTTTCTCTATCAAAGACCTTCTTGAATGCCATAAAACCTTGTTAGAAATCCAAATGATAATATGAAACAGTAAGCAAATAAAGTAAGAGATGGTAACAGCGAATTGAGCTTGTGTTTGACATAATTCCCTTAAACAGATTCGCGGTCTGTTCCCAGGGTACGCTAGCTTGAAGCAGCAACAGCCGAACTTGATTACCTGTCTGAAACGAAAACGGAGCAATGTTGTAGCAGAGAGATTGAGAGTGATATTGTTTTTGTGTGTTTCGAAAAATAGTTGCGGGCCCGGGTTTTCAAAGCTGCATTCGTGTCCATGGGACGTGCAGGCACTCATTCGAAGAAATTACAGTCCAGAAACCCAATTTTGAGCGAGGGTAGGCCTTGTGGTAAAACATATCATAAAGTTTCAATGGAGTAGTAAAAGGTTTTACCTTATATAAGCAACGACTCTTTTTGTTCCCACACCAATTTGGGACAAACATTTACCACATTCACATTTAAAACTTTTATTCACACTCATACCCAAAACTTTGTTGGCCCAGACGGATCAAACAATCAAATTGAACGAACAAACAAACAAATGAACACGAGATATTGGGGTCACAACTCTCGACTCTTTTCATATAACCAAACGAACTTATCAAACGAGCATCACGAACTTAACGAACTTATCAAACTTACATTGGAGAAGAGACTTCTCTTGACTCACAAAAATACAATAATCTAGAGCCCTATTTATAGATCTAATAAACTTGTTTTTCAAGGCTAACCTAACTTGAAAACCAAGACAAACTTATTTTAAAATAATCCATAATATTCTTACCATACTAAACAAATATTAATATAAAACTTAACAAAACAAACCCCAAACTTTAATCACTTAACAAATCAAGATTAGGTCTTCAAACTTCCAACAAACCTTACTTAAAATTTGTTGAAATGAAGTTGGTCCATGCAGTGATTCTCACAGAAGTATCATTTTCCCCTTCTAATTTTCACAAAGTGTATTATTATTGTTTTGTAGTAAGTATAAAAGGTTATATAAATTAGTATATTCTTTTTCAAAAATTAAAATTCACAAGTTTGGGTGACAGTTAATTTACACACAATTTGTCCAAAATGATACTTCGAGCGGCCTGTTGGTAAAATAAATATAATACTATTTTAGTAAACCTTCATTATGTTAATACAATAAAAGATATTTGTGATATAAACTTTACCAACATTGTTTGTTAAGAAATAATATAAAATTGCAAATATCTTACATGATTGATTAGCTTTATTTAATAAAGCTGTGTGTGTATGTAGAGGTGCACAAACCGGTTTTTTTAAAAAAACCGGTTCGGTTATTAACCGGACCGGTTTTTTTGGCCCGGAAAAAAACCGGTTCGGTTAATAACCGGACCGGTTAATAACCGGTTTTTTTCTGTCAAAACCCTAACCGGTCTAACCGGTTAGGACCGGTTTAGAAACCGGTTAGAACCGGTTAATAAACCGGTTTTTTTATTAACCGGTTTTTTTTATTAACCGGTTTTTTTTTTTTTTTAAATTTCGCGGTTTCAAATACGAATATTTGTTTTTTATATTTTGTACTTAATGAACACCATTATTTTTTCACAGTATAAACAAACCGGTAACTACAAGGCAAAACGGACTGACCGAAGCCATTCTTTGCTTTCGTTGTTAGGGTTCTTTGCTTGGAAGATGAGTATGAGTGTGTGTTGGTGAATGTGTTTTCAACAAACCAAAGATTAAAAACACATAACTTTCATTTATAGTTTTTACATTAAAAATACAAACATTAAATCGTTATCGCATATTCGTAACTCAAAAATACAAACATTAAATCATTAACACTGAAGAAATCTCTGCCAAGAACTGTTGTTCATGATTTAACTCAAAAATACAAACATTAAATCGTGAACTAGCAGATGCTCCTGTTGTTTCCAATCGCAGTTTGTTCATGATTTGCCTCCATGTTTGCTGTTTCTTTAACTAAATTAGAAAAATCCAAATCAACAAGTAAATAAGAGCACATATTAGGAAGAAGAATGCTTAGACACGATTACATAACAACTTGCTGTTTCTTACTCATGATTTGCCTCCATGTTTGCTGTTTCTTTAACTAATTTTCTTCGCTACCCGATCCCGAGCTATTTCTTAGTTAATCGTCGTACGCGGCTTCTTCATCGGTCATTGGTTGAGTGTGTCCTTCATTGACCTCGTCTTCATACAAGCCCGCTTCATACTCCATTTCCCCCTCGAGTGAGCGTTGATGTTGTGCCCTATCTAAAGAGTCCAAGTAATCCTTGTAGCAAATCGACATCTCTATAGCTGGTGCAGTGAGTCGAGTGGTAATGTGGTATAATTGAGTGTGAGATAACAAAATAATCGCGTATGAAATAAACGTTTAGAGCTAGTAGAGTTGTATAATCGAGTGTGAGCTAACCTACCCAACCTAAACTATATATAGTTGTTTGTGGGGGTAAAATGTTAAAAAAAACGGCTAGAAATCAAGAAAAAACGGGCAAAAAAGGACCCAAACGGTCATATGGCCGTTTTATAACGGTCAAAAACCGGTTAACCTAAAAACCGGTTTAGGTTAACCGGTTTTTGACCGTTAACCGGTTAACCGGTTTTTAGGTTAACCGGTTTTTTAATAACCGGTTTTTAAATTTAACCGGTTTTTTTACTAACCGGTTCAATAACCGGTTTTTGTCCACGAATGAGTAACCGGAGTACTAACCGGCGGTTCAATAACCGGTCTAACCGGTTTTTCTATTAACCGGTTTTCGGTTAAACCGACCAAACCGGTTCTATAACCGGTTTTTTTGAACACCTCTATGTGTATGTATCAACTCAATCTACCTCTAACTCATATTTATATAATTTTTAAAACAATTACATAACGGAAAAATTTTCAAAATAGCCCAATTTTAGAGAGAGGCTCCAAATATATCCCTTCAAAATTCAAATTTTCTATTTGTCCCTTTACTAACTCGTCTTCATCTCTACGTTAGAAAATCGAGACGACATGTTTCTTAACTCGTCGTCTTCCCGCCATATTAGCTCATAACCTGTCGCCTCCCCACCATGTTAGCTCAAAACCCATCGTCTTCCCTCCATGTTAGCTCAAAACGTGCCGTCTACCCGACCTGTTAGCTAAAAAAATTAATCTAATATTAATATATCTTGTTATTTAAAAAATTATACCTAAACAAGCGACACATAAAATGATTTGATGGTATGTATGAGTTTTCTAAATCATATTATCATCCAAAATCCAATATACAAGAACTTAAAAATCAATAAATTTATAATATTCAAATATTTTTTAATTAAGTTTTGGATCCATGTTTTTAGTAAAGATAAGATAGAATTTTGTTTTTAGCTAACATAACGGGAAGACGACGAGTTTTGAGCTAACATGGAGGGGAGACGATAGGTTTTGAGCTATCATGGCAGACAGACTACGAGTTATGAGTTAATTTGGAGATGAGTTGGCGAGTTAAGAAACATGTCAATTTTCTAACGTAGAGGTGAAGACGAGTTATTAAATGGACAAATGAGGAATTTGAATTTCGAAAGTTGGAATCTCTCTCTAAAATTGGGCTATTTTAGGAATTTTCCCATTATATAATGCACTGACATAAAAGTAGTCAGTAATGTATTAGGGAAAAACAAAACTATTTTTCCGTGAATGTGGTTGTCGTTGAAAAGAAAATAGAAGTTACATGTGCTAATCATCACATTGTATGATGAGTATTATTATAAAACTCGAAAAAAACTCTAAATAACTAACGGTTTTTTATAAAAATAATTGGTAATAATTCGCACCAATAATGCAGCATATATAACACTTTTAATTTTCACTTTTATTGGTATGAATAGTTTCGCTTAAATCAAATGAAATTTCATTCGTCCTTTAACTTTTAACTTTCATTTATGTCATTTTATAATAAGCTAAAACATTTTGGTTTGGATATATATCAGTAAATGGTTCATTAGGAGCAGACGATGTTACCATACAGTTACAATGCAATTGTTTCTAGTTACGAAAATAAAATTTATGAATGTCATTAATCACATAACCATCATGAATTATTATCCACACTCATTGAAATGAGTGGAATGAAAAAGGAAAGAAAGAAATTGTGAATTGTCACTTTAACTTCTCGTTAAAGCATCACCCCATACTCCCTCCCCACCCTGCCTTTAAATACTCATATCCCTTAGCTTCTTCCTCCAACACAACACAACATAAAAAACCACCAATATCTTCATTGTACTTCAATCTCTTTCCCATTTCAAAAAACCTTAAATCCAACAACAAACAAACAAACATGGAACAAAACCTACCACTAGTTGCAAAGAAAGTACAAAGCTTAGTACGTACCATTCTCTTCATGATCAAGAAAAAAATATCCAAATCCAAACTATTACTCGATCTCGATCAAGCGCGGTAACCTGAGCGGAAAACCCTTACACCACCACTCTCCTAATTTCACCTTCCCATCACCACCAACAAAAGATTACTATGAATTCAGTTGTAGTAACACCCCAATTAATCCACTCTCTCTATTCACCACCCTCAAGAAACACCATGATTACAAAAAGACCTCAAAAAACAAGTCCGTTAATATTAACGAAAGCCATGATCAAATATTTGTTGACCCTTCGGTGATAAAGGCGCTTGAGATGCTGACCTCCGCGTCTCCAGCGGCTAGGCAGTTAAGGGTGACCGACTCGCCGTTTCCGTTAAGTAACGGGGAGGAGGATAGCCTTGTGGATGAGGCAGCTGAGAAGTTTATAATGAAGTTTTATAGCAATTTGAGACGACAAGGTTAAATAGTGGGTGTGAAGTGTAAATGCTGGAATTATCAAGGGGTTGTTATGCATAATATATCTTGTGCTGTGTTTGGTTTGTAGTTGCAGCCAGTGTATTTGTTTGGAAAAATCTCTGATAATTGTGTGTACTAATAATATAATACTATGCTATAGTTAATATCTTTTTATTTAAGAAATAAATGAGTAACAGTTTATATATTTTCTATACTTTTTACCTGTGACTAAATCTCTTATCCTTGAAATCTTGATGTGTAACACCCCGGCTTAAAGCGGAATACGCTTGGGTGTAACCTACAGATCATTCAAAGCTCGTAACGCTATTAAAGTGACAATAATTATATTTAATGCATTTCATATCATCAAAAGTACACATATTGTTCATAAATAAAAACAAAAGATAACACTTCATCGAAAAGTATACAAGTTCTTTATTTCAAATATCCTAAGGCAAAATAATGAACTTCGTCCTTAGCACACCATCGGTTCAACCTGTAACACGTTGAAAATAATATATTTTGTCAACAATTAAGTTGGTGAGTTTTCATAAGTTTTTGCGTATACATCTATATAGGAAACTCGCATTTCAACAATCGTCATGCAATAAGTATTCAAGCGTAAAGTAAATGAAATCAAATAGCGTCGTCCTCCCGTTCATTTGGCCGAAGCCGTTGAAGTCGGGGAAATGAGAACCACCTTACGTAAACAACCGAAGTCGTAACGTTAGACGGCGCGGGTACATCCCGTCGGACCCTCCCACTATGTGTATGCGTTTGCATTTGTGTAACTTCCACCATAAAAACAATAAACACATTGCAAGCAAGTTCACGTATAATCATAAATAATATGCACGAACAATATTAACATGCACGATATAAATGAATCGGTTTGTAAACAATCACATAACTAACGAATGAAAAACTTGTAACGTGCTACCCCCAAAATATTATAAAACGTTAAAATGAGGTTATGAAGAACTCACTTGGAATAAGGAATAAGGTATGAGAAGACGGTAAAAGTTAGAGCAAGCTAGTTGGTCCCGCGATAATTCCCGACAATTTGTCCTAATTATTTAAGTGTAAATGAAATAAATATTTAAACAAACTAAATGAATCAAGACACAAAGGGATGAGTTTGCAACGGATTTGGGGTCGTTAACATATTAGATATATTTTATAGTTTATTGATAAAGGTGAAATCAAATTTTATTAATTTTAATTATTAGAAAAAAATGAAAGGTTATATTTGTTTATTAAAGACAAACATTTAAGATATAATTACCGACTTATCTATAAATCATTTTATTTGATAGATTAACGAGACTTCATTTAGAAAGATAAGTTACACCTTTATTATTATTATTATTATTATTATTATTATTATCATTGTTATTTAAAAAAAAAGTATATATATATATATAGATATATAAGATTATATATATTTATATATTTAAATATATGAATTCGAAATTTTATTTTAGAAATTTATTGATGTTCGGTTTGCTTAAACGAGTGTAAACAATATAGGGTTTTTATATAATTTAATTAATAATATTAATTAGAACAATAAAACTATTTTAACTAAAAAAATAAACAAAATCGGAAAAAGGGGAATCGAACCCGCGCCGCTGGCTGGTTCAGGTATTTCATGTAATGTGCACTGGTTCAGGTATTCGTAAATATACCCAGAAAATAATACATATAACCCGTTATGCAAACCAAACCCCCAACCTTATGAACCCTAGAAATTTCAATTGGATCATACACCCTCTGTCAATCAAAATTGACAGAGGGGTTTTGTAGATGTCAAAATCGAGATCTACATGCATGTTCCAATTACCTGTAATGGTTAAGAATGGATCAAGAACGAGGACCTAAAGCTTCGGCTCAAAGGTGAGATCAAACGAGTACCAGAATTGATTCAACAAAGCAATTAGGATGGGGTTTAGTTTCGTGATAGTGAGAAGATGGTGTGGTGCTTGTGAATTGGATTTTTGGCATGTATATATAGGCTAACAAGATCAAAAACGTCCGCGGCCTTTGTTGACGCGATTTTGGTTATTATAAGTCAATTAACGAGTCGTTACTCGTTTTTAATGACAATGATGATTTGCATAGGTTACGGATTAATCAATACACCATGATTTACGGGCTAATTGCATCGAAACGGAAAGAGGGGGGGGGGGGGGTCGGCTGTTGACGGGGGAGAAGAAGGAAAAAGAAAAAAAATATATTATTTTTCACAAGTATTGCAAATAAGTCCTTGTGGTTTGGGTTGGGTCCAGAAATTGATTAAACTGAAGCTTATGGTCCAAAAGTGAAATTACTCGATTCTTTTACGCGTAAGAACACAATAAAACAAAACCGAAAGACATAATAAATACTCTTACGTTTTTAATATATATGGAGATCCGATTACAAAACGGTTAAATAAAACAAATACATTTATTAAACGAGAGAAAAAAAAAGACGAATGTCACATAATGCAAGACTACAAGTACGTGAAGTACAAACCAATTATTCATAAGTAACTTTTTTTATTTAGGAGCGCCTTCACTATTTAAACACCAGGTCCTACTTTCAGACATCATGTGGCCATATGACACATATTCAAGTCGTACAAATCAATAGGACTTGCACAAAAGTCATATAGATCAGTATGACTTACACAAGCGTCAGATGTCATTAGATAAATGGATAATGTATGAGCAACACCAATATGACTTGTATTGTTAACTATACAAGTATTATACACTTATACAAGTCGTGCTTTTAATATTTTTTCCTAAACAATCATATAGGTTTATTTGACCCGTATAAGTAACTATACATGTAGCTAGCATATGCCAATACTATTCATTTATTCTTATCAGTGTTTTATTATTATTATTATTATTATTATTATTATTATTTTGTAACTTTTGATAGTTTAGAACGGGTACATACCAATTGCTTTTTACTAATAATGAAAGTTTTTTTTATTTTTTTATGTGAATAATTTTTTTGGTTAAACTTTTTGATACAAGATAAATAAGCAATATAAGTAACAAAAACATACATTAAACAAGATACACGAAATAACAAACCTAAGTACACAAACACTAAATTTCATAATCAAGATATGGTTGTGACTGATCTATATGCTATCGTGTTTTAAACCATCATGGCACGCCCACTCAGGCTGCCAACCAAAAAAACCATTGAAGCATGTTCTCCATCAGATCTACATGACGACTCGGATGCTGGAGCTAGGGGTGTTCAAAAGAATCCGAATCCAAATCTGTATATGAAATTTCCGAAAATCCGAATTATCCAAAAATTCGGATTCAGATAGTGATTTTGAAAATTTTCGGATAGTTTGGATATCCGAACTATACGAAATATATTTTTTTTTAATTATTAGATAACAAATATTATCTACAAATTTCGGAAAATTTTGGATATTTTGGATAATTTTAGGATATTTCGGATCATTTTCGGATATTTCGCATAATTTTTGGATATTTCGGACAATTATCCGAATATTTTGGATATCCGAAATATTTTTAAAAGTAGTTCTTTAAATTTTTTTTATATTTATTATTTTTTTGATATTTCGGACATCCTGTTCACTATCCGATCGGATAACCCAAATTTCGGATTCGGATAGTGAAATCCACTATCCGAAAGGTCCGAATATCCGAAGTTCGGATATCCAAAAGTCAGGATATCCAACTTTGAACATCCCTAGCTGGAGCGCCTCATTGACTCGGTGGGGGGACTCTAGCAGTCCGGATAAGATGCCGACGTTGATGTAGAGACGGCTCAGGCTCATGTTGCTGGCGAGGTGAATATTGCTGCTAAGGTGGCTACTGATCGATCAAGTAGATATACACATATATTTTTTTGAACAACCATGTTAGTTTCAACTAATGAGATGCTCCCAAAAAGGTACATATGTTGGAAATAGGGGACCGGTTCGGTTAATTTAACGTGACCGACCGAATTACGACTCGTGAGAGTTACACCTTGGGCAACGAACTAAAATCCACTTAAAATAGTTTAACCGGTAATAACGAAGATTGAGGGGATTAATTATTTATACTAATTATAAATAATTAATAATATCTATAGTTTATCTAATAAACTTAGTTTCAGGCTTTAATCGAGCTGGGCTTTGGGTTCGTTTTGGTTTTATTATTTATCAATATAAATCATATATATAGATAATAACCAAAACATTCTTGAATGTCAAGAAAGGCAGCCGCAAGCAAAGTTCCTACGTGACATCTCTTCACATAGTTAAAAGTCTTAGCCGGACGCTACGCATCGATCGCCTACCGTCCGCACTTCCGCCAAGCTGCTGCTAGCCTTGCTGTTGCTGCCGGATCCCACATTGATATCTCCGCTGCCACGGGACAGCCACTATCGGCGCTGCTTTCGCGTACCGCCGTCGCCGCTTGCTCGTTTGGTTCGTCACCTAGCATCGTTCGTTGAACCTCGGTGTATCAACCGGTTATTCATTAACCGAGGTATATATTTATATCATCGCTAGTTAATAATAAATTGTTTATTATATCTGTGCTCGTATGATTTGTAACCGGATCATGTCGGGTTAGTTTCGGTGCTGGTTGCTCGTTTTATTCCACTGCGTATAATTATTAATTAATGAGATTAATGCATTATTTGCCACGTTTATTGAACCGGTTTTAATAAACAAAATTTTAACTGATCACCACTGAAACCCAACAGTGGTATCAGAGCCTTGGTTACAACATACGAGTCGAATCCGACAATTTTACCGGTTCTACATCATAAACTTCAAGGTAGTTGACGTTTTTGATCTAGATAAAATATTAGGACAATTTAGTTTGGTCAAAATTTTATTTATTTTATTTGACCAAAATTATTACCCAACTTATTTTCGTTGAATATGTAAATCTGGCGCGACCTTGCTTGTTTGGTTGAATGATTTTTATTTTGGCCATATGGATGGTTCAAAATTTGTATTTAGTTTTCGGTTTTTATTTTATGGTTTTTGGCCACCTTGATGGTTCAAAATTGTAATCGATAGGGTTTAGTTTTTCATTACTTGTATTAGCGTAATGTTGTAATGAAGAAGACCCGAAGGAAAACCGAGGAGGAGCTCATGGAGTTCTTGAAGTCAGTGGGAGTTACCAAAGATGACTGGATGCACCAAAAGTCCATCCTTGTGGTTGTTTTGTGTTGTGACCCCTTGATCCGATTGACCTTGCTAATAGGCTCTAGCAAGGTCAATCACTAATCTTGGCCATTTAAGATTTACATATTCTTATTTGCTATTGTGGTTGCTTGCTTAATTATAATAGGTTATAATACCACCAACCTAATACCAAATATTTTAAAATAAATTAACTAATCATGTTTTGCAAAATTAAACTAAATTTAATTTTTCATAACTAATAACTTAATAGGTAAAACTATTAACTTAAAATTGGTTGGTATTATCGCGACAAACTTAGTTTTAATAGGTTATATGAAACTAAGTGTCCTGAGTGATGAAAGGGTTCATCGAGTTGTCCCTATCAATAAAGTAAAACTGGACTTTTACTTTATTCGGTAATATTTAAAATTAATCCCAATTTAAATCAATAGTCTATGCCATCCTATTACAAGTCACACTTGAGGCATACTGCGAAACTTCATGTGTTTGGAGCTACAGCACCGCACTTGATTTCTAGCATATCCCTTCAAGGTGAAAGGGTTTCGTTGACACATTCGGCCCTTTCACAAGTGATTATACTAGGGCGACTATTACTTTACTCTCCTGTTACGTGCTACAGTTGTCTTGAAACTAAGATAGGCATAGATGAGTTTGTTATTGTTGATGGGTCATATTGCCGTTACTAGCTAATAAAGAGTTTCCTCTTGGGTGTATATAAAGAGACAGAAAGATTAACATTATAACCTAACCACATATACATAACAATTTTGTGTGTCTCCTCTCTTCTAAAACCGGGTCCTCTCAAGAACCCCAACACCATTCTTAACTATATATCCTAAAGGGGAACTCGACCAAGTTGACAACTATGTAGTCTACATCCTTCTCTGATGCAGTTACTACTCTCCATATTGTAACAGGCACGCATGTGATTAATGGGTTTATCATATTATCACGTTTTCCATTATTACTATGAGGAATTGATCAACAGAAAACAATGAATATGAGAAATAGACAAATTACTTTGATGCCTAGAGATCATACTTTAATGAAGTCACCCGTAATTTTACTTTTATGTAACGGGCTTGGCGCGCATAATCATTTATCGACGTCAATATATAATCAAGGCCTTCCTAATCTCCCCACGAAGCGAAGCGAAACTTTGCTTGCAACTCTTAGTAATGTTCTCAAATATATACCATTTACATGGTAATTTAGAAGCATATGTGAATACAACTTGACATGTATTCATCAGAGCAAATACAAACGTTGTATGTACTTGTCTAATGTCTCTCTTAGTTTGGTTAACACCTATGTAAATTTATCCTCATTTTCTTTAGTTACAAATGCAAATGTTGTATAAAAACTCTTCTTTTTTTGTGTCTATACGTGTTGTGTCTATTATCAACACATATGGGAACACACGCCATATCCTATACGAGGTTTGATAAAGAAAGAATAACTCCTCCAAGCCTTACTTGATGGATTTGTGCGAAGGTCATGAACATAACCATTATCATGGATGAGTTTGTAAAGAGCCTACATTGGATTTAATCCTTGGTGGTTGTCGTTACATATCCTTTGGGTTCGTTGTACACAAGTATGTTCTGAGCAATGGTGCTTTTCTTTAGTTTTTGTCCCGTAAAGATGATAGAATGCCACTTAGTTGTATATTATGTTTTGTCAGCTCTCCACATACACTTTTCATTATCAAACAATCTCATTGCATATAGATTGTCCAAAAACAGAGTTGAGCGTAGTAATGTAAATGTCATTGAAACGCAAGGTTTCTTCCTTTTCATTGGCTTTTTTTATATTCATTTAAATTTAACATATTTATAGTTGCTACGCGGTTATTTGTATTAACGATTTTAACAATTTTGTTTCTTTTTTTTCATGACTTAACGTGCCATTGCATTTACTTTAATTTAAGCTTTTTAACGAATTTGCCTAGCTTCCACATGACATAAATTATATTCAAAAACCAAATCATGTTTCCATTGCAACACGCGCCCCATAATGCTTGGTTACACTTGATTGATTTGAAGTGACTAATGGACGGAATGAAAAAGGAAAGAAAGAAAGAAACGAAATGCGAATTGTCACTTTAACTTCACGTTAAAGTAACACACCACCACTTCCATTCCCAATCTTGCCTTTAAATACCCGTCATATATATTACTCCAACACAACATAACACAACATCAAAAACCTTAAATCCAACAGCAAACAAAAATGGAACAAAATCTACCACTAGTTGCGAAGAAAGTACAAAGCCTAGTACGTACCATCCTCTTCATGATCAAGAAGAAAATAACCAAAACCAAATTATTACTCGATCTCAACGTCATGATGAAGCGCGACAAGCTCTCCGGAAAAGCCTACTATGAATTCTGCTGCAGCAACACCCTCAAGAAACACCACAATTACAAAAAGTCCGTTAATATTAACAACGAGCGTGATCAAATATTCGTTGACTCTTCAGTAATAAAGGCGCTTGAGATGTTGACCACCGCATCTCCAGCGGTTAGGCAGTTAAGAGTAACGGAATCGCCATTTCCGTTAAGTAACGGGAAGGACGATAGCTATGTGGATGAGGCTGCTGAGAAGTTTATAATTAAGTTTTATAACAATTTGAGACAGGAAAGTTAAATTATGGGTGTGATGTGTAAGCGTTGGAATTACCAGGGTTTGTTATGCATAATATATCTTGTGCTGTGTTTGGTTTGTACTTTGTAGTTGCAGCCAGTGTATATGTTTGGAAGCTTCTCTGATAATTGTGTTATCTTTTTACTTAAAAAATAAATAATAAAAGTATTAATGCTGTAGATGTACGTGCCAAGTACAAATTAAATGATAACAAATTCCTCTATACTTTTAATAGATTTTGTATAATTAGGAATCAAATCTATACCAGAATATAATATACATGTCCGGAACAAATTCATTTATCCCATATAATATTATACAATGCAGCGTAAGAGCTCTACATGTTAAGTAAAACATATAAAATAAGACAACATATCTCAATTTCTTGGTAATTAAATGGAGTTATTTTCCCAAATTGTATTGGTGAAAAAAGTATTTACCATTTTGGTGATCTTTAAAAAACATTTATCAAACTTTTGTTGGTGGCCTGCTGAGAAAAAATATTTATCATTTTGGTATTTACCACTCATTTTGTATTCACCTTATACTTTTAAATTTAATTTTTCTATTTTTATTTTTTATCATATTTCTTATAATTTTTTAATTTGATAAATATAGCAACTTTTTGTATATCTTTTTTTGTCAGTCAACCTTTTCTTATTTTTTTTAAGTAACTTGTTCTTGAATTTTTTTTATTTCTTTTCTTATTTGATTTTTTTTTTCAAATATTTTTTTTTGTCTTTCTGTTTAAATATATTCATTTTACTAATTTTATTTTTGGGTTTAGTTTGTACCATAATGAACCTCATCAATATCATTGAGTTCATGTTAATAGCCGCCACAATATCTACGTTTTACCAATGCCTGGATTTTACTGATTTAAATTGTTATTTTAGTTTGTTTTAAATATGAGCATTTTACGAGTTTATATTTTTGGTTTAGATCTGATACAATAACAAACCTGATTGATACTGACCAAATTCGCGTTGAATAGTCGCCGCTTCTCATGGTTGTTATCGAAGTCGGGCTTTAGCGATTTTTTATATTAAATATGATAATTAATATAAACTCCTGAATAGTCGCCGCTTCTCCTGGTTGTTATGCATAATATATCTTGTGCTGTGTTTGGTTTGTACTTTGTAGTTGCAGCTAGGCTTATAAACGAACCGAACGTTCGTGAATTATTCATGAACCGTTCGACGGGAAGTTCGTTTATGTTCGTTTATTTAATAAACGAACGAACATGAACAAAAAAAATTTGTTCGTTTAATTAAACGAATGAACATGAACACATGTTCCGTTTGTTCATTTATGTTCATGAATGTTCCTTTATGTTCGTTTATGTATTAATAGAAAATAATTAAATATTATCTGGATAGGTCATCTGCTTAAAGGTTTTATATTTGTTAATTTGTGTTCATTTAAGTGTTTTCATTTAAGTTTGTTTATATTTGTGTTCATTTACATTTGCTTATACATGTTCATTTATCTATGTTCGTTTAGATTTTAAACAAACGAACACAAATGCCCATTTATAAATAAACGAACATGAACATAAATATTTGTTCGATTAAGTGTCCGTGTTCTTTTAAAGTTAAGTAAACGAGCATGAACATGCCCTTGTTTGTGTTCATTCGATTCGTTTACAAGCTTTCATTATTCACATTGATGAATACATCGGTCTCGATCTCTAGGCTCTGCCGATTTTATTTGTGTTCATTTGTGTTCGTGAACCGTTCGTGAACACATTAATTTCCTTAATGAACGAACACGAACATAAAACCTCGTTCGGTAAGTGTTCGTGAACCGTTCGTGAACACATCATTTTCTTAACGAACGAACATGAACAAGGCCTTGTTCGTGTTCGTTCGGTTCGTTTACAGCCCTAGTTGCAGCCAGTATATATGTTTGGAAGCTTCTCTGATAATTGTGTTATCTTTTTACTTAAAAAATAAATAATAAAAGTATTAATGCTGTAGATGTACGTGCCAAGTACAAATTAATTGATAAAAAATTCCTCTATACTTTTAATAGATCTTGTATAATTAGGAATCAAATCTATACCAGAATATAATATACATGTCCGGAACAAATTCATTTATCCCATATAATATTATACAATGCAGCGTAAGAGCTCTACATGCTAAGTAAAACATATAAAACAAGACAACATATCTCAATTTCCTGGTAATTAAATGGAGTTATTTTCCCAAATTGTATTGGTGAAAAAAGTATTTACCATTTTGGTGATCTTTAAAAAACATTTACCAAACTTTTGTTGGTGGCCTGCTGGAAAAAAATATTTATCATTTTGGTGTTTTTCACTCATTTTGTATTCACCTTATACTTTTAAATTTAATTTTTCTATTTTTATTTTTATCATATTTCTTATAATTTTTTAATTTGAATATAGCAACTTTTTGTATATCTTTTTTTGTCAATCAACCTTTTCTTATTTTTTTTAAGTAACTTGTTCTTGAATTTTTTTTTTATTTCTTTTCTTATTTGATTTTCTTTTCAAATATATTTTTTTGTCTTTCTGTTTAAATATATTTATTTTACTAATTTTATTTTTGGGTTTAGTTTGTACCATAATGAACCTCATCAATATCATTGAGTTCATGTTAATAGCCGCCACAATATCTACGTTTTACCAATGCCTGGATTTTACTGATTTAAATTGTTATTTTAGTTTGTTTTAAATATGAGCATTTTACGAGTTTATATTTTTGGTTTAGATCCGATACAATAAGAAACCTGATTGATACTGACCAAATTCGCGTTGAATAGACGCCGCTTCTCCTGGTTGTTATCAAAGTCGTGCTTTAGCGAGTTTTTATATTAAATATGATAATTAATATAAACTCCTGAATAGTCGCCGCTTCTCCTGGTTGTTATGCATAATATATCTTGTGCTGTGTTTGGTTTGTACTTTGTAGTTGCAACCAGTGTATATGTTTGGACGCTTCTCTGATAATTGTGTTATCTTTTTACTTAAAAAATAAATAATAAAAGTCTTAATGCTGTAGATGTACGTGCCAAGTACAAATTAATTGATAACAAATTCCTCTATACTTTTAATAGATCTTGTATAATTAGGAATCAAATCTATACCAGAATATAATATACATGTCAGGAACAAATTCATTGTATCCCATATAATATTATACTATGCAGCGTAAGAGCTCTACATGTTAAGTAAAACATATAAAATAAGACAACATATCTCAATTTCCTGGTAATTAAATGGAGTTATTTTCCCAAACTGTATTGGTGAAAAAAGTATTTACCATTTTGATGATCTTTAAAAAACATTTACCAAACTTTTGTTGGTGGCCTGCTGGAAAAAAATATTTATCATTTCGATGTTTTCCACTCATTTTGTATTCACCTAATACTTTTAAATTTAATTTTTCTATTTTTATTTTCTATCATATTTCTTATAATTTTTTAATTTGATAAATATAACAACTTTTTGTATATCTTTTTTGTCAATCAACCTTTTCTTATTTTTTTTGAAGTAACTTGTTTTTGATTTTTTTTTATTTCTTTTATTATTTGATTTTTTTTTCAAATATTTTTTTTTGTCTTTCTGTTTAAATATATTCATTTTACTAATTTTATTTTTGGGTTTAGTTTGTACCATAATGAACCTCATCAATATCATTGAGTTCGTGTTAATAGCCGCCACAATATCTACGTTTTACCAATGCCTGGATTTTACTGATTTAAATTGTTATTTTAGTTTGTTTTAAATATGAGCATTTTACGAGTTTATATTTTTGGTTTAGATCCGATACAATAAGAAACCTGATTGATACTGACCAAATTCGCGTTGAATAGTCGCTTCTTACCCTGGTTTTTATCAAAGTCGGGCTTTAGCGATTTTTTATATTAAATATGATAATTATACGAATTCTCGTTTAATAGTCGCTACAACGCCTTTGTTTTACCAACGTCTAGGTTTCATCGATTTTTGTTGGTGTTTCTTTCAACACGAACATTTAAGCAAGTCAAATTTAATTACGCATTTTCTTTTTCTAATTAAAAGAAAAGATTTAGAACGAGTTAGCAAAAATATATAAATGTTGGCTGCTAAAAAAATAAAAATAAAAGCATTTTGGATTGGTTGGATATAAAAATATATAAGAAATGTGATATAAAATTAGATAATATATTAACAAAATCCAAATGAAAAGTAAATAATACGTTGATTCGTAAAATGAATACGATTAAACAAAAAGACATACATACATACATATTTGAGAAAAAAATTAAATAAGAAAAATATCAAAAGAAAAGATTTTAAACGAGTTAGTAAAAAAAATAAGAAATGATTGATTGATAAAAAATAAGTTATTGGATTTATTAGATAAAAAAATTATAAGAAATATGAAACAAAAATAAATAATAGATTAACTAACATACTACATTTAAAAATAAAGGTGAATAAAAATAAATGAAAAACACCAAAATGGTAAATATTTTTTCCACCAACACTTGTTTGGTAAATAATTTTTTATTAACACTAAAATGATAACTATTTTTCCCCTAACACTAGTTTGAGAAAAACTCATGTCAAAAGTAAAATAAGGAAAATTATGATGGTGGGATAGTTCACCGTCCACGTAGTGGCGGACCTACCTTAGTGGTAGGGGGTCGGGCGACCCCTGTGAGAAAAAAAGTTTTAGTGGTATATATGTGTTAAAATTCCGATCGACCCCTGTGAAATTTTGACACCGACCTCTGTAGATTTGAGAACGACCACCAACAGAGAGAACTTGAGATGAAAAGAAAAAAGTAAGCCAACCATATTTTACGGCAGCCAACACAAAGAAGTATTCTCATGTTGCAATTAAAAAAGAAAAAAAAGAAGACGACTTAATTTAACATTTTAAGGATGTAATCGGCTTTTATTAATTCTATTTCACAACCTATTATTTTAGCAAAATTTAATAGGACCTGTGAAAATAAAGATAATGTTAACAAAACATTTATTTATTTCTGAGTTAGTTTACTTATAACCTAATATATAATAAGCATTTGTTTATTACGGCAGCCATATTTTAAGAAAAAAGTAAGCCAACCATATTTTACGGCAGCCAACACAAAGAAGTATTCTCAGTATGTTTTTTTGCCCAAAATTACTTGCCCACTTATTTCGAATGTGATTAATTAACTTTTTAACTTTTAATAAGCATTTGTTTTGCTTTTATATATTTTTTTTAATATATAAATATCGAACGAATGATATTATGATTAGATACCAAAAAGTAGAAACTTGAAAAAACAATTATAAATATATTGTATTTTAATTATGCATAACTAATGACATATCATGTATTTTTTTTTTTGTTATATGGTAATATATGATATGTTGTGTGATTATCTTTTTTTTATATGACCCGACCCAATTTAACCCGACTTAAACGATTAGAGCGGATCGAAAAAGAAATTATATACCGATTTGACCTGGCCCGTACAACTGAACCAGACCGGTCCGAAGGAAAATTTATAGAGTGATAAGCAACTGAGTACCGACCCAAAAGTTTTTGGACCCCTATAACAAAATTTTCTAGGTCCGTCACTGCATCTACGTCAACATTCAATCAACGAGTTTACTAGAGGATTTAATAGAGAAAATGTGTCATTCAAGTCTTGTTAGGGTAGTAGAGGCTATTGGCTCTTGAAGAGAAGAAGATTAGTATTCATTTCTAACAGATTCTAACATGAAATATATTATTGGTGTAACTTAGGGGTACGAATAGATGCATGCGTAAGACTGCCAATCGTTGTTAAAAAGAAAATAGAGAAAATGTATAATAATGCCAACTTTGATCGGTAACCAATAAACTTTGATCGCTTATATGTTGTGCTTTTGCCATTGGCCAGCGGGATTCTTCGCAATGTTGGCTCTCTTATTTAAATTAGTATATAACTGTATTAGTTTTAGAGCCCGTGTCACACACCGAATAATTCAAATTATAAATTATAAGTAAAATAAATAATTACATAGCGTATATGAAAAAAAATGTATTACATCTATGCTTGTATCTATACAATGTGTACATAAATTGATTTTATATATATCCCAAAATTATTTTTTTAAATGAACTTAATAAAAAAATGCTCGTGCAGAAACGTATCCGAGAGTATTTCTTTCTATTGAAAAATTCATTTCCAGTGCCATATATGTATAACTGAAAGACTTTTGGTTATGAACCAATATCAGAAATAAAGCTTCTCATACAATAGTAGTTCTAACCACTCAGTCTAAATACAAAATGAGCGTTACCTTTATTGATATATTTATCAATTTACTACTCATTAAAGGAAAGTAGAACATTAAATTGTAATAATGGATGTTCTTCAACAGCTATGTTTTCCTGAGCTACACCATGAAAAAGATTTTGATAAGTTTCAGAAGGTTTATCGACTTTATCATAATGACAACATAAAAAATAACATGTTAACCCATCCAATTTTGTTAATATTTTCTTTCATTTGAGCATAGTTTTCCATGACATGATTCCCATATAACGTTCTGATCATCATTGAAGGAAAAATTAATATTAACACAAATATTTTAAAATTGATAAAAGTTAGAAGCATTAATATGTATGGGGGTGGCAAGTCGAAAGTGTTTGCAGTCTTTTCTTACATTTTAATAGTTGAGGGAAAAATAGTCAGTTTGTCAAATCCCGAACCTTTTGATTATTTAAAAAATGCCCTTAAAAGTAAATTTGAAACCCGAATCATGTTTAAAATTATAACTTTCATACTTTTGACATTTTAAAGTCAACACTTTAAACCCATAACAAATTTGACGATAAATCTATTTTGCATTCTCAAACTTTTAAAATACTAAAAATTTTCATTTGGACCCGTAACAAATTTTGACCTAAATGTAGTTAATTTGTACCAAATAATTTATTTATCAACTTTTGACCCATAATATCAAATTTAAGTTAATAAAAAAAACCTGAAACAATTTCATTTAAGAAAACAAGATTTGCTGTTAATTTTTGAAATTCACCAAGTATTTTGAAATATATAGTAAAATAATATGTTAATATTTATATTTATAAAAATATATAGATATTATATAAATATAGTGTAAAAGGAAAGTGAATAATTATTGATTTATTACATATATTAGGGTAAGTTAGTTTTGGAGGGAAAAAAATTATGAGAATTAACCAAAACATGACAAATGTCTATATTTATTTTACTTTATTAGAATAGGTAGATATGTAGTCGGGGCCGGCCCGTGGACAAGGCTTTAAACCCACACTTAGTTAAGGCCTCCAAATTAAAAAAAAACATTATATATACATATATATATTTAATCGACAAATTAGTAATAAATATGTTTATTAGTTTGGTGGTAAGTTTGTGTGTTGTTGACTTGCAGGTTATGAGTTTGAGACTCATGTTAGCACGTTTTTTAAAACAACTGTTATAAAAAAGCCACAAAATCTCATTTTGATTTAGGCCTTCAAAATCGTTGAGCCGGCTCTTTCTCTGTATATAGTTTGCCTTAATATCTTTTTGACCCCCTATAATTTTATATCGCTAGCTCATTTTGATGTGAATTTTTCATAAGCATTTTAGATCAAAATTCCTTGTTCACATCAAATAGCATGTCTCTAGAACAAGACTTCTTCGTTACATATCCAAAGGAAAGAAACATACCATCCAGGCCACTGATAGTCTCGACTCTCTACCATACCCATTATAATTATGTCAAACGGACCAATACTACTTCGCGTAGAATTATTTTATAGCGGAAAGTGCAAGAGATGCAACCAAACAATCACAATTTAACTTTTGTTTTATTATTTATTTTAATTTTAATTTTAATTTTAATTTTAATCATGGGGGTATATAGTAATATTGATTTTTTATATTTGGGATAATAATTATTTGAAAGAAGTTATATATTCCATATTTCTTTTACTATTTATTACTTTTTTTTTTCAAATTGTAACATACATCTAATTATCATTTGTTATCCCCTACTTGTGACCTAATGGTAAGAGCCTTGGGTTCTCCAGTGGAGACTCAATGTAACATCCTATAAAATCCCATATTTATTTTAGATTAAAAATGTCAACTTTGAAAGTTAAGCGATTAAAAACATTCACAAAACAAGTAATGAGAAAAGGAAAATAAAGATATAAAATAAGAAAATTCAATCCCACATGGAAAGATGAAAGAAAATGAAAGCATTCTACATGATATAAATAAGGAAGATAATTTTCATCCCACATGGAAACAAGAAAAGAAATGGAAGCTCTTTTTAAGAAAGCAAGTTTCCATAGAAATGTTTTAATGTGGCTAATCACTCTCCATAGTCCTAGCGGAGGGTGCGAAGCACCCGACACGCACGGACTCGGACTCGGACTCGGACACGGGCGAGGGCGTAATGTGGCATTTTGATGACGCACTTTGCACTTCGTGTAAGGCCCCGTTACCGGTAACCCTACTTTCGTGTTGGATTTACTCATAAACACAGTTCTAAATATCAGGGTTAATTAAAACATTTACGCGGAATATAAAACTTTCATAAAACATTACAATATTTCATAACTTGTCTCAAAACGTCATTTGTCTTTCAAATTAAAACATCGTAAGTCTTCAGATGCCAGGCTCTTATTCTTCTGCCATGTGTCTCCGCTCAAGCCAGCTGTCTCATCCTACTCACCTGCGTGCATACTAAAAGTCAGCTACGCTGAGTGAGTTCTAGTTAATCACATAATCATACAATACATTCTTTACATTTCATACTTAACCTCTTAACTTACTTTCATACACACTTAAGTGCTTTTACTTTCATTTTTACCTTCATACTTTCTTTACATACATAATCATACGTTTTAAAGAGCCTTTCGCCCTATAACCTCACAGATATTATAAGGGTCTGGTCCCTAGTTTTCGAATATTAGAAGGGTTCGATTCCCTAACATCACAGATATTATAAGGGTCGGGTCCCTACCATCACAGATATTATAAGGGTCTGGTCCCTAGTTTTCGAATATTAGAAGGGTTCGATTCCCTAACATCACAGATATTATAAGGGTCTGGTCCCTAACATCACAGATATTATAAAGGTCTGGTCCCTAGTTTTCGAATATTAGTAGGGTTCGATTCCCTCTTCGTTCCATACATTATACCCCGAGTATTTTTAGGGCTCGGCACCCTTTTCGTAACCATACAACCATACATCATACCTCGAGTATTATTAGGGCTCGGTACCCTTTTCGTAACCATACAACCATACATCATACCTCGAGTATTATTAGGGCTCGGTACCCCTTTTCGTAACCATACGACCATACATCATTATTTTCTTCTTTTATTATCTCTATCACGTTCATACGCATAAGCATTCATATTATACTTACCTTATACATAGCATTACAACCTGACAGTACGTGCAATATCCGAAGATCGTTCACGTACCATCAAGCAATCATTCTTACATAACACATACATCACATAGGGCATACACTTATCACTTAGGATAAATGTATTAACAACACATCAAGTATGCACACAGCCCCGAAAACATAACAAGGAATGGGGCTAGAAACTCACCTGAACACGGTTAAGTTTACCGTTAATCGTAATTCCTTTCTTCAGTTGTGCACGGCTGACTGTATAACAAGTATACGTATCAATTAACTATCACTTCTCATAATGTATGTCTATCTTTATATGACCCACAACGAACGGGGCAGAGCCCCTGGCTGGGGTCGAGCTGCCAGGTCAGCTTGGAAAAATTTTATTTCCATTAACTGTCTTAACACATTTTTCATTAGATTTTTAGTTTACTTCCTAATCGAACTTGGCTTTAGGCGAAGTTAAACCTTAGGCGAACTTAGCTTTAGGCGAAGTTAAACCTTAGGCGAACTTAGCTTTAGGCGAAGTTGTCATCAGGCGAACTTGGCGTTAGGCGAAGTTGTCATCAGGCGAACTTGGCCTCAGGCGAAGTTGTCATCAGGCGAACTTGGCCTCAGGCGAAATTGTCATCAGGCGAACTTAGCTTGCAGGCGAAGTTCATCAGGCGAACTTAGCTTGCAGGCGAAGTTCATCGCTTTGAAGGCGAAGTTGCCCAGATGCAGGCGAAGTTGCCCAGACAGCCGCTGTTCGGTTTCTTTCCAGCATTTTGAGCGATTTTAACACCCTTGTTATGGTTCAATATCACCCACTACGCTTCCTGACCATTTTCGGTCGTTTATACACTAAAAAGCTTGGATCTTTAAACTTCAAAGATCAAGAATCATACCTTTTTGGGCTTGTTTGGATCTCGTTTACTTGCTAGTACACTAATCGCTCTCTCTCGGACCTGCCCGACTCTTCCCTTGGCTCGGCCGGCCGGCGGCGGTATGCGTGTGGTGTGTGTGTGTGTTTTGGTGTGTTAGGGAGTTTGGTGAAAATGAAGATATTTTGGGATTTTGGGGGTATTTATATCCCTGAAATCCCATTCTCATTTAACCCATCTCAATTAATCCACGTCCAAGACCCGCTCCCTACCCGATATTAATTAATTACGCGAAATCACTAAACATAACTTCCTTTATTCATCATTAAAATTTTTAGGATGTTACACTTCGCACGCTTGCATCACCGCATAAGAGCCGCTTTAGTATTTTTGGATAGTACAAGGACTGAAAATGGAAATTTGAAACTTGCATCTTCACGATACGCGAAGTTGCAAAGCAGGCATATTCGCGATACGCGAAAGACAAAAGACTTGAACCGACCTCGAAGCATCTTCGCGATACGCGAAGTTGCAGATCAGACATCTTCGCGATACGCGAAGTTGCACATCTGTATGTGTGACACGTGGGGACACGTGGCAGCACCTGGTGACACGTGGCAACCCTACTGCTGACTCAGCAAACCTAGAGCACCTTCGCTATACGCGAACCGACACGACTTGTCGCGAAGATGCAGAATTTCGGCTATAAATAGAGGGGTGTTCGGCACATCACAACTCACACCAACCACTTCACTTCTCACACGTTTTGCATCGTTTTACTTGCCAACCTCGAAAAAGCGTGCCGACCTCGTGAAGTGTGCCAAGCTCCGAAGCTCTGACGGTTTAAGGTGTAGTACACGATATAGAATAGCAGTGCCGCTTGATTAATCTTAGATAACTAACTCCAAATATCCACGTGA
This sequence comes from Bidens hawaiensis, assembly GCF_021521415.1. NCBI lineage: Eukaryota > Viridiplantae > Streptophyta > Magnoliopsida > Asterales > Asteraceae > Bidens > Bidens hawaiensis. Next base: position 1,661,844 of record NW_027491249.1, read on the forward strand.
AATGTAGGGGTTCTGATTAAGTTATTATTTTATTATTATGATGATGGCTTAGACCATAGTCGGGGGTATAGCCCAAACCTTGATCATAAGTATATTTACAAAAGCTTTATACATGCAAAGGTTATAAATAAATTAATATTTCTTCATGATTAAGAAACATAAGCTTTTACATACAAGAGGGTATAATTAAAAATAGTTTCTTCACAATTAAGAAACATTATATGCAAAAGATATAGTTAAAATTTTTGTTTCTTCGTGATTAAGAAACGTAAGATTTTACATATCAGGGTTATAGTTATTCAACATTTCTTCTTGAAGAAGAAACTCAACACATGATTTGTAAACAAATGAAAAGACTACGGGTTTAAATATTTTATTCAAACAAATGATCAGTCAAGGTTTAAATCTATCAAGAGACGGTCCAGGTAGTTATATAAACCTATTTTATAATAGGTCAATCATCATTCATTCATAAAGGTTTTCAAACGAGATCACCACATCATTCAGACAGGCAATCACAATCACAGGTGAATACGTTCAACCTTTTTATAACATGAATACGTTAAACCTTTATAAATAGTCAAACATATTTATACTTTATAAGATAGACAGGTTATTTGTCTTACAGAGTCAGTCAAACGTTTACATGAGATTACGTGATCTCTAAAACGTTATAATACAAATTAGAGAACAAAACAACTCAGACCGAATACGCATGTGTCTGGATCCAAACATAACTGTTCAGCCTAAACAATCAAAGGCTACGTGGCCGCGGCCTAACAGTCATATCTTGTCCTCCGGAATAGGCTACGTGGCTCGGAGACTTATATGTGTGTAGGGCAGCGTTACAAATACCGGGTATAGTAATATATCTGCTGGGATATGTTGAGCAATCTATATTTGTATTATAATTGTTATTTAAATGCTTTTAGAGTCAACGATTCACCAGCATATCACTGACGTATTTTTCCCCACATTACAAGAAAGCAAGCATAGTACAGATAGCAAGGCATAAGAGTCATTTATGAAGTTAGATGCTCGCAGATGGAGATGGCTCAGTTTTAAATAATTAAAACAAGAATAAACAAGGTTTGTAAACTAAATACTTGGATATTTACTATCCAAGAGATTTTCAAATTAAATTATTATTTTATTATAATCAAAGACTTCCGCTAATACCCTACAACTCTGAAATATTTACAAAATAGGTACCAACTATTGGTCACACACCTTGGCCCAGATTTGGGGTGTGACACTCAAGTTCGAATCTCACTTGTGTCATATTTGGGTGGATATTGACAATGAAAGATTTGAGCTAGGCCTTATGTAAAGGTTGTTAGTTCGAATCCTGAGCCCACCAGGGTTTTCGTCCCACTGTGTGTTACGCCAGAGAGTTTTGCTCTTGTGGTGGCACAACGGCTGTCAAGTGGCAGTCAGCGGTATGGTTTCCCGGGGGAACACCCAAGCCAAACTCTGAAGCCAGCGTGGGCCCGATTAAGACAACATAGTCTGGCTAGAGTGGGGCATCAGGGCTCTCCGAATTTGAAAGGTACGGTAACCTAAATATAAGAAAGTCACAGTTCTAAAAAAAAAATCTAACTATCATTTGTTTCATTATCCAAATAAACATCCAATTGGTCAAGCCCATATCATAGTCGATATGTTCCCGATTATCTATTTGTTCTGAAGGATTCAAACCACACGCAACTTATCGATATGTTTCAGATAATCGATATGTTCCAGATCATCGTCCCAATTTTTTATTATTATTTTTTTTTATCAATTTATAGAAATTTTTGTCTGAATTAGTAGGATATTGATCCAAGAAACCAGATCTATACAAGCAAGTTAATGGGCAATCATGGAGCGTGGGAAGTTAAAAGCAAAAGGTTACTTTTCATGATACCATGTTAGGCCAGATCCAGTGAAAATGAGAGACACATGTTGACTTCTTGGCTTGCCATCTTTTTATTTAATCAAGTGGTTAAAGTTTAGGGCTTAGACTTAACTTATTTAGGTCACTTACCATAATGGTATTTCCCTTACATATTTTATTATTATTATTATTAGCTTTTATATTGCGGTTAAACTGCGACCTTATTATTAATATTATTATAATTAGTAGTAGTTTTTTTATATAACTGTTAAACTTTTTTTTTTTTTTTTTTTTCATACACATGTTCTTAGAGCCGAGGGTCTCTCTGGAAGCCACCTCTTTATTCCTTTGGATAGAGGTACGGTGTGCCTACATCCCACCCTCCCCAGACCCTACCTATAGCTCTGCTGTCGGTGGGATTTTACTGGGTATGATTGATTGATTGATTGACAAGTGGTTAAAGTTTGATTGGCTCAACAATTATTGATGCTAAAAGTAATTCCATTTACATTTTGGCACCACTCTTACATTTTTCATCAACACATTTTCAAAGCTCTAAACCTTTGATAGATAGAGGCTTTTATAGATGAGTGGTGATCTATGTACTATCAAAAAAGGAACTTCTTATATAAAGTATAATATTTATAGCGCAGGATAGTAACATTCACATACAACAAATGTTATTAATGAAAATATATTTATTTAGTTTGTTTATAATTTATACTTTGGAACTTTTGAAATAAGCTATTACATGTATATATTTCATATCTAATTATAATTATAATCTAATTATAATTATAATTGTGCAAGCCGGTTTAATATTTTGAGTGAGTCTAAGAGCTAAGATTGGTTACAATAGAGCTATATTTTTGCTTAAAGTGATGTTTGAAATAAAATTGAGAACATAAATTGTTTAGAAGTTGTCTTGTATATGTATAGACTTCATATCAAAGGGGATTACAAGGTAGACATTAAGATGCTCTACGCCTATTCCATGGTCACTCTTAACAGTTTTGGTATTTTGATATATGTCTCAAACAAAAGATTACAAAAGATAATACAACAGAGACCTATACATATGGAAACTATTATAACTGGCTAAATAAATTACAATACACTCGACCAAAATGGCATTAATTTTCATGTTTCATCCAAAAGTTTATCCTTAATGACATTACAATGCCCTCCACACCTCGATCCTTTACCTAAGCCCTAAGCATTCCATATCAGTATGCAATGCTACTAGACGAATATAAAGTACTTATTAAGTGGGACTTTGGTAACGACGCCACCTTAGGTGAAAGTGGTTGATCTATGTGGTTATGTAAACTCAAGCTTAATACAAATGATTCCATGGCTTGATCATGGCTCGTCTCGTAGCTAACGACAAGAGTGATAAATTCTGTTATGATGAGATTGGAGTTGTCAAACTTGAAGATTCTCTTCATGATATGGTGTAAATAAACCAACCTCTATGATTACATGACTAGCATTATTACATTATGTCTCGCTAAATTATGTATTATGAGCTGAATTAGCCGGTACCTCGTGTATTTTACTAATGTTTCGCTACTAGCATGGCCAATAATCATGGTTATTGATTTTGCAAATCATGTTTAAGTAACCAGTCTTTTATATAAGTTTGTAATTGTTACATCTTTTTATATATGTTTTTATAATAACAATTTAAGACCTTTTCATTAAAAGTTGTATCAGAAAACTCTCCAAATATTCTTTTATTTATGTATAATTAAATTAGGCTGTAATATGATATGGTCTCCTTAAAAGCCATATCATGGAGCCTATTTGAGAGAGAAGGTAATGGTTTACATGACACGCATTTAATTAGTACATCTCATACATGGAATCAATATAAAGCACCTTTAGGTCTATGTGGTTGTGTGTTGCTTCTAATAAGTTGGAAGTATTTATGGGAATGGAGCTTTAGAAACTGTAATGGGAAGCCTTGCTTTACACTGGTGCATCTAATAAGTTGAAGCATTTTGTAAAATGCAAATAATAAAAAAATAAAAAACAAAAAAGAAAAAGAAAAGAAAGAAATTTAGGGAAAATTAATCAAATCAAGGACAAGTAGACAACTGTCATTCCTACTTTGGTGTGATGATAAAGTGGTTAATGTATAAAATAGGAGGTTACGGGTTTAATCCATGCAAAGTGTTACATTTAGGTGATGTTTGTTTTTTTTACAAAAGATCTTCCTGGTCTCTTTTGTCTGCAGCGCGCAGACCACACGCAAACATTGCCCTCTGCAGACTGTTTGTTTTTTCGAAGACGTTTAATTAAAAAACGTTTGTGCGCCCTCTTCTTGGTGCAGACTTGGACCACAGTTTTCCAACCTCTTCTAAACTCATTATTTCCATCAGATATCAGTTAAGTTATTAAGTTTTTGTTAATTGAATTCTTGTTAATTGATTTGTTCAATTGAGTTGTTAATTAATTAGTTTTTTTTTTGTTCAATTATAATTTTGCATAATTGTTCAAGTATTATTAGTTTTTAGTTGAAAAAAGTTTGTAGAAAATAGGATTATAAAAAGTTTATAGAAAGTTTTTAGTTGAAAAAGGTTTGTAGAAAGTTTAGGTTTATGTCATCGGCTTGTGAGGTGTTTTAAGCTCGAGTTTTGGCTCGTTTCATTCATTATGTATGAACTATCTACTTTCGAAAACAATTGAATAAACTTTTAGAGGAATAAACATTCACGTGGAAAATTGTTAATGCAAGTTTTATAATTTGCTAGTTCAGATGTATAAAATTTGATTTATATATTTTTATTGTTGCTGGATAATTTGTGTTTTTGATATAGAGCTTATATTGAAAGTTTTAGCAGTCTGCAGACGTTAAAAAACAAACAGTCTTCTTATTGCAGAGTGCAGAGGTTTGGTCCACCTCTTCTGCTACAGATGTCTGCAGATGTGGTCCGCAGACTGCAGACATTTTACCTCTGAAAAAACAAACAACACCTTAGTCGTTCAAAAAGTTGAGGATAACTTTTCTTTTAGTAATAGTAAGTTTTCCTCATTGATGATTCTTCTAGGAACTCAGTTTTTGCTTGCCTCGATAGATACAACCTAGAAGGTCACCCATCCTGATACTATTCTTACCTAAGCACACTTAACTGTAGAGTTTCTATATGCTTCATAGCCAACTAAGCCCAAAACGCGTTGATGATATTTGAGACAGGACATTTCTTATGAAAAAGAATCCCCTCTATGCACGGCTGATTAGAGATTCTCCTAGGGTTTTACAGTATATGTTTATATAAGTAAAATGAGACATGTAACTTTTGTCTAGTAGACTAGTAGATGATAATATTGTGTCAAAACAAAGAATGCTGCTTACAAGAATTAAAAGAACCTTAGGCCCACAACCTAAAATATAAAGTAGTTCCTTTATAGAGGGGTCAGTAACACTGAAGAGGTAGGTCCCAGCAGAGGCGGTTAGGACCCGCAAGACTTCCTTAAAAGGAGACGTCTGCGCAGTTGAACACGCAAGACTCCTTAAACGGACGTCTGCGCAGTTGAACCCGCAGACTTCACCATAGGGACGTCTGCGCCGCGACCTACCAAACCTGCAGGACCCACCACGCTCAGAGTTGTGACGACCTCACATGCGGTACGCAAGCTGGTCCTGCAGGAAATGCCTCCCTATGGTTTCCAAGTATCCCCCTGTTCCCGCAGGTGCGGATACCCGCCATTAGGGACTGGCCACCCGCGCAGCATGGCTACACGCATAAAGCTCAGACTCATAATAATTCAGTAGTCACCTGAAGAAGGAATGAGCAAAGCCGGGAACATTCCCGCATAAAGGCGGGAGGGGGAAAACTCCCGCCTAAATGAGCCAGTCCGTATAATAATGGAGGATATTTTGTGTGATACCTGACGAGGTATGGACAAAAGATCTGACCAACGATACGACAGCTCACTGACAGCAGCATGGCAGACAACACACCACAGCACTGTGACCAATAGCCGCCGCCTGCTCACCAACTCCTGCCATATCACGTGCCTAGCCTGTAGTTGGTGGAAAAGGAAAAGTGAACAGCACGCCTGGTCACTGTCAGCCGCTACCTATCCACCAATTACCAGCAGAGCACGTGCATAGGCCACAGTTGGCAGAGTAGTAGGCCGGCTAAACCTCCTTGGAAACCCACCTTCGGCTATAAAAGACATCAAATGGTAATATCATTTCATCATCTAATATCTCGTATAATTTACCTGATAACTGCTCTAGTATTAATAACATACTTTATATTCAAAGAGTAATATAGACTGATTCTCACGCCGGAGGGTGGTCACAAGGAGGAACCCCCCCTTTCTTAGTGACGAGCTCACGGTGTCTGTTTTGCAGGTTATTGGAAGAACCATCTTGCCGGAACTAACCCCTCGTGGGAAACGTCTATCTAACCCTCAGGTTACTCGTAATCTGTCGGGGTTCGACTGGTGTTTCTTCATTGGCGCCATCCGTGCATAAAGCTAGAACTTTATTTTTCTCCAGTTTTTTCAAAACTTCTGGAAAGATGGTTAAGGATACTCCGGTCCCAAAACCGAGTAACCAAGAGAATCCGGTAATCATGACCCCAGCTACAAGGGGGAATACCGAGTACACAAACTTTACGAACACTACCCCAGCTACCCAAGCCGGGGCAAGTGAAGTAAATAATCAGACACTGGGATTCACCGATACCCAGTTAGAAAATCAACAGACGAGGCTCCCCTGCCAAACACTCGATGAGGTTAAAGCGTGGGCCGAAGCACGTCAAAAAGAGTTCCAAGCTGAGTTGGATGAACGTTTACGTTCAATCCAACAAGTGTAAGAGACTCGAGTACGACGATGATTCGGAGGAATCCGAGGAAGACGCGAACCCTCGTCATAGGGCGAAAGGGAAGCGTAAAGAAACGGACTCCCAACCGAGAAGGCGTTTTGGAGAAGCATTCAGTCCAATAAACGTGGGCAACAGCCCACGGGACTTCTCCAAAACATTCACGCCAACTGCGGCAAGGGCGGGAACGTCCAAATTCGCAAGGGACATTGCGGAAGCAATCGCCCCAAGAAGTGCCAAACAAATGTCCAACATAGGCACGTACGATGGTATTTCTGACCCTGACGATCACTTGAACAGATTCATCGCGGGGGCGACCGTCAGTAACTGGACAGAACCCACGTGGTGTTATATGTTCCAAATGACGCTGGTCGGGGCAGCTAGAGCGTGGTTCGACCGTCTGCCGGTCCACCACATCTACGATTGGGCAGACTTCCAACAGAAGTTCAGCCAACACTTTAGTCAGCAAAGAAAGTACACTGAGGAGCAGTGGACAATCCTCAAGTGCGTCCGAGAGGACGAAGAATCTTTGCCTGACTACATCACTCGCTTCAACTCGAAGAAGCTAAGCCTGGGCAACGTTAGCGAAGATCTCGTTCGCGCCGCTTTCATCCAGGGCGCAAACGACCCGGAACTCATCCGCACCCTGACGGGCAAAGATGGCATGCCATCCACATGGGATGCCATCATGACCGCAGCTAAACGCTTTGCGGAAACCGAAAGGCAACTGGGTAGAGATCTTCCACAGAGCACGAACCTCTACACCCAGAAGACGAGGGAAAACAACGTCCTTACCGCCCGATTAAACAAAAAGCGGAAGCTGGGCATTTGGCAGTCAAGGGTAAACTTTGACACCCCGTCCGGTTTCCAACATCGGTTGGGCGGAAGAGATAACGTGAAACCGGAGAAGAACTCCAGGTGGACGCCACTCACAAAGAGTGTGACCGAGATATTCGCCACGGAGGAGCTCCCGTGGCCAAAGGCTCCGTTTATCCGGCATCGCCACAACGCTGATCGGAGAAAGTATTGTGATTTTCACAAAGTCAAAGGCCACAACACTGAAGAATGCTTAGACGTAAAGGACTTGGTCGAAGCATTTGTCAAGGATGGGACACTCGCGCACCTTGTGGCGAAGTGAGCGTCGAGCAGGCTGATGCGTGAACCCTACCTGGGGAAACGCACGAATAAAAATCGCAGCTTCAACGGAGACTACATACTGCGTAAACAACGAGATCCCGAACAAGATACATGTCGGCTCGATGGTGCTCCCATCCAAGCCACGCCTAATGGGAGCTCAATTACACAGTTTATATGTAGATCAATTCCAAATTTGTAAAGAAAAGGCCTAGAGCCACTTCTAATGGAAACGATTCTCCTTCAAATTGAAGCTGATGATTTTATATTTATATTTTATGAACTTTGCACATGGAGATGCCGGTATCCGCCGCATCAAGTGAAGAATCGTTGCGCAGGGAAGGCGGCAAAACCCGCACAAACCCAAAAGCATCAAACCTTCACGCAGGTCAGTTAAAGGGGAAAGGTTCAGCCATCCCACTATGTGAAAGTGCCGGTATATCCGCATGAATCCTGGTAGAGGAAGCTGAACACTAACCTATTAACAACCACGCGTGGAACGGTCGATTCGAACACTAATGCCGGTAGTCATCGCATCAAGAAGAGTCATTGCGTGGGGAAGGCGGCAAAACCCGCATAAACCCAGAAAATGACAAGACCTTCATGCAGGACAGTTAAAGGGGAAGAGTTCAGCCATCCCACTATGTGAAAGTGCAGGTATACCCGCATGAATCCTGGTAGCGGAAGCTGAACACTAACTCATTAACAGCCGCGCGTCGAACGGTTAAAAGTCATTCTGAAAGGATAAGGAAAAACCTATGCGCAGGTCAGACATAGGTAAAGTTTAGCCATCCTACCAAGTGCAAGTGCCGGTCCTATCCGCACACTCACAAAGGGGGAAGCAAAACTTCAACCTACTGTCAACCACATTCAAGGTTAACTTATTCTAAACACTTGGGAAATCGCTAATTTAAACTAAGTATGCAAGTCATATAAGGTTTATAAAGCAATGAACCCAAAGGAAATAACAGTCTTATCCACAAAAAGATTTGTATTTCACAAAGATATATTACAAAGAATGGCTGGGTAACTACCCGCCTACAAAACAAAATCTAGTCTATCCTAGCAGCGGGAAGGGATCTTCAGAATCAAGCTTCAGGACCACTTCCACTTGGACCCGCCCCATCAGTGGAGCGTGGCGGTTCAAGGAAAGCCTTGAGGATAGCAAGTCCATCATCAGCAGCAGCGACTTCCTTCACCTTCTCCACCACCGGATGCGGGAAGGCGGCATATTGGTTCACCGCTTGGTCATATGCAGCTTCGGTGTCCACATCGAACAAAGGGAAGTTGGAAGGCGGGACGCCTTTCTCAACGAACCCTAGACCAAGCAGGAAGCCGGCCTTTTCCCCATCCTCATGAGAAGCGTTGAGGGCTGCGCTCATGGCATCATCGTAAGTAGTCTCTGAGAAGACCCGATGCACAACCTACAAAGAAAATACAAGTGTCAAACACCTTTTCTATGTACAAAGGAAAGCGTGAAGACGTAAAGCTAAACATACCTGAGTCAACGCTTCTCGAAGAAGCCATTCCTTGGCAACCAGAGCTTCTTGGAGGGCGGCTTGAGCTTGAGTGCGGGTGCGTTCGGCTTCGCTTTTGTTAAGGTTGGCAAGTTGCACTTCCTTTGCAGCAGCCTCTTCAACACCCTTAAGCTTCCGCTCGGTGTGGTCAAGCACGCCCCTCTGGTCCAGGATCTCTTGGAGCTTCTTGGCATCTTCCATCGCCAAGGCATCATGAGCACGTTGGAGAGCCTCTAATTTGGCCTTGAGCTCCTCGTTCTCCACGCGTAAAGGCTCAGCAACGGCTTCAGCCTTGGTGGCCCTCTCGGTTGCGTTCCTCGCAGTCTCCTTAGCCAGCCGAAGCTGTTCGTTAACAGATTGGGCAGCCTTGGAGCTGGCCTCGAGTCGCGCTTGAACCTCAACCTCGAGGGCCTTGAAGGCCTTCTCCTTCTCCGCAGCAGCTGCGGCCAACTGTTGGTTCTCCTCCCGAAGAGCCCGCGCTTGAGATACTTCCTTGGCGCGAGCTGCTTTCAACTTGTCGTTTTCACGACAAAGCAGCTCGACGCGCGGCTGCATCCGGGCCTGGAGAACCCGAAGCTCATTGGTTAGACTACCCTCCTGGTAGCTAGCCATGGCTTCCCCCAACGCACCATGGGGAGCAGCGTGGCGAGCCCATTCCAACGCACTCCACAGGGGTACGAAGGGTTGTTCCTCGGCGGATGTTCCATCGCGGAACATACACTTCATTGGAATCCGACACTGCAAAAGAAACAAAGCAGTTAGGAAAAGATGAAGAAAAAATATAAAGGCCAATAGAACCCTACGCACCTGTAGGGTCGATCACAGGCCGATAGCCACCGAACCCATCGCCTGAACCTAAGGGAAATCCATCCAAAAGGTCGGACAGATGGGAAGGTGACAGAGATTGGCGAGAAGCCCTGCGCGTACCTGATGGGCCGGCCGTCGTTGCCGGTGGCGGAGGCATAGTAGCGGCCGCCGTGGTCGCCGCCGCGGTCCCCGCCGCAGAATCTGCAGCAATCGTAACCGTCGGCTCGGTGAAAGATGCTGTAAAAATCGCACTTACCACCGGCGGTGACGTCATCTCGGCTGGAACAGTCGGCTCAAAGGAGTGAGCAACTGATCCAGCGGAAGCAGGCGCAGGCGCCTGGGTCGTCGCCTCAGGTAGGCTGACCGAGCCTACCGTCATCGGCGGAGAGGTACTCCTCTGCGCTCCACCCTGGAATGCGTCAACATCCACGCCTGCACAAGAAGATAAGTGTTTCAATAAATTTATAAAGTGATAAATCTACAAAGATAAGAAGGATGTTTGTACTTACGGGTTTTCTTGAGCTTGAACGTACGGACGGGCGGGGACGAACCCGATGGAGCCGGTCTCTTGATGCCGGTCACCGTCGTCGTCATTGGTTCTCCGGAGGTAACAGTCGTAGCCTCCGGAGCAGTGGTCTTCTCACCACCGGGGTTCCCCGCCACCTCTTCATTATCTGACTCGGTGTCAGATAGGAGCACTGGATCGGCTGTGGAGGCCGCCTTCTCCTTCCCTTTCCCGCCGGCAGCCCTCTTCTTCCGCACCAGCGGAGGACCATCTGCGGATTCCTCAGAAGAAGACAGGATGTCAGGAATTCCAGCAGCGGGTACAGCATTGAGGGGTGGAGGAGAGAATAACGCCTTACCTGGCCGCCGGTGGCTCAGGATCTCGTGGCCCAGCGGATAGACCTCCACAAACCGATCCGCTGTTTGTTCCAGGATGGGCAACTCGTGCTCGTCTAGAGCACGAGTGCCCACCCGCACGGGACCGTCAGCTTCCCGCGGGTACAGGAGTGACTCCAAATCGTTCCCCTCTGAAAGAAAAGAAACAGTTAGAAGACAAACTCATATCAGCAAGAAAGACAAGACATACCATAAGGAATAGAATTCAAACCGTATTCGAGAAGGATGGGAAACCGAGACGCCTCCTTCCATACCCGGCTCATCCCCAGCATCACCATCCCGGACTCCGCAAACCGGTAAACCGGAGATTGGACCCGAGATATCTTCGCGAACCATTCCGCCTCCTGGTAGTTGGAAGCGTGAAGGCTCGGAAGCGCTTGCCCCTTCTTGAACTTCATGGCAATGGGGATGGCGCGGGCAGAAATTTAGAAGAACTCCCGCTTCCACGATCGGAGACTGCGCTCGGTCGCGCAAATCTTCAAACCCTTGATACGGGTTGTCAGGGTGTACCACCCCTGGATGCACCTCCAAGTATAGAAGGTCAGCAGGCGGTCCACATAGGGCTCAATGCCCAGAATTCGGCACACCCACTCGAAGTGCCGAATCTTGGCAATCGCCATCGGATGCACCTCGGTCAGGTGCACACCGTGCCTCTCCAGGATACGGTACACAAACTTTGTCAATGGGAACCTAAGGTTCCCATAAACAAAGAATGCAGCATATACCCCGATCTTGCCACTGGGGGCATCGTACACAGTCTGCTGAGGTTCAGGAAACTCAGGCTCAAGAGACTCAAGCATGAATTTCCTGACAACATACTGGTACAGATCGATAGGCAGAGCACACTGGCACTCGCCAGAAGTACTCCTATCGTCGGCTGCAGCTTCAGCATCATGAGAAGACATATTGCAGAGGAAGAAGAAACGGTTTCGGAGGAATGCTCAACTAAATAAGAGAGTATTCACCAGAAATCGCCTTAGAGATGAAGAGAAGAAGTGAAGATGTGAATTACAAAGGACCCTCTTCCCCTTTATATAGGGATCGCAATTAATGCGATGAATTTAATGCAGAGGAGAGAGAAATTGAAGGTGCAATGAAACCGTGACATGTGGCACCAGGCAAGCTGGCAACAGCTGTTGAAAGGACGAGTGCCATTAATTCTACGGCCACGCGCCCGAAAAATCGAGCCCACGCGCCGTAAAAAGCGTCTGGAATGACCATATAATGTCACGTCGCCATAACTTCCAGCACGTCCTGACACAGTCAGAAGAAACCGTCGCACGACGACTGTTCTTATCCTTTCACCAACTTTTCAAATTTCAAAGATTCAAAAAGATTTCAAAAATAAGCTGGAAAAACCCCTTACCCTGGCTATCCAGTTGACCGTAAGACGGCTGCAGGTACAGTGTTAAGGCAAAACCCTTCACATACCTAGCACCCGCGGGGAACAGAGGCCAAGAATACCCAATTATGAAGCCGGGTGCGGGTACAGTGTTAAGGCAAAACCCTTCACATACCTAGCACCCGCAGGGAACGGAAACCGGAAAAACCCAATTATGAAGTCGGGTGCGGGTACAGTGTTAAGGCAAAACCCTTCACATACCTAGCACCCGCAGGGAACGGAAACCGGAAAAACCCAATTATGAAGCCGGGTGCGGGTACAGTGTTAAGGCAAAACCCTTCACATACCTAGCACTCGCAGGGAACGGAAACCGGAAAAACCCAATTATGAAGCCGGGTGCGGGTACAGTGTTAAGGCAAAACCCTTCACATACCTAGCACTCGCAGGGAACGGAAACCGGAAAAACCCAATTATGAAGCCGGGTGCGGGTACAGTGTTAAGGCAAAACCCTTCACATACCTAGCACTCGCAGGGAACGAAAACCGGAAAAACCCAATTATGAAGTCGGGCGCGGGTACAGTGTTAAGGCAAAACCCTTCACATACCTAGCACTCGCAGGGAACGGAAACCGGAAAAACCCAATTATGAAGTCGGGTGCGGGTACAGTGTTAAGGAAAAACCCTTCACATACCTAGCACCCGCAGGGCACGGAAACCGGAAAAACCCAATTATAAAGCCGGGTGCGGGTACAGTGTGAAGGCAAAACCCTTCACATACCTAGCACCCGCAGGGAACGGAAACCGGAAAAAACCCGACTATAAAGCCGGGTGCGGGTACAGTGTTAAGGCAAAACCCTTCACATACCTAGCACCCGCAGTGAAGTGAAGCCGAGAAAATCTTGGCATTCCACCCTACAAAACGGGCACAGGTACAGTGTTAAGGCAAAACCCTCCACATACCTAACACCCGTAAAAAGTCATACATCGGCACCTAATTGTAAGTCGGGCGCGGGTACAGTGTTAAGGCAAAACCCTTCACATACCTAGCGCCCGCAGGGGATTAAACGCCAGGAACACCTCGGCAACCATAAGTCAGGTGCGGGTACAGTGTTAAGGCAAAACCCTTCACGCACCTAGCCCTGCAGGGATTTAACGCCAGGGATACCTTGGGAGTAAAGTAACTAATAAGACGAAGTGCGGGTACAGCGTCAAGGCAAAACCCTTCGCATACCGAGCACTCCATGGGAATTGAAACCAAGAAGGATCTTCTGGGCCATGCTTGCAGAAACGGGATTAACATCCCCGCATAGCGGGAACGTCAAGAACTAGATTGTTTGAAACTTCAGGATGGAATTGGTGGTTATAACATGATTGATCACTATGTTCAAAACCACCAAGACCTCATGGAGAATCTACACAAAAGGTTCTAAACGCTCCTGACTTGCGGGGAGGTTACAGACCTATCCGCATCATCCTAGAGATCAAGCAGAACATTGGGAAATTCTGCGTGACATTGGGAAACCCGTGGGTAAGACTTCCCGCGGAAAACCCATAAAACTAAACCCTTTTCAAAAACCCCTTGCTTAAGTCCAAAAGTTCACCTCACTTTATTAAACATTCATGAGCAGAACATTGGACTGGGGGGACTTGAAGAGGTAGGTCCCAGCAGAGGCGGTTAGGACCCGCAAGACTTCCTTAAAAGGAGACGTCTGCGCAGTTGAACACGCAAGACTCCTTAAACGGACGTCTGCGCAGTTGAACCCGCAGACTTCACCATAGGGACGTCTGCGCCGCGACCTACCAAACCTGCAGGACCCACCACGCTCAGAGTTGTGACGACCTCACATGCGGTACGCAAGCTGGTCCCGCAGGAAATGCCTCCCTATGGTTTCCAAGTATCCCCCTGTTCCCGCAGGTGCGGATACCCGCCATTAGGGACTGGCCACCCGCGCAGCATGGCTACACGCATAAGGCTCAGACTCATAATAATTCAGTAGTCACCTGAAGAAGGAATGAGCAAAGCCGGGAACATTCCCGCATAAAGGCGGGAGGGGGAAAACTCCCGCCTAAATGAGCCAGTCCGTATAATAATGGAGGATCTTTTGTGTGATACCTGACGAGGTATGGACAAAAGATCTGACCAACGATACGACAGCTCACTGACAGCAGCATGGCAGACAACACGCCACAGCACTGTGACCAATAGCCGCCGCCTGCTCACCAACTCCTGCCATATCACGTGCCTAGCCTGTAGTTGGTGGAAAAGGAAAAGTGAACAGCACGCCTGGTCACTGTCAGCCGCTACCTATCCACCAATTACCAGCAGAGCACGTGCATAGGCCACAGTTGGCAGAGTAGTAGGCCGGCTAAACCTCCTTGGAAACCCACCTTCGGCTATAAAAGACATCAAATGGTAATATCATTTCATCATCTAATATCTCGTATAATTTACCTGATAACTGCTCTAGTATTAATAACATACTTTATATTCAAAGAGTAATATAGACTGATTCTCACGCCGGAGGGTGGTCACAAGGAGGAACCCCCCCCCCCTTTCTTAGTGACGAGCTCACGGTGTCTGTTTTGCAGGTTATTGGAAGAACCATCTTGCCGGAACTAACCCCTCGTGGGAAACGTCTATCTAACCCTCAGGTTACTCGTAATCTGTCGGGGTTCGACTGGTGTTTCTTCAAACACATATCTTTTTTGGCATTATGGGTAAAGAAGGGTTTATCTGGTAGTAGCTTAACAAAGGCAACACACGTTTATAAACAACAAAAATATATCAATTTCAATTTCAAAATAATAATATTCTAAAACTACGTTAAATGCAAAAGCCGTTGTAAGGGATGACACATACTAGAGTTCAATATATGCATATGAGACGTGGGATAGTGTTGCCCAAATGAACCGAGATAAAGTAACAATAATGAAGATGCTACCTTTTAATAAAGTTTGGTTCCTTTTGTATATTAATATATTATTATTGACCATTAACATATCCAAGTGGTCACACAAATATGTATCATATTTTATTTTCCGTCACACTCGTACTCATGTTATATCATGACATGCATGTACATTTGCATGCATGCATATTTGTTTGTAATTTCTTGCGATAGTTAACTAGTTATTAAGTTATAAATAATCTCACACTCATACCCGGTCCACTACCCCATCGTATGTGTTTGGTAGTCATGCACCTAGTGTGTACGGGTATACTTGTCGGCTTTAAAAAATTACTCGTTAGGATTATATAATACATTTTTACATACTATTTTTATGTAATTTTATTTCACGAAGAAATTGAACGTTTAAAAAATAAAAAAGTACAGGATAAGTTATTCTTTATCCAAGGCTATAAATAAAAATGTAAAGGAAAAGGAAAATGTTTTTGAGTAGGTATATATGTTTCGGTTAATGAGGTTTGAGTATTACCTAATGCCATGCATACACCCATACCTGCTATACCAGCGAAAATTTTCAAAAATAATCTCACACGTATTCTCATATCCAAATATTGTCCCGTATATTTCCTGTTTTAGGTTTATTCGCCCATTCGGACCATTCGGGCTCGTTTGTCATTTATTCATAAAGGTCTAACATGGATATATGCGTGTGGGCCTGTGGGGTGTGAATTTTTTTACCTTTCTTGTAAAGATTGTAGTGGGGTTGGGCCGTTGGGCTAGAGCCAGGCCCATACATTGAAACTTGCCGAGTTGCCGATATGGTGACAGCGATTATACTGGGATTTGTGACCGTGTAGATCATCTACACGTGGAATGGAGCATTGACTGGTCTGGGCACTTTTTCTTTTCTTTTAATAGATTCGATAACGCAAAAATCCCAAAATTTCAATTGGTTGATATCGTTACCAATTATAACTATCGACAGTTAGACACTTGCACATTTATATAGCGAAAAACCTCGGTAGAGAACCCCGCCCAACCCTCCCTCCCGCGGGGCGGATTTAATACGGGTTTCTTGAGTTCACGGGAACTTTTTGGTTTTCAAAATGTACGTTAAAAGGATATATAAAGAATATTAGTGAACCCATAAGATTTTTAAAAGTGAACTCATATCAAAAGATTTAAGATGGTGTAATGGTAAACTCCTTTAAAACCTTCCTAATCTTTTGAATTTTGAAATGCCTCAAGTTAAAATCTTTCAAAGGCCTACTTTGATTATATATATATATTTTTTTTTCTTTTTGGTAAACAATCACTATGCTTGGGTTTTATTTGAAATGTCTCAAGTTCAAGTCTTTCTAAATCTCATTTTGGTAATTTTTTTTTCTTTGGTAAACCATTTATTGTGTATTTAGTTGGGGTTTTTAGGAGCTAAAAAAAACGTTTTCGCTTCTGATTATTTCCAGACCTATTCGCACATCACGCATCCTCAACCCATTTATTATATTTTTTTCATTTTTAATGACCTCAAATGTTTTTTAAATTAGCATATTGTTTTATTATGGTATCGTATTATATAATATTCTCTAATTAGGCCCGACCGGTCCAAAAATTTTTAAGCTTGGTTATGTGAAATTTGAACATTGAGTATAATAAATGTGAACTGAGTGTAAAATCTATGATAACTTTGTTACTGAGATTGTTCTTGACAATAAAAGTGAAAGTTGAAATCATTATTGATTAAACTATAAATATGTATTATTGTTGATCAATATGTTAAAGTTTGGATTATTAAAATTCAATCTTCCTATTTATATTTATGTAGCATTTTAATTTATAAAACCCCTCATTTTAAATTTATCATATATTACTTTATTTACAATGTTATTGGAATAATCAACTCATTTGTTAAATAAATAGGATAGAATAAAAATCTAGTATGGGATATGTTGCCAACGAGAGATAGTTGGATTGGCTTTTGCTTTATAAGCTTTGGCCTTTGCTACTTTGTTTCTTATACAAAATTTTGTCTTCTTTATTTAAGTGGATGATATGCAACTGCTTTAGCCACTTATTGAACCCGTCGCTTGTTGATTGGTCTTTCTATCTTGCTTTTCTATCATGTATTCCACTAAATATATGTTTATATAAAAACTCTATTGTAACACCTTACAAAATTGATATTAATAATATCTTATTTCGTACATATTTTTTTACAGTTCATCACATGCCATAAAATTATACTTTCATGAACGCTTTAATGATCTGGGTTTGCTATTTTTTTTTGAACAACTAATACTTTAATCCTAAATCTATGGAATCCATATATTAAGGGATTTGAACGCCAAGCCTTCAAAAGAGGAAGCACCTATTACGCATATGGATTTCACTGGGCCAGATGTGCTTTGATTGGGTCTAACATTATTTACTAAGATAAGCCATCACATTTATTTTTATTTTTAAGATTTATCATCTAAAATAAAGTATTTTTTAGTCCAATTTGTAAGTTTTCATAATTATTTGACCTCCTAGCACTTCATAAGAGTACAATTTTTCAGTCCCAAGTAAGTTATGGTCTAGAAGGATATTATATTTTTCACTTTTCAGTTCTGTCCCTTCTTGGAAAACTTTCTTTGCTTAATGCTGTATCCTTATCAACACAAATAATTATATCAAGTTGAAAGTGAAAATGATTGCTCTTTTGGAGGATTGACTCCTTCAATAATTGGAATGGTATATTTTTTAAACATGTAAGTTGATAGTTTATTCTTGAAGAGGTGGAGGCATATATGATTGAATTCAGTTTTCCAAAGACACAAAAAACTTTGGTTTAATAATTCGGAAACCGTCACAATGTCCAGCAAAACGACACAATGCTTCACGATAGAGTTTGTTAGCGGGAGATTAAAACGACTGTCAGTTTTCCGGTTAACATCGACATAAACTCTAAACTTTGTCAATAATAACTTATAGTTCTTGTTGACATAAACCACTTATGAGCAATAATGGGATAAAAAAAATAATATAAAAATAGCTTCTTAATAAACAAAAAAATGCAGGCCGATTCAGGTTTTTCAACAAGCATTGGATCCAATTATATCCACAATTATAAGAGTTTATTTATTTATAAAAACAACAAAGAACACTAAATGTTAAAATGTTCTCTTTTTCATACAATCCAATATCCATATAAGTATTTCTATTTCTATATAAAATTAAATTTGATCCAATTATATCTGCCACCTCATACTCTAATAATTTGGATGAGTGCGATTAATTAGGAATTTCAGGCAAGTTGCTCCTAGGCTCATATGAGGCATATGCGGTTGATTAAGATGGAAATTATTTAGTCACACCTTTTCCGGGTGTCATTTCTAAGGGTTATTTCATATTTGGACTTACTAGTTGAAGTATGAAGCATTGAATAGGTTTCTCTGTGTCTTAACCTTCTAATTAATTTTAGTTGTCTACCATTAAAAATGATTGTTTGGGATTAAGGAAAATGAACAAACTTATTGGCGTTGATTTAGTTAATTATTTGGTCACGCCTTTTCTGGGTGTCGTTTCTCGATGGTTATTTGTACTTATTAGTTAAAATTTGAAAAATTGAAGTGGTTTATTTATGTCTTCACCTTCTAATTAGTTGTGGTTGTCTGTCATTAAAAACGATTGTTTGGGGTTAAGGAAAATGAACAAACCTATCGGCATTGATTTGGATAATTTGACAAATAATTTGGTCACAACTTTCTAGCCATTTCTTGAGGGTTATTTGAACTTGCTAGTTACACTTTTTCTGCGTTAATTTTTGTCACGATTAACGCAACAATCGCAACACATGTAGCCTTTACTAGTTATAGTTAAAAGTTAATATATAAAAGCAAAATGAGAAATGAGATATAACTAATCGGCTTCACACCTTTTGGGCTCATTTGGACCTTCTTTATTCATTAATAGGCCCAGATAAAATGATTGTTTTTGGTTACTTGTAGAGTTGTAGTTGCTATATAAATGTCATCTTACTTTCACACTATAAAGCCCAAAATAAGAAATGACAAAAACGTATTAACCGCCCACCGTGGGGCTCGAACCCACGACCACAAGGTTAAGAGCCTTGCGCTCTACCAACTGAGCTAGACGAGCTTGATGACAAAGACCAGTATCTATCTCAAAAGAACATATAAAATTCCCAAAACTCTTAAAAAACAAATGTATTTATTGCATCTAAAAATAAAGTATGCACACTCCTTAACATGTTTATAATTGTTAGTATATTGACACAGAGCGTGTTGAAAATGTTGTGACGATACGCAATCAGAATGTGAAAGAAAATTTAGAATATTGTCGGGTTAATACAAGTTAAATGATATCGATGTAAAGTGAATTCAAATTTATCATAATAAAAGTAAAACTCTATGATTGTTAAACTTAACTTTTGTGACACATTTTTAATGCTTCCTAAAATTGATGTCATGTACAAGGTGAATTAGAACCGATACATTAAATATACGTAGAGGTGTACAAAACTGGTTTAGAAGGAAATTCAGTTCGGGTTATAAAGCAAAGCAATTTAGTCAACAGTTGGTCAAATCTGCTTTAGGAGGAAACTTGCTCGAAACTATCAAACTGATTTGGTCAAGGTTATAAACTGATTTGCGGGCGAAAAAACCGATTTGAGGAAAAAAAAAGCCAACTTTTTTACTAGGTTTTTTTTTCCCAAACAGGTCGGTTCATAACTGGTTTGATTGTTCAAAGTTTGAACCGCTATACAAACTGACGGGTTGGGTCGGTTTGGAAACTGGTTTGACCCAAACCGATTTTAGGTTGTTATCAGGCCTGTTTAACAACCGATTCGGTCAAAACTGGCTTTTTTTGTCCATCTCTAGATATATGTGGTTAACTTAAAACATATATTGAACTTGTTCATTTTAGAGTTTCAAGTACAAAAAAACAGCCCACTAAAATTGGTGATGGGCTGGCCCATGAGCCAGTAACTAATGACTTGGTTAATTGGTTATTACCATGATGATTGATGCCTTAGTTTAAACTTTAAAGTGTGACACACAATCATATAGTCGCATACGTCATGTTTGCCACAATTAACTCACTGTGGCCATTTCCAACAACCAAAGGACTTCATATAACAAAATAATAATAATAATAATAATAATAATAATAATAAAATATATAACAAAGGTCTACTTCTAAGCATTTATATATATAAGAAAGAATTAAGAGATTCTACATGCAGTCAAACGTTCACACCAAAAACAGGCACATCCACCAACAACGTGGCACATAAAATTCAACGTAGAACGACATGTTTGTAAGTTGATAAGAATTTTGCAACTCTTTGGTAGGTGCTTATTGAAACTTGATGGTCGTTGAACTAAAAGTAGTATCAATATACTTTTGTAATGTGGCTATATATTTTTTGGACTTTTGTGTTACTTTATAAGTAGAAAAATTGTCAGTCAAAGATCTATTTTGACAATTACTTTGTTATTTTATCAAATATATGAGCGAGACATATATATAAAGCTGCTACACGAGTTGATACCATGCATTAGGTGGTTGTCAAATTAAAGGACAAGTGAAAACATTGACGGGTCTAATAAAAAGTTTCGTTAAGGAGTAGCTGATATGTAAAACGAAGAAGAAAAAAAGCTGCACTAAAGTTATATACTTTCTCAAGAAAATTGAGGGGTAGTACGGACCGCCAATCAACCTACATTGAATTCGTCTTGAGTGAAAAGTGAAAAGTATACACGAGTGAAAATCCGATACAATGTAATAATAATAATAATAATAATAATAATAATAATAATAATAATAATAATAATAATAATATTTTTTTATATACATTTATTGATTTGATACGGATAAGAAATTATGAATCTATGATTGTAATGATATATGAATATGTCACATGCATGTGTTTGTCATATGCAAACAGGGAAAAACGATTGAAAAGGATTGAAAATAAACGAGTGAATATCTACACTGAAAAACTGCTTGGATTTAATAAAAGCTAATGCATAGCACCTGTATTTAAAGGAAAATCGAATTTTATGTATTGGTCGAAAATGGCCGATATTTACTTAAACTTTGACCAACAATAACCTAACTTAGATTTATCATTGGTGTTTGGATGTCACAACCCAACTTAGGATTTAGGAGCGTGATCAATAGTTGGTACCTGTTTGGTAAATACATTACAATTTAAGGTTCAAAACGGAAGCATTGATTAAAGTATTATTATATTCCAAAAGTCGGGTATTAAACACCCGATAGTTATTACTAAAGCGCTTAACTCATAAAAGCATAGTTTAAATTATTTTAATGATAAAACTTTATCTGAGCCATCAAATCGTCTAATGGATATCCCTCATCTCCAACACCTATTCTTGATTACCTGCAAAACAGTTTTATAAAATACGTTAGCAACACATGTTGGTGAACATGATGACTTCATAACATTTATGAAAACCTTTAGTTCATACTCGAAACATGTAAGGCCCCGGTCCCGGGAGCCCTACTTTGACATTGGATTTACCCATAAACACAATTCTAAAATCAGAGTTAATTAAAACTTTCGCGCAACAACTAAAAACTCAACCAATACATCACAACATCAAATATTGTCTTAACAGAAGTTATCTTATCTTAAATATAACATAGCATAAGAGGTTCATAACACTTCTTCTCAAGATGCCAGCCTTCCAGTCCCTACCATGTGCCCTCCTCAAGCCAGCTCCTTTAACCTATTTACCTGCGTGCATACTAAAAGTTAGCTACGTTGAGTGAGTTCTAGTTAAGCACTTAACATACATTACATTCACATCCTTACTCCTATGTGTCCGAAGATATGTATTTGTACCTTACTTACTATTACTTCTTTCATACATACTTTACATACATGCATACATACTTACATACTTTCTTTCATAAATCCCTATGGTATACCATAAGCTATTCTATCTCTACCATCACAGATATTATTAGGGTCTGGTCCCTATCATCACAGATATTATGAGAATTTGGTCCCAATCATCACAGATATTATGAGGGTCTAGTCCCTATCATCACAGATATTGTGAAAGTCTGGTCCCTAACGTCACAGATATTGTAAGGGTCTGGCCCCTAATGTCACAGATATTATAAGGGTCTGGTCCCTTCTGTCTCGAATAACTATACAACCATACAACCATACTTGTCTCGTCAATCATCCATACATTCTATCATACGTGCATACTTTACATATCTTCTAGTTATAAAAATATATACATATTCATTCATATGAACATTCTATAATAATAACATTAAATACATAATCATGCACTTACCACTCAAGTAAGTGTATTAACTATCACATAGGAGTATGCATACAACCCCGAGAAAATAACAGATGAAGGGGCTAGAACTCACCTGGGTGGCTGGGTCCTGCTCATTTCTGAAGTAATTGTAACACCCCCATCTTCAACTGGGCACGACTAACTGTGTAACAATTTTAAGTGTTAATTAACTACTTTTAACCAGGTCATACTTTCTAGACTAATGAACTACTACTTTAACTTAATTAATGGGTTACTGTTCTGAATTGAATCGCACCTGAAAGCAATCGCATTCCCCAAACGGATTGCATTCGCATGACATAATCAGATCGCATCGCATGAATGCAAACCAATCGCATAGCATAACCATTGTCACATCCCAACCTAAGGCGGAAATGTCGGGGCGTGATCTGATTGCTCACAGCTCGAAGATACTATCACGAATATAAGTGACAATATCTAATTAATTATTTTATTCAAAGTATAGACACATTATTCAATTACAACAAACAATTTAAATACATGAATATAAGCTCAAATAATGATTATCTTGATTATATCCTAAGGTCTTGTCTACGTGTCTAAACTTCAATCTTCAATATAAGCAACCTGCATATGCATAGAAAACAAAGTTTCTCAACATACAGTTGAGTGAGAATATCACCAGTTTTGCAAGTCAATGTAAATAAGCATAACGTAGTAAATGCGGTAAATGTAATCAGACCATAAACAAGTATGTAGGTCGTTGCCAAGCGAATAGGGCGTTGGTCAATAGCATGAGCACCCAATACATGGGAATACGATGGACCCTTCCGAATATACGAATGAATGAATATTAACACAAGTAAGCATGTAGCACGTATATTTGATTAAGTCACTCACAATTACACGTATGTATTTGTTTGAATATATATATATATATATATATATATAATACGAAATACGAATAGGTACGCATATGTCCCCAAAACGTTTAGAAAAGTTGGTAAAATAGGGTAATGATAAACTCACCTTAGATTAACAACAAACGAATATAAATACAAATAAGCGAGCTAACGAATAAGCGAGTCGTCCACTACACGTCAAAAGATATAACAAATTGAGAATCTGAGACTTTAAGATATGATAATATAAATAAAAACAAATTCGTTTCCGCTGGAATCAATCCAAACGGACGTTTAGAATTTAAGTTATGTTTGTTTTAAGATTTAATCGAGCTGGTACTGACCAGAATCCGAACAGCGAGTCGGAAGTCGGGTTTTGGTCAGTAGCCTTAAAATTACGTTATGAGAATAAAAGTCTTCTGGACCAAATGCTATATCCTACCAGAAGTATGAGAAAACATTAAGTCAAACTAGTTGACTGTTTTGCCATTTAACGAGTTTTAAACGATTTGACCAGTCAACATCCTTCAACCACCGAAACTGATTGAAGGTTATTGACTAGGGAATATTTATGAACGATTCCTATATTTACGAATAACCCAGAAAGTGAAAGAATCAAGAGGTATGATGAGTCAAAGGTCCATACGCATGCAAAGTCAAACGAACAAGCATTGTATCTTCAACGAATAAGCAAAAACCGAGAAGATTGATGATGAACAGAGGTAGGACGGCTGAGAAGGCTCCTCTAGGGTTTGTGTAAAGTGCTATGGCAGGATATTAGGGGTTGTTTATATAGGAAAAGCAATAACGAACCATATTTAATATATTCACCCGTTTAGGAAACCGAATCGAGTTTTAATGATCAAAATATCAAATCAATAATATAATCAGTAAATTTCATTCTTAATCAAGGGGTTAAGTATATGGACATGTATTTTAGCTATATTAGTTTTCTTGGACCTTAATTCACTCGATTCATGCCAAAAATAAGCGATTTTGGGCCAAAAACGAACTTGGAATCAATAATAAATGAAACGAGCTGTGCAGGTAGCCTACGGTGCCGCGTAGTGGGCCTAGGCCACCCCACCACGTGGTTCTCTAGACAAAAGGAGGATAATTTCATTATTTGTCAACTTTAGTCCCTATAGTTTGGTTTTAGGTCATTTAACGAACTTTTTATGCATAGTTTAAGATTTGAACAACGTATAAAGTATAAGGGGCCTAAAGTAAACATTATAAACTTAATTACTTATAAACACTTGATTTTCAATAATAATAAAGGTCTAAAAATGTTTCGCTTGGTTCAAACTTAAACGACTATGGGTTTGGAAAAATCCGAAATGTTACCATCTCCCATACTTTAGGGAATTTCGTCCGGAAATTAACGAAAACCAAAACATCATCGTTTTGAAAACAATTTAAGCTTTTTAAAGAAAATATCATAATATAAAACTTCCAATAACCGAAGCAATACTTCAAATAACAATCTGATAAGGGCACTTATATATAGGATGTACCAGCGGCGTATCCACCATGTCCTTAGCATCTCATCATTCGTACCGTTACCCAAGCTACCTTAGGTTCTAAATCATGACACACAATTTTACGTATTATGATTTCCATGCGAGGACTTTGGTAATTACGTGTCGACCCATAATTACTTAGATCGTCGGATGGTCCACATAATCCGTTCCATCATGTGGTTTACAAAAAATTTAAAATCATCATTCGGAAAGAAGCAAACGCTTTAAAAAAATTGCAAATTCAAGAGATATTTAATAAAGGTTCGAGTTTGATTAATAAAATAAGGTAAGTTCTAAATATCTTTTGCTTATGAAGGAAACAAATTTCGTGTAATAAGGGTTATTTTTGAATCGTGATAATCGAGACTAAGGAATTGAGGTATAGGTATAAGATGAAAGGAATTTTATTCAGGCGATAAAAGTTAACTTATAACAAATCTTAAAATAATTAATAGCATGCGGAATCTTTAAAGATAGTATTCTTTAGGAATGAAGTTCTTTAGATCGAGAGTATAAGTTTTTAACATAGTTAACAAAAATTTTGATGAGTCGAGTTTGGTTAGTTTAAGAACTTAAAGAGAAGTTAATATAAAGTCATAGCTTTTCAAGTTTGTGGTTTTGAGATTAGATTAATTCGATTAAGATTTCTAGAATATTATAATAATTAGTAATTAATAATTTAAATATTAATGATAATGCGAAGATATAGATATTGAATTAAATTGCTAATAGATTAAACAGATAAACGGATATTCCCGAATCACCAAGATAGTCCTATTTCAATTAAATTTTTAAAATTAGATAAAATATAAAGTAGGTAATTGAAGATATTAAATTATATTAAATTGGGAATCCGTGGTTTTTTTTTTCAAGTAAAGAACAAATTTTAAATTAACTGTGATTTCAAAAATAAGATGTGAAGTATATAAAATAAACGCGAGACTAGAAATGCATGAACCACCATGATTATTTGAATAACTATGAGTTCATCATTAAAACGTTCAAAATTTTCAATATATATAAAAAAATCAAAGTGGGGAGCTGAAGTATTTATGAACCGTTGTTTTAATTTCAACCAAATAACGAAACTTAATCACTAAATGGATTTCTATGAAGATTTAATCAAAAAGTCAATTTAATGATAAAGTTAAATTAATTAATGGTTGATTTTTAATTTAAAAAAGAAAATTAAATTTAGAGGATAATAATAAAATTTACCATAATCGAATTTTAATAATAAAGATTTATAAAATAGAAAGTAAGTTGTGAAAACTAACATGAAGTTCAGAAAAGACAGGAAGAAATAAAATATTTATAGTTAAAATTGAGGGTAAGGATTTAAATGCACTTAAAATTTATAGTTTGAGAATATGGATATAAATAAGAAAAGATGATTTAAGTAATATATATATATATATATACACACACACACAAATATATATATATATACACACATATATATACTAGTAGGAGAGCCCGCGCCTTGCGGCGGGTATCACAACTGATGTTAAATCCAATTTTGTTGTGTGTTATGAGTCAACCTATTAATTGTTGTAAACATTTTATTTCGTCCATTGAAAAATAGTTGTGGTAGTTTGTGTGGCGCACATGAGTGTATACCTATTACGTTAATTTCATCCATTATTTGTAATTTACATTTATTCACACAACCCATCCTTCGCTGGGGGTATGCAATTTTAAAGCTAATTTACATATTCAGTCGGTATTGTTTCGTTCATTATGACACCGACATTTGCTATAGGAAATTCATACTCGGTATAGTTTGTAGCAATATTCTTATGATTTACTTCGAATAACTTCAAACTTTTGTTGAACTCATTATATTTAAGTTTCTTGTTGAGACGATAAAATTCGAGAGTGACATATATTGAAGAGATAAAAGTGCAATACTATTACTATATAAGACTTGCATTAGTTTACCTATTTATGATAATTTTGCTGTTATACATCTTCGAGAAGTCCCAAAGCAAATAAAAAACAAAGTCAACACTCGAAGCCACGTCAAAAGTCTCATTCAGAATCCCACCATTTTTATTCTCTAGTGCTAGACTCAATGCTGGAAGAGACCATTTGATTATTGTGCCACCTTCGTGAAGTCGTCGATTAAATTTAGGGTTTTGTGGCCCAATCACTTTTGATAACACTTGTTTGTTAGTAATCAAAATATAATCTATGATGCTGCAAAAAGTTGTGACCAATATACAAATGATGTTATCTAATAGTTGATATTCCAATATTGTCCTTACACAAAGTGTCCTGGAACAACTACTTGATGACCGTGTCGTACCGATCATGCAAAAACCTAATTTTACCTATAGACAGGGTAAGTCAGGTATCGAATCCAGAGGAGCATGTGGTCAATGTCATACGTTTGTTCGTTTATTTAACTATATTTACGAAACAATTATAAAGAAACAATTATGAAGATTTGTCAAAAGTGCTGATCACACTAGCAATTGGATTGGTTTAATAATAAACGACTAACTTAAGCAAATATTCAATCAAACAAAACAAATCACACCCGGGAATCCAAGTAAGCAATTAACAGTATTCTCATGCAACCTAACAGATTAATTATCCTAAATCAACTAAAGATTGTTTAACAAGCTAAACCGTAGGCATCCACAATCGCTAACACACGGCACTGGTTATCAAACGGTCCCTGCAAGTGTGACTCAACTAAGGGCAATTGTATGCTTTCTTGTAATTAAGTAGTCAACACAACCCTACGAGCAATTATTATAGCAACCGGCAAACTAATCGTTGTGATCGACAAAAACCTAAATCGACTGAATGCACAACAATACTAAACATCAATACTCATAGATTAACAAAAGACAATTACATTTAGTTGTTCTAATACATGAAGAAAATACTGAAAAATTACAAACTTTACATCCCGGGAATGACTAAAGAGGATTCAGCAGCTCATGATCTTCGATTGGTCTTCGGCTATTGATTCAGGATGACGAACTACGAATCCCGAGGTGATCGGAGGTCATCCGGGGCTCCCAGAATCGCCCCTTGTCGTCCCAAAACTGCTGGAAGTCGTTCTCCTTGATTAGGGTTTGTAAAATACAAGATATAGGTCAAAACCCATTTTTTTCCCCGTTTTTTAGGCCCGTCGCGTAGCGCGATGGCTATATACCCATACCATCGGGCTACGCGATGGAAGATGACCTCATTTTTGGATTCCTCTCGTCGAGAAACCCAAAATTCATATATTATGGGTTCTGTAACTCATTTTCTAGCCCAGGATATGCTCGTTTTACTTCTTGGTCGCTTTTCGTCAACCTATCTTGTTCAGTTTTAGCATCAGCTTTAGGTTTCTCATCTAAACTCTTCCCGAATCCTTCTAACACTTCCCAAGACTTCAAATTATGCTCTGGTGTTCCCGATATATCATTCCATGCTCGTACACGTCTCCAATTTAGCATCTTTAATGATTAATGACCTGAAATACAAAAGCACGTATGAAGTACCAAAGTTCTAACAATATACTGAACAAAACTACATAATTAACACACTAATATATATACAAAATACCCGAACATCACATCCCCAGACTTATCTTTTGCTTTCCCTCAAGCAAAACTCTAAAGTAAACATCAACCTCCATCATAGGTATGTCAACTATCACCATTAATACTAGCAAGGTTTAAGGTCATACCCAGTTTTCCAGACTAACATTTTCTAGATTGACAAACCACAAATAAAGTTAATGTTACAATAAAACTCTAGAATCGCCCAGACAAGTGTACTTTGTTTCCGGTTAAGGCATACATGTTCATACCCCTCACACTATCAACACTCCACTCGGTTTAATATCTGGACTAGCAAAAGATGTGCTAGTATATGTCTTAGCCCTCAAAATACCTAATATGAGTTACAACTTAAAAATGCTAGCAAGTCGGTCTTATCTTCACCCATTACCCACCGGTTGCATAAAGACTCGGACTAAGGGTTTTGCTGAGACTTAGGTTTGAGTGCGGATTAGGCATATTTAGTGACTTAGGTGGATAAAACCCAGTTAAACAAACCAAAAAAACAAACTCAAATACAAATGAACTGCTATTTACAACTGAATACAACCAAACTAATAACTCTTTTTTTTGCCTTTTTTTTGATTTTTTTTTGTCTCTCTCTTTTTTTTGATATTTTTTTTACTACTAATCGATATTAAATCAAATATTTACAAATCTGACCGAGACACATGTACATTGTGTACTATGCTCTACAACTGATTATATACAACTTGATAATGAACTGGATTTCATCACACGGGTAAAAATAAAATAAAGGCCAAGGCTGAAATGGTGTATAATGTTCAGTTTAGCAAACGGAAAGGAATAAGGTCCAAATGGGCTCTTAAAGGATAATGTCGATTAAGGAATTTATTTAGTAAGGAATTATGTACGGAACAGGTTTTCTAAAGTCCTAATCTCCATACAGGTGGTGGTATTTAGATCTCGATAAGCATGTGACAAGCAAGTTCTAATTCTGTAAAACATACTGGTTTCCCTCAATCAATGACAAGACATGTTTTATGTCTATTATATAATATGTGTATTAAGTATAAGGGCTAATCTCACAATATGTCTGGAAATAAAGGCTGCCGATATGAAACATGTATATCCGTCTCCTTGACTCGTTATCCCTGCCTAAATGATTCCATTTTCAACTTCTCATTTTAAAAAACATTTGTCGGGAAAACTATCGAGAAGCTGAAAAACCAACCATGACCAAAAACCTCTAACTTGGAATTAATAGCAATAAGTGACAGTTAATAACTTAAGTTTCTGAATACTATTCGAGGTACTATCGGGCTAAAAATTTCAATTTTCCCTCATCCCCACACTTGAGGTTGACATTGTTCTCAATGTTAAAATAATAAAACAATTAAAGAATATTTGGGGAACGGGGTTAAACTAACAGTTTAACAATTCAACAACTCGGGGAACAAATGTGATGGGCTTAAGCAAATTATACAATTACATTCCTAACAACTAAAATAAAAATAACAAAATAGTTTATGAAACTGAAATCACCTGATAATAATGACAATGCAATGCTAAACTCGGCCCTTAACTCTCAACATACACGTGACACACGTCTCCACTACTGATCAATACCGACTAACCATATCTGCAAAATCTCGAGACGTGTAGAAGCAAGCTTCTCACCAGTGTAAGACATAGGTTTTTTAAGAGTTAAATTATATTATAAAAATCATTACTAAGCCGAATTAGTTAGTTTCATTAAAAATTTTGTTAACAAATTAAAAATGATAAAAGGCCTAACACACTTTCGTAGGAATCACGGTTGCATTTAGCATATGCAACAAGCCCTTTAAACCCCCCGGTAGCCCGGGTGGACAAGTGAGGTCTCGTGAGGGTTTATAGTGAACCACACTCACAAAGTTCCAATATAATATATATATATATATATATACACACACGTACCTGGATTAACCGTAGCAAAGCATGAACGTACTCCGGGTAGCTCGAATGGCTAAAACCTCGTTTTCTGACATCTTTCACCGAACACTTCAAACCCTATTTTTTTCTCCATGTGGCATCCCCACATTTAATTTTCTACTACGATGGCACGCTTGAAATAAACGATTAGTAATATACAAAGATAAAAACAAAAGATTAGAATAAAAATAAATTGCAAAATACAAAGCCGGGTTGCCTCCCGGTTAGCGCTGAATTAGATGTCTACAGCTCGACAATACCTGAATTCCTCATGGTGGTCGAAGTGAACACTTACCCACCGAGTTTCCAATATACGCTCGGTAGCTTACATGCCGAGTCCATAATCGCTTTTCAATGATTGGCATGTTACTTGAATGATTGTCGCGAGGCCGTCTCTTGATTATTTGTCCAATATCATGCAAGCTTACTTTCATGTCATTTGTTACCAAGCCTTCATCCCCATACTTGTTATTTGGAATAATAAGTATTGGAGAAGGCACATGATACACCTGGGCTACCTTAGGCTATTCATACTCTGAAGGAGTTGTGTCATTTGCTTTAATCACACTTTCACTTTCTTGCTCTGGAAGATCAACAACCTCATCCTCTTCATCACTATCAGACACAGTACCACTAACCAACTGCCCTTAGTCTCGTTTGATTTCTATTATATCCTCAGTGTTCTGCTTGAGCAAGGCCTCAAGTCTTTTATCTCTTAGCTCATATTTCTTTTCTTCTTCCATCATCCATCTGTTGTGTTCCACTAACACGTTCATGATAGTATCGAGCTTAGAGTTCAATATATTTTGTTGCTCTTCATCAATCGACTGAGGATATTCATACTCACCATCATCATGAGAATATTCATAATCATCTTCGTCATAAGGATATTCATAATCATCCTTATCCCAATCTGGTTTGGTGTGCATAATCTCTTCATTAATTTGATTGCTCCACTTAGCCTCAAGAGATTTCCTTTGTTGTTCTGCTTTCTTCTTATTCTCAATCATCATATTTATCATTTTGTCAAGTTCTGAGAAATAGGGCATCTCCTGTTCATAGTTGTCATAATACGGCTCTTGATCATATTGGTAATTCATGTCTGATTGAAAATATTCATCATGATTTGGTGTTGTGTGTTGTTTAGAGTGTGAATAATATGGCAAACTCTCTTCTCTTCATAGCATGTCATCATATATCTCCGCCCATGCCGACGCTCTTGCCAATTTTGTGAAACTGCTGGACAATCTCGATAGTGTTACAGGCCTTCACAATAACAAAAATCACCATCACTGCTCATGGTGACAATAACGTGTTCGGGTTTCTGGATTTTCTGTTAAGAATAACCTGCAAAAAGAACTAAAATACCCAAGGTAAAATGAAACATAAATAAACAAAAGAAAACAAGAAAAATATTTTTGTATTTTTGAATTATTTATTATTTAAAAAAAAATTCCAAAAAGCTCAAACAAACGATATAACACTAAGCGCACTAGCTCCCCGGCAACGGCGCCATTTTGATGACCATGTCGTACCGATAATGCAAAAACCTAATTTTACCTATAGACAGGGTAAGTCAGGTATCGAATCCAGAGGAGCATGTGGTCAATGTCATACGTTTGTTCGTTTATTTAACTATATTTACGAAACAATTATAAAGAAACAATTATGAAGATTTGTCAAAAGTGCTGATCACACTAGCAATTGGATTGGTTTAATAATAAACGACTAACTTAAGCAAATATTCAATCAAACAAAACAAATCACACCCGGGAATCCAAGTAAGCAATTAACAGTATTCTCATGCAACCTAACAGATTAATTATCCTAAGTCAACTAAAGATTGTTTAACAAGCTAAACCGTAGGCATCCACAATCGCTAACACACGGCACTGGTTATCAAACGGTCCCTGCAAGTGTGACTCAACTAAGGGCAATTGTATGCTTTCTTGTAATTAAGTAGTCAACACAACCCTACGAGCAATTATTATAGCAACCGGCAAACTAATCGTTCTGATCGACAAAAACCTAAACCTACTGAATGCATAACAATACTAAACATCAATACTCATAGATTAACAAAAGACAATTACATTTAGTTATTCTAATACATGAAGAAAATACTGAAAAATTACAAACTTTACATCCCGGGAATGACTAAAGAGGATTCAGCTGCTCATGATCTTCGATTAGTCTTCGGCTATTGATTCAGGATGACGAACTACGAATCCCGATGTGATCGGAGGTCATCCGGGGCTCCCAGAATCGCCCCTTGTCGTCCCAAAATGGCTGGAAGTCGTTCTCCTTGATTAGGGTTTGTAAAATAGAAGATATAGGTCAAAACCCATTTTTTCCCCGTTTTTTAGGCCCGTCGCGTAGCGCGATGGCCATACACCCATACCATCGGGCTACGCGATGGAAGATGACCTCATTTTTGGATTCCTCTCGTCGAGAAACCCAAAATTCATATATTATGAGTTCCGTAACTCATTTTCTAGCCCAGGATATGCTCGTTTTACTTCTTGGTCGCTTTTCGTCAACCTATCTTGTTCAGTTTTAGCATCAGCTTTAGGTTTCTCATCTAAACTCTTCCCGAATCCTTCTAACACTTCCCAAGACTTCAACTTATGCTCTGGTGTTCCCGATATATAATTCCATGCTCGTACAAGTCTCCAATTTAGCATCTTTAATGATTAATGACCTGAAATACAAAAGCACGTATGAAGTACCAAAGTTCTAACAATATACTAAACAAAACTACATAATTAACACACTAATATATATACAAAATACCCGAACATCACTACTCGAAATAGGTCAAAATTAACTGAACCAAACGTGTTTACAACTTGACTTGTAAACCAACCAAAAACCCGTAATTCATTGTTTTGTAGACCAAACTGAATCCAAAATTAACAAGACATTTACCTTCACTATGGCTAAAAAGCCTAAAATGCCCATTGTAATCAACTTTCACTATCCAAAATACCCAAATTTGAACAAAAACCAGCCCACAACCAAATCCTTACTAAAACCGAGACCGATCGATTTCCTAAATCCAAAAACCAACCCAAACTGACATATATTCACCCCTAGTTCAACCTGAATCAGCCTGAAAATTGATTGGGTTTATGTGAACAAAGTGTGTCTATTTTTCCTTAACAAGGAATACCAGAAACAGAACTTTAATGACTAAAGTATTCAGATCCTTAGTGAAATAAAGCACAAAAAACAAGAAATAATAAACTATCATCATGGGTTGTCTTTCTTAACTTACAAACTATGGCCAGTATGGAGTATAACTTCAGGAGCCCTCCAATACAGGATACCCTTCATTGACTTGGCACCAGTAATTGTAGCCTACAAAAAAAAAAAAAACAAGCCCACTGTTTACAAGGATAATTATTCAAATAATAAATATTAAATAAAACATCACATATACCAACTGCAGAACTTTCTTAGAGCCCCTAAAATCTACAATTTTAATATGTCCTTATTATCAACAAGTATATCAGTATATGTGCCCTTGCAAGAGTAATATGTCTCATAAATGAATATGCATGACCATCTCCATACATTACAAGTTACAAACTCACACTCACACTCACACTCACACTCACACTCACACTCACACTCGCATACAGAGTTATTTCTACATGCATATTAAAAACTTATGGAGTTAGAATATACCTTAATATCCCCGTGCATGATACCCTTTTTGGAGACATTCCACCCCTAACAATATTTGTTTTGTGTAGGTCTTTAACACCCAATCCATGTATAATGAACATATATAAGTTTCAAGTTCAAGATAATAGATACTAAAAAATTGTCTTCACCTGGTGGGAGGATGACAAATGATCCGCTCATACATATGCACACAAAATTCGGTGAAGCATTATATTAACTCAAACGACAAATTGTGATCATATTTTCCTAATCATTATCAATTGCCATTATTTGTTTTCAAAACCCCAAGACCGGTTTTTTTTCATACGAATCATTTTATGACTATATCAACTATGATGAACTGCAGCAATCACCTTGACTTATAACTAATATGAATCACACTTAAATCACCACCACCATACCAGCTAAATTATTAATATAAGCAAAAGTTAAAGTGCTTTAGCGCAAATAATATTAATAATAATACTAATACTAATAATAATAATAATAATAAATTAAAACCGAAATCCACAATACAATTAATTCTTCAAGAACCTAATACTTCAACAGAATAAAAATATAAGACAATACCATGAAATCTACTTACCTTTATTAACCGAGTGAAAAATATGTATAACATTTTTGCCGACTCTCCATGCAATAGTGAGCAAAACAACAAAAGTAAACCCATCGTACAAATGCTAATCAAAGAAACTGCTTTACTTTTATGAATCTGGTTTTTTAGTAGTATTACAAATCAAACAGAGTACAAAGAGTAAAGAAACCAATGATCGGTACCAAATTCTTACCTATATAAAGTGACCCATTTTGACCCGAACAGTGAAACAAAATTAGCACCCTTATAAAGTTACCCATTTTGACCAGAATCAAGCTGATTTCTTTTTCAAATGGCCTGAACCAAATTGATACATTTTTAAGATGAGTGTAAGGCCCCGAACCCGGTGGCCCTAATTTAGCGTCGGATTTACTCATAAACACAGTTCTTCAAATCAGAGTTTATTAAAACTTTTCGCGGAATATAAAACATCAATCATTTGTTACAAAACATTAAATCTTTTCTTTGATACCATAACACAAAACTTTATATTTAAAACATCTTTACTTCTTTCTTTAGATGCCAGCCGTTCAATCCATGCCGTGTGTCATCCTCATGCTAACTCTATAATCAGCTCACCTGCGTGCATACTAAAAGTCAGCTACACTGAGTGAGTTCTAGTTAATCGAACGCCATACAATACATACACATACATACATATCTGTAGATACATATCCATACTTCACTAGTTACCCTTCTGTTCTACATACATACTTGCTACCATACATACGTACATATCTACAATCACTAACCTCAGTCTACCGAGAGTACGTTCATAGTTCACCGTCTATACCTGTACTCAAGGTCGTGAACACGTACAAGGTTCGCAGTCCTTACCTATGTTCACCATTTATGGTACGTACAAGGATCGCGGTTCTTCCCTATACCATAGTACATCCACAACACGTACAAGGTTCACAGTCCTTCCCTATGTTGCAACCTAATTCATAGCACGTACGAGGTTCGCAGTCCTCCCCTATGCTACAAAATCAGCACGTATAAGGTTCACAGTCCTTTCCTATGCTGAAATACATCCACAACACGTACAAGGTTCGCAGTCCTTCCCTATGTTGCAACCTAATTCATAGCACGTACGAGGTTCGCAGTCCTCCCCTATGCTACAAAATCAGCACGTATAAGGTTCACAGTCCTTTCCTATGCTGAAATACATCCACAACACGTACAAGGTTCGCAGTCCTTCCCTATGTTGCAACCCAATTCATAGCACGTACGAGGTTCGCAGTCCTCCCCTATGCTACAAATACAGCACGTATAAGGTTCACAGTCCTTTCCTATGCTGACGCCTATCTACATTACGTATAAGGTTCGCAGTCCTTATCTACGTTTACATATATCATCTACTTCACGTATAAGGCTCGCAGTCCTTAACTACGCCATTACCAGCCGAGTCTATGTCCGACAGAAGCTAGAGGGATTTGCCATCCTAACTTACTATGTCGAACGTAGAACTCACATGCCATTCGTGTATCTATATACACATACTTACATTATAACATAAGAACACTCTAGGCATTCTTTACCTCATTCATTTAACAACCATACCCCTTGTCGTTACGTGCAATATCCGAAGATCGTTCACGCCCCGACAAGTATTCATTTGAAATATTCATACATCTTCGATATATAATATTCGTACCTTTATTTTTAACCTGACAGTACGCGCAATATCCGAAGATCGTTCGCGTACCGACAAACAATCATTCATATCTATCACACATATCACATATGACATACACTTATCACTTAGGATAAATGTATTAACAACACATCGAGTATGCACACAGCCCCGAAAACATAACAAGGAATGGGGCTAGAAACTCACCTGAACACGGTTACGTTCACCGTTAATCGTAATCCCTTTCTTCAGCTGTGCACGGCTGACTGTATAACAAGTACACGTATCAAACAACTATCACTACTCATATCATCTTTCCAGTCTTAACTACTACCCACAACGAACGGGGGTCCGGGGGCAGCGCCCCTGGCAGCGGGGTCTAGGGGCGGCAGCCCCTAGCAGGGTCCAAGGGGCAGAGCCCCTGGCTGGGGTCGAGCTGCCAGGTCAGCTTGGAAAAATTTTATTTACATTAACTGTCTTAACACATTTTCCATTAGGTTTTTAATTTATTTTCTAAGCGAACTTAACTTTAGGCAAAGTTAAACCATAGGCGAACTTAGCTTTAGGCGAAGTTAAACCTTAGGCGAACTTAGCTTTAGGCGAAGTTAAACCTTAGGCGAACTTAGCTTTAGGCGAAGTTAAACCTTAGGCGAACTTAACTTTAGGCGAAGTTCATCAGGCGAACTTAGCTTGCAGGCGAAGTTCATCAGGCGAACTTAGCTTGCAGGCGAAGTTGTCTTCTGCAGGTTCTGTTCGCTCTTAAATCCTTCGTTCCTTAACCAAATAACTCGATTTAGGTACCCATGGAATCGTCTGACCAGCGCCTACAAACCCCAACTATCAAATCGACCTAACATCGATGTTTAGAGGGTGCGATTTAGGCATATAGGTTACGGGTCCTTTTTATCAA
This sequence comes from Bidens hawaiensis, assembly GCF_021521415.1. Classification (NCBI taxonomy): domain Eukaryota; kingdom Viridiplantae; phylum Streptophyta; class Magnoliopsida; order Asterales; family Asteraceae; genus Bidens; species Bidens hawaiensis. The sequence goes on from NW_027491249.1 coordinate 1,699,233, forward strand.
TCGATTAACCCATCAAATCATAACCATTTTCAGTAAGTTTAGCTTTGTTGGATTCGTTTTTACCATACAAACTCAGATCTACCATTTCTCAAATCAAACCGAACCTATACGAACGATTTCTAACCATAAACGTACCTTGAACGAGTCGAACTTACGAACACGGGCTGGTCTTGTTGCTTTGGTTCGTCACGACGATCTAGCACCAACTAACGTTTACTCTCTCTCGGATCCTGCTCGTTTATGGTGTGTGTGTTTTGAATGTGTAGAGATTAGAATGGAAAGAGATGAGGTTTAGGGTTTTATGGTGGTTTAGGGGATATTTATATCCCTTAAAGCCCATGGACCTAAGGCCCATTCTCATTTAACCCATCTCAAATAATCTAACACTAGCCCGACTCATACCAACTCCTACTCTATTATTTATTTCCCGAACCCGAGTCAACTTTCCCTCTATTATTAAGTAATATAATTAGTATCATTTTGGAAATTTCGGGATGTTACAATGAGCCATTTGGCCCGAACCAAGTTTGATGCCAATACCTTTTTATATAAACCATTTCAATAATTTCTAGATTTTGTTGGGTTTTTTTAATGATTTATAATTGCCAAGTGTTAAATTTTGACTTTTTTTAGTCTACTCTTGTGACACACCAGTAAATAAGTTATCAATCCTGACATAAAAATACTAATTATAATATTGTCTAATAATAACATCAAAGTTATGATATTAGTTAAACTACAATCAACCAATGCTCAGGTATTTATTATCCACATCATCATTATCATCAAATAAAGACGGTATAAGATGACACGTGAATGCATTAATTTATGCAAGTCAAGTTATTTCAAAAATCAAGTGGGCAATTCAAAATTAGAATAAAAATAAAAATGCAACTGCAGTTTAAAAACAATTGGATTCATTTCTTTTCTTTATTAGCTGTGACAGTGCAGCTTTGCAGAAATGGACAGTGCAGAAATGGATTCATTTCTTTGTATACCTCATGTTAGTGCAGAAATGGATTCATTTCTTTTCTTTATTAGCTGTGACAGTGCGGCTTTGCAGTCGATTAATTCGGTAATTATATTGGTTGATATCCTGGCTGGATCTTCTTACCCTCAGAAGCCAACTCGTCCTCGGCAGCTAACCGACCAAATATTTGATAAAATGAGTCATATAAAAACAAAAAAAAAAAAACAAGCAAATTGCAAAGTTAGAAACAGAGTAAATAGATAACCTTTTATCTCATTGCTCAAAGCATCCTGGTTGTTGGAAAGTATCCGTCTCAATTTAGTTTCTTGAATTTTAGATCTCTTGAAGATTTTATCCTCATAAGCGCCACCAGCAAAGATGATGTTTTCAACCCTTTTCAACTTCATGTAACCTCCTTTTCTATCATTGATCCACTGTTATTAACAAATTTAGAAAACTTTTAGAAGCATAAAAAGTAAAAGCATACTTTGATTAAAATAGAAATTTATTTACAATAAATACTAACCTTTTGAACGTCAAGATAACCTCCCATATTTTTAAACTCCTCTGTGTACACATGCATCAATAGATCAATAGCCACATATCAAGAACATAATAGAATATAAAAGTAGCAATTTTAAGGAAACAATTGGATCTGTATATATTTTCATCATCAAAAATTTCTTTTAAAAGGATTGGTAAAAGGAAGGCATGTGGGGAACAAAATCATTTCCAGTAAAAGACAGTTAACTAAAAAATTGTTTATTTATTTTTCAACATCAGGCACAAATTTCTAGTGCATTTTTTTTTATAATCCAAGCATGAAGGAAATGAAATAAAAACAAACCATCAAATGAACACTAAAATTTAATATAAGTGCACACAATTACATTCCAACACATTACCTGATATGGTTTCTTCTTCAAGGAAATTTGCTTTCTAACTTCAAAAATATCAAGACTGCTCAATTGTTAAGCTGCATCTTACACTCCTCGGTGTAGATTAAACTATGTAAAGTATAAATAGGAAAACAAGTTTTAGTAAAACAATAGGGATGAGCTCGGTACCGTATCGGTACCAAAAATACCGATCCCGAAAATCACAAAATCTTGGTACCGGTACTGTTATCGAAATATTTGGTTCGGTACCGGTACCGTACCGATCCCGAAACTCAAAGGTTTGGTACCGATTCGGTACCGGTACCGAATTTGCTCATTCCTGGTAAACAACACTAAAGAAATAGTTATATAATAAATCATCCTCTACCTGTGGAGTCTTTGGCAAGCCCAGTGTGCTTTTCTGGATTGATGCATCAGTCGGCTTTACATTAGCACCAATAGATGGCCATAAAACCATGCAAATTAAAAGTGGCTGCAAATTAAAACATACCTCTTAAATGCAAATTAAAAGTGGCTGCAAACTAAACCATAGGGACTAAAGTTGACACATAATGAAATTATACTCCTTTTGGCCGGAGTATAATTTAAAAGTGGGTTTTCTGGATTGATGCATCAGTCGGCTTTACATTAGCATCAGTCGGCTTTTCATTATGTATCAACTTTAGTCCCTATGGTTTGGTTTTAGGTCATTTAACGAACTTTTTATGCATAGTTTAAGATTTGAACAACATATAAAGTACAAGGGGCCTAAAGTGAACATTATAAACTTAATTACTTATAAACACTTGATTTTCAATAATAATAAAAGTCTAAAAATGTTTCGATTGGTTCAAATGTAAACGACTACGGGTTTGGAAAAATACGAAATGTTACAACCTTAAACAAATCGCATCGCATGGGAAAAATGACTCTCATCGCATGACCTTAAACAAATCACTTCGCATGGAAAAAACGATTCGCATCGCAAGGAAGCAAAAGGAATCGCGTCGCATGGAGCAAAACGAATCGCGTCGCATGGAGAAAAACGAATCGTATCGCATGGAACGAATCGCATCACAGCATCGCATGCTCGTGTGATGCGATTCTTTTCTGTGCGATCAGAATCCCCTTTTTCTTTATTTTACCATTCTTTCAGTTATTTTGCGTTGTAACAATTCGTTATGCCCCGTTTTACTATTCCAACGAGTTGCGGCCTTAACAACCTCATCTACTCATTTTTACACGGTCCAAACGCCATCCGTTCGCCCCGATTCATTTCAAACAACATGTTAAACACCAAGTTTATGTCTTTCTTACTTGCTTCTACCCGATTTACTTTCTCTTCGAATTTCGTGCAAAACCGACTCGTTTACCAGTCCTTTTAACGAGCCAAACACTACTCGTTTTACCCGAACTGAACCAACTAACCCATTTACTAACAAGTTCATTACTTTATCCCTAATCGTGGTCCGATCTATCATCTTACCAAGTTTCATGCAAATCCGTACACGAAAAGTAAGACTTTTTAATAAAAACGTACCTTTAAGGTTTATGTCCGAAATCACTCGAATAGACCAAAACCATATCAAACGAACTCGGAATTGAGTGATTCAAGCGGCCACGGAACCGTCTCTCCATGATCTACGAACCCATTAGTTCTTCGTCACCGGAAACCGCCGCTATAGTCGCTGGAAATCTTTATTTTCCACTGTTACGGTTTTGCTGATAAAAATCGGGCTTCCCGACCTCTGATCGAAGATCCGTGTCACTCCCCATTAAGCAATTTGCGGAAGCGTAAAACGGAAATGTAACAGACACCTCTGGTATCAACCACATTGTTTATAAAGAACAATACAAACTAGTTTACAATATTTTACATCGATCTAACTTTGTTTACAACTAGGTGATACAAACTAAATCTAGCCCGTTAAGCGGCTTTACTTCTTACTAGCACATTTGCATCAATTCACCCAGCATTGATCACAAGTCAAACACGTGGCACATTGACTTTCTAGTCCAAGTCTGGTATACCTGAAAAACATGTTAAAACGTGTAAGGCCCCGCTCCCGGTAACCCTACTTTGGCGTTGGATTTACTCATAAATACAGTTCTAAAATCAGAGTTAATTAAAACTTTCGCGGAATAATTAAACATTCACCATCATATTACAAAAACAACAATTCTTGTCTCAAACAAAGTTGAATTGTCTTAACATAGCATCACAATTCATAACACTTCTATTCCAAGATGCCAGTCTCTCCAGTCCCTGCCATGTGTCCCTCTTCACGCCAGCTGCCTCAGCCTATTTGCCTGCATGCATACTAAAGGTCAGCTACGCTAAGTGAGTTATAGTTTAACAGTTTACAGGATTGTTCTTACACATTCTTTCATTTACATACAAATATTATTTATACTACTCTTACATTATTCTTACACATTCTTACAAACATAAAACTATACATACATTCTTGCATAGATATTATAAGGGTCTGCCACCCGACTTCTTGCACCAATATCGTAGAGTCGGACACTCTATTCTTGCCCAGGTATTAGAAGGGTCTGCCACCCTAACTCTTACTTCACATTCCTTCTAGATTCTTACAAACATGTTAAGTAAACAACTAACATATACAAGTTTTAACCTCTTTCTTTCATTCTTACATTAATCATTTGTGTTAACCACATAGATATATATATCTTTCTTTCATTCTTGCATTTATCATTCACGTTAAGCACTTAAGTATATATGTTACTATTCTTACAAGTATGCACACAGCCCCGAAACCATCTCAAAGAGAAATGGGGCTAGAAATCACCTGGAGACGATTTCTCTAGCCGTTAATGGTAATGCCCTTCCTTAGCTGTGCACGGAAAACTGTACAATACATTACGCGAGTCAATTAACCATTACTACTACTTCTTACGTCTAAGTTAATGAAACCCTCAACTAATGGGGGTCCAGGGGCAGGGCCCCTGGTAGCGGGGTCTAGGGGCGGTAGCCCCTAGCAGGGTCCAAGGGACAAAACCCCTGGCTGGGGTTGAGCTGCCAGGTCAGCTCGGAAAAATTTTATTTTCACTAATAGTCCTTAAACTAAAATGCATCAGAAAATGAATTTCATTAAATTTCGCATGGAAAAATTTCGCTTCGCATGGAATTTTGCTTCGTATGGAATTTCGTTTCACATGGAATTTTGCTTCGCATGTATCACACCCCAACCTACGGCGGAATATGCCGGGGAGTGACATAATTGTATCATAGCTCAAAAGACACTAAAATAAATCCACGTGTCAATATCTAAATTATTAAATTCATATTGTTCAAGTATGCAAAAGCACAAACATTGTCTAATAGAAATAAACATAACAATTTAATATAAAGAAATAAATAGTCTTTGATTGATCATGCATCCTAATGTCTAACTACTCTTTAATCTCTTGATTCTTCATCCAATGTAGCTACCTGCGCCATGCGGGAAAATACATACTTTATCAACATAAAGTTAAGCAAGTAATCACGGTTTTTGAATACATATAATATAAAAATGACAATTCCTCAAATACTACAACTAGCATAACAACAATATAACAATAATATAAAAGTTGTCTTTTCACTCGAATCTCATGGATAACGAGCTACTCCGACGGCGTATGATCATACTAATGACGATGAGGATGAGGATGAGATACCAACCACCAATACATAAAATAAACACATAGTCACGTATAACTAATTGAGCAATATCATACAACGCAAATAGTGGAATTGTAGTGAAAATGATTTAACGCATAACGCCCCCAAAATATAAAACGGTAAAAAGGGGGATGTGAATTACTTACCTTTAGTGAGTAGATTAGTGAGGATGAGATAATAATAACAAGAAAATGAGGATGAACTCGTCAGGCCTTCGAGATACGTCAACAAAAATGACTTATTTGTTAACAATATTATTAATAAACGACGAAAAACTAATAAGACATAATGATTTGAGATTTGATGGGATATTGTTAGTTTTAATGCCATTATTTCGATTTAATCGGTTTGAAAGACTTGGCGTCTTTTAGAGCCTTAAAACATTATATTTACTATTGTTAGTATTTATATTATTATTATCATTGTTATTATTATTATTAGTATTATTTGTGTTAATACTATTATTTGGTAGGCGATATATATTTTATCCTTATTTATATTTTCAAGTAAATAGATCTTAAATAAATATTAACCGATATTAAGTATTAATAAACATTATATACATATATAAATAACACATTAACTATATAAAAGAAGTTTCATATTATTTATCCTTTTGTTAGTTATTTATGCACAAATCTATTTATATAAAAATATATAAACTATATACATTTATAGATAGGAAATAATGACGTGAAACCACGGGCAAAATAATACTTTCAAGGTTCGGTTTATTAAAATATCATTTAACTAATATTATATATATATAATATTAATAAAAAATCATTTAAAATGAATTTTTAAAGGTAAATAAAAAAAACGGGCCTGGGGAGGCTCGAACCCGCGCCCCAGGCCGGTTCTGGCATATACACGAGCGCATAAACCACCAGGCCAGACTGCCTACTTGTTAACATCATGAAACTGATTACATAAATAAACCAGTTCAGTTGTTCATTTCCATTCACATAAACCCTAGCTCTTAATCGCGTTAATGGTTAATTGTTGATGCGAATTGAGTTAGGGTTAATGTTTAGTGCTTAAAAACGAGTATAAACCATATATCAATTACCGTTTAATGTCGCGAATTAAGGGAGAACGGGCAAGCACAGTTAGCGGCTCAAACTTGAATTTGACTAGGGCTTGAACGGCTCCGTTAGTGCAATTAGGTTAGGGTTTAGCGTCGGAATATGATAAGGATCGTGTGTGCACGTTTAATTGTATTATAATTGTGTTTATATACTGTTTTAGGTGTCAATAAGGCCGCGGGTTTGACCTCGCGAATTGGCCTTGATTTTGATTTGTTTTCCATGATTAGAACGTCGGTGTGATGCGTTTTTTGGTAACCAACGATTCTATGAGATCAATTTCGTTTAATAAGGCCGAGAATTGAGGAACAAGAAATGGTTTGAGGTGGGTATGGTTGTCGGCGGGTTTAGGAGAAGAAGAAAGATTATTTTATTATTATAATATTTGAATACAATTGCAAATTGATCCTTGGTCTATTGAGTTGGGTGCAAACATATCAAATGTTTAGTTAAGGGGTTGTTTGTGCCATTCTTTGATAGTTATATAAAAGAAATAATTAAAAGAAATATTTTATTGATAATTCACCTGGACACGAACTGGGTCGGGTACAAAACATGAACGGAAAAAAAAAAAAACCGAAATGTTACAGCATGGAATTTCGCTTCGCGTGGAATTTCGCTTCGCATGACTGTGCGATGCGAAAATATTGGTCTCGCTTCGCATGGCTGGGCGATGCGAAATTCCTGCCTTTCGTTGTTTTTACCATTTTAAAGCCATTTTTCTCCTTTTTTCCTCCTTATGACCCGATTCTACTCTTTTTATGGGTTTTGGGTTGTACCAACTTTGTATACCCATGTTTCTCATAGTCCAGACGTCACCTTTTTGTCCCATAACATACCCGTGAGGTTATAACTCACCAAGTTTATGTTTTTCTTACATCTTACAACCCGATCTACTAAGATATCGATTTGCATGTCTAAATCACCCACAAAACTTAACCTTGTTGGCCAAAACTCACCTTTGGCTTCGGGTTCGGTTCGGTTCGGATCTGGACAACTCAAGGATTTGGAGGCGTTCTTGTTGTTTGAAGACACTTGAACGCCAAGATCTTCCTTACTTTAGCCCAGATTTGGATTCGGGTCTTGAGAAATAGTATGTGTGTGTTCTAGGGAGTGTGTGTGTGTGTTGTGGGAAGAAAATGGTGAAAGGATGGGGGATGGCCTTATATAGAGGGCTATGGACCCCACCACCCACTTCCTTTACCTAACCCAACCCTTATCCAAACACTTAACACACGACTAATTTAACAACACACAGTTCACAACAAAAATTTCCGTTATTTATTATTTAACAAAAGTTGGATGTTACAAAACGGGTCAACTACAAATAGTTTGTGAGTTTCACGAGTTTCAAGAAATCAGTTATGCGTATAACAATTACAGTTTGTAAATATGCAAGTATGTGTGTATGTACGTTCATAAGTACGTTTGTTTGTATGTTTATGATATAATTACGCTAAGCTACAGTGAAGCCTTGACTGTCTGTTCGTGTTGCGTGCATCCATTTCCCACGCTCAATCAACCACTGTGGCCCCTTTCCGCCCACAACATGCCCGAGTAGCTATGCCTAACACTATATAGCGTGTTTGTATAATTATATTCATGTGCAAACGGTTGTATGTCTCAGCAAACCGTGTCGGCTCCAGGTTTTTCAAACCAATAGTACTATTCACAAGCCACCGACTCGAAATTAATCACTGTGTTCGTGGGGATTTTCGTGTGTTAGCACTTAGATAATTCCCATCATCAAACAATTCAGAGTATATATAGATATGCATCAACATGTTTTTCCCCCGAAAGTTCGTAAAAACAGTTTAAAGTGAGGTCATGAAAATCACTGTTTAATCAGGATTCAGTACAGCATCGGCTCGTGGTTCGTTTGACTCGTATTACTAGTTCCTATAATGAATATCATAATAATATTAATATTTTAATATTATTATAATAATTATACTAAACTGGGCTATATATCTAATCTGGGTATAGCCGGGACGCCCAGAAAGTGTCAATAGGCTTAGATTGTAATGTTGGTCAATATCTAATACTTAAAACTGAACTTGGCTCAGCTTCCCCGTTTTCCCGGCTGGGCCAATTTGTTCGTTTATGCTTTCAGAAAACAGTTATTGGGATGTAAGCTTGGGTAAATGTGTTGGTCGATAAAATGATTAAGTTATAAAAAAAAAATCACACATTGGGGTTCTGGATTTACTACGGGGCTCATTTCGGTTTATTTAGTTTGATTTGAGAAAAACGCGCACAATCTATCCAAATTGTCCGGGTTTCTCATAAAAAGTTCGTTTTTGCTTAATTAGTCCGAAAATATGGTTTTCGATCAATCTTGATGTTTTGGTATCCTGATAGGTTCGTTAATCGCGAACTTTTCGGTTTTTATCAGAATTGAATTCCTTTAATTTTCAAATTGGCATAATTAATTATCTGTTAATCATTAAATTATGAAAATTTAGCCACTTATCAATTAAAGTATGTCAATTTTTATAAAAATATTTATAGAATTATTTACTGATTTATTAATTTATAAAAAAATCATTTTATCTACAATATTTAGCCCGAAAATCATCTGTTTATACCGAACGATTTTCGAAAAATCCACCAAAATTTCCGAGTGACCAATATATATTCCAAAACAACTTGGAAAAATTCCAAACTCTAACAATCTTTCCAAATATTCTTTTCAAGCAAAAAACGACTATGAAAATTCAAATAAACGCAAATGCGCAAAACCTATTTAGGGTTTTCCAAATGATCCCAAATTTCATATGTGATCATAATATATGAAATATGAGTTTCCCACAAATTTTCAAATTTTTTCAAGCATTTTAACTATTTTTCCCAAATAAACGCCTCAATTCGGAAATAAAATCACCAAATATTCTCAGATAGTCGAAAAACTACCAAATTTGGACAGGGACTCAATGATATGGTCCCTAATTTCCTTGCAAAGTTTCATTACCTAATAATATGCACATTACAATTGAATCCTAAACAGCCCGTAATCGAGCAATTCGACCTTACCTTTGTGGTTTTCGCCCGTTTTCGCTCTCTTAATCCAATTTCCAGGTTCTCGTGCTTCTATATAATCTAAGTATAGGTCCTATATCACAAAAAACCATGTTTCATCAATATGGCAGCCTTGGAACTTAGGGTTTCGGCTAGGATATTAAACCGAACTTTTGAATCGTAAAAACACCGTTTTAACCCTTTAGTCCATGTTTATGGCAAAAAAAAAACTATCAAACCAGGTTTCTAACCATGTGTATGATCAAACCATATTTTTGAACAGTTTTTAGGGTTTTTGCATGGTTAAGAATGATTTTTAGCAATTATATCATGTTTATATGAGATTAATCATAGTTAATACATGTTTAAATGGATGAAAATGATGAACATACCTTAAGTTTATTGAGGGTTTGCTGAAGACCAGAGAGTATATCCAAATTTAATGAAAATATGTGTTTAAAATATCTTGCAATTTTATATAAAAAGAAAGGAAAGCTTAAGGGGGGAACCCCTTTAGCGTACGGAAAGTCAAAAGCCCCCCGGGCATTCCTTGTTTTGCGTGCCCGAACATAAAAAGACAAGTCCAAATTTATTTCGGGTTTGGTTTTTGACACGAAAAATATATCGGGTACGACAAGCAGTGCGAAAACGAGTGTTTTTCGGCTATTTTTCTGTAAATTTATAAAAACATACTATTAGTTTGTAAAAATTGAACATATTTTCTCAGATCACTTAAAACATTCTCACCAAGTGTTTTGTAAATCTTTTTAGGGTTAACGAATGATACAATGCTTGTTTTGTAACTATCTTTCGCGTTTAAATCCATAGCGGGTAGTTAAACGAGCATTTTTTCGTTTAACTGGTTTGCTATCGTACTAAGCCCATAACATTAATATGTTGGCTTATATTAAACATATATCACTTATAGATCCCCCCCCACAAGATATCTGGGTCATAACCAGACCAGTTCGATTATTCATTTTTTCGGTACGTAATAAGCGTTTAATTGCTTAATCGGTAAATTCGTACTGAGGTGTACCTGGTTTTGTCTCAAATGTCACAATACGTCTGATGGAAATCTTCATTTATATTCCGATTTAGGGTTTGGGCTTGTTTTGGGATGTATCAACGGTAACGAGATGAGAGAAATAGGTGTTTGCAAGTTGGGCTTGAGTGTGTGAATCCGTATATAACCTATATGTTTCGATTTCACAAAAGAATAATGGTATAATCTCTTATTGACAAAATATGCATATTTAACAAATAACATATAATCAGATTAAACTCTTTAATTTGATTATATGTTATTTGTTAAATATGCATATTTTGAATTTTTAATTTCATTAAGGGTAAAATAGTAACTTATTAGGGGTAATTTTAAAGAAATAGGTAAATATGTAATACATATAGTTTAAGAAGGGGAAATATGTAATTAATATTAAAGGGATGGATAAATATGTAATAAATGATCTTAGTAAGGGGATATATGTTAATGCCCCTATAGATCATATTACCGACGAAAACATCCGTTACAAATAGGCCTTTCCTACAAACGACTGAAAATGCTAGCCAGTTGGTAGTCTTTTCTTTCATCAGCATAGTATCGAGACATATGATGTGCGAAACTTTCGCACCAACAAACGGCTGAAATTTCTGGGCAAAATCTCAACAAAATACTATCTTTCACCAACGGATGGCCCGTTGGAAATCAATTTACACCTAAACAATTTCCCCAATACTCAATTTTTGAAATAGTCTACAATCACCACCAAGAACCAACTACATCAAAATGACCCACCAACCAATGCATTACCGGTTCAAGCCCAAAGCATAAACAAATGTGTGAGTTCTTTAGAACAATTATTAATTAGTAAAACATAGACTGTTTGCCTCATCAAATAATCACAGCAATTTTGCCGGCCATAGCATTTTGTGTAGCTATGTTTTTATTTGTTTGTTTGTATGTATTTACTCGTACATGTAACATGCATATTATCAATTGGTCACTAGCAGTCAAAAGCATCTTCTAGTTGAGGCAGAAGGGGTCAACACCACGTACCTTCCAACTCATAGCCGCTTCTGCAACAATTGGTTAACATATGTCGGTCATAAAAACTTAATTATTATCGCCCATTTTATCTACTATTATACTTCTTTATGTATTTGTAAAATGAAAAATGGATTTTAGTAATCCTAAAATTTTTTATAATTGTCCGACAATAATCTTATTATCCGAGAATATTTTTGTCACTAATCTCAACTTTTTCACTGTTTAAAACACTGGTCGCTTGTAGTTTGTCATAATGTGAAATTCACTGAAATGCTCATCTGTTGAAAACAAGGCAACATAGAGTTTTAACTTGAATAAAAAAACAAATTTTAATCCATTTTTTGGATATTATGTTTCAAACATTGATTTTAGAACATTGAAAGTTTCTTGAAGGCAAAATTTGAAGGATATCTTATTTTATGTGTTTTTAATAAGTAGTGATCATATTTTTTTTATTACGATATATATTGCATTTTATTATTTTCATTTCTCATGTCCAAGTTGAACAATGCTAGGTCCTATTTTGTATATGTATTCGTTTGTATTATCTTATTTATTTAAGATGTATTGTAATTGTCTTTTATCTTTTTCCGCAGGGGCGGATTTAGAGGTTAACGACGGTGGGCTGGTGCCCACCGTCCGTCTGCTGGAATGCGGTGTTTATAGGTACACATTAGTATATGATAAGAAAAACGCTCGGTGCCCACGATCAATATTATGAATATTTTGCTTCTTTGAGCATCAAAAGTTAAAAAAGGAACAAAGACTTAATATTTATGGGTTTTCTGACCATTGGAAGACGACTGGACTCTATGCCGTAAACTTCAAAGTATAGATTAAAGGATGAAGAGGAGGAAATAACTTTATAGGGATTTGTGTTAATGCATTACATTTTATAATATTTGTTTTTTCAAATTGAGTTTTAGATAAATAGGATAGTGACCGCAAGCACCCAACCTACTATGCATGTTAAATTTATCCATTACTTTTCTTAATAAGAAAAACATATTTCTTAAATTGATTTTAGTTTGTTACGCCATACTCTATTTTAGTTAAAAGTGGATATGAATTTTCTTTTCTAGATATTATCGGATAACTTACAAATTACAATCACTTAACTTACTTATAGAATTTATTATTATTATTATTATTGTTGTTGTTGTTAAATGTTAGAGGATCTCATGTATAAACCAATTATGTACAGTAGTGAGACCGTACCTCTTTATGTGTGAGAAGCAAATGGAATCCCTAAACCCCTGTCTACTGTCGGGTTCAAACCTAGGATTAAAGCCTTGATTCGTCCCTTAACCCAAATGCCCGTTGAACTGGCCTGACTGGGAATCAAAACCGACGTATCCATTAAGGAAGGCAGACCTCTTACGACTAGACCAAATTATACTTTAAAGTTTCATATATTTTATTATTATGTGTCGAAACAAAATACTAATACAAAGTATGGAAAAATATTTTGATAATATGAACTAACTTAAATCAATTAATTCTTATTTGATGAATACCTGTTGTGTGTGCAAGGAGACAATAATTAACGAATGGATCTATATATTTACGTCATGTAATTGATATATATTAATATATGCAAAACTAAACAATTTTATTAATATGTATCCTAACTTTTGACAGGCGGTGCATAAAAAGACCAATTTACTCTCTCATGTGTTCTGAAAGTTCATTCTACTCTGGGCCTTCGAAATGGTTGGTTGGCCCTATTCTCTTTAACCCGGCCCATTTTATTTACCCAATCCATTTTAACCACAAGGACTGGTCCATTTGAGTGGCTGAAGAGGAAGGCATTGCGTAGGTGCAAGTGCAAGTGCAAGTTGGCAGAGCCGTAAACTAGTAGAACCGAAGCGATTCAAGTTTGGTTAGCGCTCGGCTTGTTTATTTTAACGGACTGAAATGTTAGGCTTGTGCTACAAAATTTAAAATTTAAACATATTAAAATTTAGGCTATAATTTATATATTAAGATATTGGTCATTTGGTTGTGGCTCGGCACATTTAGATTTAGAAACCGTGCCAAGCTGGCTCGACTTGTTTCCAAAGGAGTCGATGTCAAATGTGTTTATTTCTTTTCAAACTAGCATCGAGTTGTGAGAATAGTCTTACAAGTTGCATGTGACATAAGTGAATATTAGTTAGCATATTCATGAATAGTGGCAAAGTTATAATTTTTTTTTTGAGTTCAGCATTTTTTTATGTTTGGATTTAGTACAATCCGATGTCAAAATTTTCAAGTCGGGACGAACAGGGCCGGGTACGACTTTCTTTTAAAAAAATGGTCAATAACCATAAGTGTAAAAATTCAATACAGTCGACACATAATACTAAATATAAACATGTAATATTAATTAATTAACCTTAAACATATTACAATTACACATACATTATATAAATGATAAACATAAACAATCTAACAAAAACTAACATTGATCTTTTTACTCGTATTGGACTTGAAAATCAAAATTAAAGAGGGATGATTTATTCATGATTTAGGAGGGTCATTGCAGGGCCGGCCATGGCATGTGGCCGGGTGGTTGACGGCCATAGGCCCGACTACCTGCTAGGCCCGATTTTTTTTTAAGATTAAATGTAATTTTATGAAAAATGATGTGTATTTAATGTTTACGCTCAATTACTCCCAATCAAAAGTTTGTGGGTTCTGGTCTCGTTTTTCATTTGAGACATGTTTAAACCTATTTTTATACATTAGGTTTTTTACACAACCCAAATCATAACCAAAGAAGTCAATTTTAAAAAATCATTACTTAAGCCCAAAATATATTTTTTAATTCTCGAAACCGGTCCTGGGTCGTCATCATCAAGGGTTAGTCACCTGATCGATGGTGCTGGAGTTGACACTCCTCAATCATGGAAGGGGAGATCGACAGAACTCAAAAGGCCGAAGACACAAATGATGGGATGTTAAGTTTTTTTTTTATTTTTTTATTGTGTTTTTGAATTTTACATTTTGTTTAATTATTTAGGTTTTATATGTTAATTGGGTTATTGGTCCACATTTTAATTTGAAATTATGGATTTCTCTTTAAATAATGTTTGGCCAATTTTCCAGTTTAATTGGGTTTAGTATTTACTATTTAGTAATTTATGCAGTTTCTTTGAAGATTTTATATAAAAAAGGTTTACTAAAATAATTAACTAAAATTTTTCATAATCAATGTTTTATATATATATACACACACACACACATAGGATCAGGATCATGTGAGAACTTTTTGGGAATTGAGAACTATGAGAACCATTTTGGATCACAAGAAAACCCAAAAATAAAAAAAAATCAAAAAACAAAAAAAACACAAAAATAAAATAAATAAAAAAGCCAAAGTTCTTATTTATCATCCCGGTTTCTTAAAAAAAATTTCTCGGTTTAGCTAAATTATACATATACGTATATGTATAATATGTACATATATGTACACACATGTTTTTTTCCTATACACATATGTATAATTTGAGGTAAATGATAATGTGCATATGTGTACATTACATAACTAAAGATTAAATGAAAGTATACATATGTGTATAGGTATAATACGAATTAAAAAGAAAAAAAAATCGGTTTTTTTTTATTATACATATATGTATAATATGTACACATATGTTTTTTCCTATACACATATGTATAATTTAAGATAAATGATAATGTACATATGTGTATATTACGTAACTAGAGATTAAATGAAAGTATACATATGTGTATAGGTATAATACGAATTAAAAAGGAAAAAAAATCAGTTTTTTTTAATGAAACCGGAATGAAATATAAGAATTTTGGTTTTTTTACTTTTTTAAAATTTTCGATTTTGTTTGTTTTATAATTTTTTTAATATTTTTTAGAGGGTTTTTTTAGTGGTCTAAAATGGTTCTCAATTTGCCAATGGTTCTCTTAGGATCCTTACCGTGTATATATATATATATATATAGGATTAATATCATTTAAGAACTTGAAGGAACTCTTAATAACTAACGTTTTTTATAAAAATTTTTGTATGTTAATGTTATTTAAGTGTACTTTTATCACTTTTGACATCTATATTTACGATTACAATTATGAAAATTAGTTTTTTTACCATATCTATGTTTTTTTACACATATGTAAATTTTTATCACATAAATTTTACACATGTGTAACTTGTGATTTATATATGTAATCAAAATTTTTTTTTATAAATATGATAAAACAAGTCTCAAATAATGTTAATATATAAAAAAAAAGTTAAAAAAATATTTGATTTTTAAGAGTTCCTAAAAGTTCTTAGCTTTTTTTGAGTTCTCAAATGAAACTAACATATATATATATATATATATATATATATATATATATATAGGGGAGGGATATTTTGAGAACCATGTTAAGTTTTAAGAACTTAAGAACTCAATTATTGGCCACACATTTAATTAAATGGATTGAAATATGTGGTGGAGATTAAATCTGACCAAAAAGTCAAATTAGAAGAGAGAATAAAGTTGTAAGTGATTACACAAACTTTTACGTCTGTTACACATGTGTAAAATGTCGACTCGGTGCGTAAAAAATTCTGTAATTTTTTTACGTGTATGTAACATACATATATTACGCATGTGTAAAAAAAATTCGAAAAAAAAAATCGTTACACTGAGTTCTTTCGAGTTCTTAAAACTCAAAGGGGTTCTCATTTGAAATCTCTCATATATATATATATATATATATATAGGGGAGGGTTTACGTACAAATAAAATTAACGTGCTAAACATGAGAATCAAGTAGAGTAATTATGTAATTACAACATAGAGTAATTACGTAGTTACTCTATGATGTAATTACATAATTACTCTACTTGTATATATAATTACTCTGCTTGATTTTCACGTTTAGCACGTTAATTTCATTTGTATTTGATCCAAACCCTAAGTGGGCTAAGTATAAAATGAAAACCCACTTGAGTTGTGAAAACTCTAGAAACCCATTCTCAACCACATGTTTTTAATTAATGTTTAAATCTTGTGGTCCACAATTAAAGTGAATAAAAAATATAAATATAACTTGTTCTCTCTCCTGAAAACATATATAAAAATTAGTAAAAAAATGTTAAAAAATAGCAAAACATTTTTTTTTATGTTTCGATGTTTTGTATTAAATGTTACAACATATATTACATGTAACAAAAAAAACGATGTTACATAGGGTTTTTGCGGGTTTTCACAACTCAAGTGGGTTTTCATTTTAACCTTACCCTATATATATATATATATATATATATATATATATATAGGGGTGGGTTCTAGTGAAAACTCCTCTTAGAGCATTCTCATCTCATTCTCTATATTTATGTGAGTGAAGTTTGCAAATTATAGGGTGAGGTTGTGAGTGATTGTGAGTGTAAATTATAGGGGGAAGAGAAAAATGTAGTAATTTTTTGTAAATTTGGGGAAATATTTAGGGAACATTGTTTGCCCCTATTTATTTTTTAATATTTGTTGGATTGGTTGTGAGTAGAGGAGAGAGAAAACTGTAATGATAAAGGTATAAAAAAATATTATTTAATTAAATAGGAGAAAGAAATATAGTGTTTTTTAGTGTAATTATAGAAATAGGGATGGAGAATGGGATGAGAATGCTCTTAAAGAAAAAACTTAAAAACTCATAAAAACTTCTAAAAAACTATTTTTAACTTTTTGAAGTTTCTTTTTTTTTCCCACTATTCTTATATGTTGTTATTGGTTCCAAAAAAAAAATAACAAAAATAAAAAATAAACTTGTCGGTAACCTCGTCGGTATAGTGCGCATATGTAATAGTGTGCATTGCATATATGCAAAAGTGTTTGTATTACATAGAATACAACACTAGTGCACATATTTGATACACACCATTGTATATATGTAATATAAGACTAATACACACATCGAATACACATTAGTACGTATGTGTAATACAACATTAACGCACATGTGCACCACATCGACTTTTATTTTATTATTATTTTTTTTCCATATAATACAACACTATTACACATATACAATACACAAATATTGAATATATGCAATAAAACACTATTAAACTCAAAAATACGTAGTAATACACATGTGTAATACAACGGTATCGCACAGTAATACGTATGTGAATTACATCGGGTTTTTTTTTATTTATTTTTATTTTTTTTATATTTTTCGAGTGAAATATAAGAAAATATAAGAATAATGGCTAAAACAGAATTTTGAAAATATTTTTTTATTTTTATATAAAAATAATTCTTTATGAATTTTTAAGAGTTTTTAAGTTTTATCTCTAAAGATGAGTTTTCTCTTGATCCTCTCCCTATATATATATATATATATTATGATGGATTTGTTCGCCGAAAAAGAATGAGTTTGTTAATTAATGCGCTACTATATGCATATATAAAATTGAAAACAGATTGGGTTCAAACAAACCCGAACCCATATACCTAGCTCCGCTCTTTACCATGAAAAGAAGATATATATTTTGGTGGCCGGTTGGTTCTAGGAAGAAGCCGATAGTTGCATCAGCATCACCACCGAACTTTGGTTCTCATTTGTTTATTTCAAATACTAGGTCAAGTGGGAACATATATTGGCCTCGGCCATCATATTTGAATCTGGCCTGTATTGTCTTTATACAAATTCAACCATATATATCTCAATTTCCTACTAATTCATTGCCACTTCATATAAATAACGTTTAAAATAATTAACAGGTTGTTAAAGGTTAATACTGAATCAATCAACTCTCACAATTTTATAATCAAGTATTTTAAGGATCTTTGTATTGGGTCTTAATTTATTATTTAACTATATATGTTTTACTTTGAAATATACAAAACTAATGGATTTATTGTTTTATTTATCGACCAAGTCATTTACATTAAAAATAACTATTCTTACGGATTTGAAAAATAGTTCCTTTTAGACTAGTCAATGAAGATTTTGAATGGAGTCCGTAAGGTTTCAAGTTCGAATATGATTCCGATTAGATTTTTTCTCACGTTTTTTTTTCTCAAGCAATTATTCTCTCACATATATTCTCGCATTATTAGAATTTGTTTATATGTTAAAAGTTTTAATAATCTTAATTAGTTAAGTTAGTTATGTTGATAAGAGATCAAAAGAAACAATGTTGTTGGTATAAGATGTAAAGAGATAAATTTCAAGTTTGAAATAATAAAAAAAGAAGTTATGCACTTTAATACGAAAGGGAGTAGTTACCCATGTATAATGAAAGTTAATTAGAAGTCTAGCAAAAATGATAATTAATTTGCATGCACTTCATAAAGATAACGTCTAATCTTTAAATTCTAAAGGCTGAAAATAAATTAATCAACTTCCACATTTTGTCATCATCAAGTATTTAACGATTATCTTGGTTTTTAATTTAGTCTTAAATATATTTGAATTATATAAAATAAAAAAAAAATTAACGCAAATAAGTTATTAAAAAATTAAATTAAATTAAATGATAAATAAATAACTTAAAAACGCATAATAGTTTACACACTTTTTGGTCAAAACAGAGTAGATTTTGTAACAAGTATAATAAATATAGGAAATGTTAAAATACAAAGAAAGACAAAAATAAGAAGTGTGAGAAGGATTTGTAGCAACACAAAAAACCCTTCAATAAAAAATTAAAAAAATTATAAAAAAAATCTTTAAAAACTCAAATGTTTCCTCCATCATTTTTGTTCAAAAAAAAAAAACTATGAAAAGATACGATGCCGAGATCAAAGACACAATGACGAAATAAGATACAATTATAGCTAAAAGAAAGACACAATAGATCGTAAAATATAACATAATACATAACAAAATATAACACAATGTTGAGTAATATAACACAATATTAAGAAACAAAGGCATAATGACAAGGAAAAAAGACACAATTAATGATGAAAATAAATACCAAACACAATGATAAACAAAAAGACATAATGATCTTTTTCCCTCAACATTGTGTCTTTTTTTTTTGTTAAAACGATGAAGACGGTGGAAACATTTTGTGTTTTTACTTTATTTCGTTTTTTAATTAAATTTTGAGTTATGATTTTTTTAATTTTATTTTTTAGGGATTCTTTTTGTATGACTATAAATCCCTCTCATCCTTCTTATTTTTGTCCTCCTTTGTAAAATAACTTGATCCTAATAAATAATATGTTTGACTATTAGAAACTTGAAGTAATTAAAATTATACAATTTCTATTAGTATAATTGAATATTTTATATTTAAAATTGAATTTTGAGGTGGCTTTAAAGTTAAATCTTGAGTAATAGCATCTTAACCTACAATCGCAAAACCAACGAGTACTGAGTAACAGGTACCCGACATGTATGAGGCAGAGAATGGGACTGACATTCGTCTTAAGCCGAATTGCAGTATATCATATATGAGTATATATGAGAGAGACTATGAGTTAGGCACTTAGGATTTTGAATTACTTCGCTATTGCAGAAACATGATAATCCACACAACCATCCGACTAAACAAACATATCTTAGTTGGTCTATTGATTCCTTACCCTTATGATCCATGTCAACAAGTTTATTGAAGTTAGGAAGAGCTACTTAGGTTGAGGACTCAAATAAAACTAAATTCTAAGTGAGTATTTAGTTTAACGACCTAATTCAATACTGTTGCCCTATGTTTATAACCTAGTTCAACGAGTCTTTATATAGGGGACAATTTACGCCATAAGAAAGTGTTTAGCAAGAACATGAAGAAGGAAAAAAAAATTTGCTTTCTTAATTTTCATATACAAAGAATGGTTAAAATGGAATGTTTACATTCAACCTACTAACATTCTAAAAAATATATATAAACAAAATTCATTTATTTTCAAAATCTATACGTGTGCATGTAAACATTTAAAATTCAAAAATAAACATATGAGCAAATATAAGTCAAAAAAGTTTTTTATTTATATATATTTTTATTAAACTATTTAAATCACAATTAAGTAGAAGACAAGTGAGTAATAAGCTGCCGTTACTAGCGCTCTTATGGATTGCGAAATCAAGTCTATTATTTATAAACTACATTAGTTGATCTTGGAGTCATAACATTGTTATGCATAACGCGTTGAACTCGGTTAAGTAGTTCCACAGCCTCAGGCACGAGAAACCCAAAAGTATCAAATGTAAAAAGGAAAAAACGTGTTGGATGTCAATGCACGTTTTTTCATGTTTGCTCACTTTGCATGAAGCAGGTTTTAAGGCTGCCTGATCCACTATGAACACAATACTCCCCAAGCCCACAAGAGAGAAAACTCCTGTTAGGTCGACAACCATGTGTTTCCCTCCCGTCAATCCGAAGACCAAAATGCCACTTGGCCGGAACGTTGATCTTCCTTTCAACAAGTCAGTCAAGAAATTCAATAGTGCTTCTTTTTTGACCGATATCCTGACATGCCTAAATATGTATACAGGAACGTATCGAATTAAGTCATGTAGGTACTTAAACCTCGAGAGCTCTTTACAATGTACTGTGCGCTCCCCAAAAGAGTCCAATCATGCCTTGCGAAAAACATGGCATATCTCATCAATCTAGAAAATAGGAATCATGAGGTGATACTTTATGATAGTATGGTACTTCGCGCGGTGACATATGTTGGCCTAGCTCATCTATAGGTATAATTAGTAGAAAATCTTAAGCATGTTGTTCTCATAATCACTCAAAAACAACCTCTTGTCTAACAATCATGCCAAAGTGTACTTCCAAGTCATGGGCAATGTTACTAAAAAGAGCACTTGCCAATACATATTAGGTTTGAACGGGGGGGGGGGGGGGTGTCATCGTTAGTGAAACCGCTAAAGTCAAAGCTTGGAATCATATCACGAAGATAAGCCAAAACACAACCATAATCAGAATCCATACCACCTATGAACTATTTCGCAAGATGTGGTCCTGAAAGCACCCAAGATTGGGCCGTCGAGGACACAAAAGCATAGGATGAAGCCTTTGCTGCCGAACACAATCCCAAATCCCCCAAACTTAACAGGAAAGGATACAATTCGCCATTGAAGGTCTCCAAAGTAAGGACCTCCACAAGCCGTCATGTGGGCCTTTAACCGCTTGGCGCAATCTTCTGTCAAAGAATAACGCTGCCTCTAGCATATACACGGGTTGACATGCACTTAAGGTAAAGAAAAGTTTTGCAATACCTATAAAAGATCAAAGAAGAGTAGCTTACTTTGCAGGTCACCTAGTTTGGGATGAAGACTCATCTAATCGACTCCTCTTCTTTATATGAATTTCCCACTAATAAAACCCATCGTCCCTACTAATGGCACCCCAAGAAGCTTCACCTCAAAATATGGTCTCCCAATGCCAACATGAAATAAACCCTCGTGAAATTTTGTACCATCACAAGAAGGGTTTATATGAATGATAATTTTATTTGTGAATTTAACTTCAAACTCAGAAAAAATTACATAAGCATCCTTTAAGTTTATATGAATTTTTGTATTTTATACTTAATTTTCAAAAAGCACGTGACCATCATGTACGACTTGTGTTAACTCTAAAAATTAACTCTCGTTAGTCCAAAAGACGTACAAAATCTTACAAATAGGAAACACATAACGAATTGTTTGCTTGCTTTTGAAACAATAACGGTGAAAGTGTGAAACATAAAAATTTATATAAACCTTAAGCAAGATCAATGCATTAAACATTAACTTCAAATTTAGAATCCAAAAGACTAATATCCAATTATTTTAAAACCCATGTACTAATTACTATAGTGAACGTTGGCAAATATTTCCTTTTGACTATATTCCGGTCTGGCGGTCTCACTCTCACCAACCACAAGTTACCAAAGTAAATGACATTTGAAAACAGGCCACCAGCCACTTGGAATTATAATTTAACTTATTAATCCCTTAGCCGCTAGACGTTACACACTTATAAATTAGACATGACATAATAATATTTAAATACTTATACTTACACCCATTCGACCCAACTCCTTGTATATATAAATATGCTAACTTGACACCATCAACTCTCAAACACACAAGACATAGTCTCCACATAATGCTAGTTCCATCTTTCAACCCTTCACCAACTATATAAATATTTACAAGCTTTCAACCTTTGTATAACCTTTGTACAACTTTTAAATATTTGACAAGCTAGAGAATATGGACGGAGCAAAAGCGATGGGTTCGATGAGGCGATCGGTGAGCCGGTCCATAAGTAGGAACCGAAGCACGGCTTGGAGAATGGAGGACGTGTTTGCAGGTGGTGCGGGTGGGAGCTACAACCGAAGGTCTAGTCGACACTCAGAGGAGGATGAAGAGGCTTTGAGATGGGCTGCTCTTGAGAAACTACCAACTTATGACCGGTTAAGAACCACCATCATGAAGTCTTATATGAATGAAGATGATGAAAACCAAAGAGGGTATAAGAGTAATGTATTGCACAAGGAAATCGATGTCCGAAAACTCGATCCGAATGATCGACAGCAGTTTATTGATCGGATTTTTAAGGTGGCTGAGGAAGATAATGAAAAGTTCTTGATGAAGTTTAGAAATCGTATTGATAAGTAAGTTTTATTATTCCCACCTTATTTTTATATTTATTTATTTTTCTACCATTTGTTTACTATTACAAAATATGAGTTTTGACTTTTTCTGACCTAAAAGGGTGTCACAAAAGTCTCTTAACTTTTGTAGTAGTTGTCCAAAACAATTAGGAAAACTAGGATCCCATAAACCATAGTTGTTCTTCTTTTTCCTCATAAAATTTGTGAAATTGTTTCATAAATCTCCTTTATATTATTAGTATATGATGATAAATGTTAAAAAATATCTATGTTTAGCTATTTTCCTTTTTGTTTAGCTATAGTTTACTTTATTCTGTAATCATTTTGTTTTTTTTTAAGTGTGCCAAATTTGTATATTTAAAACATATATATATAATGATAGAGACAAAATAAATATTCATAGTTTGTTCTTGTCTATCATGCTTATAAAGATATAACTTTGTCCTGAAAATATATACAGTACGTTGAAATGTTTTTTTTACTCAACAAATCACTATCAAGATAGATATTGACGTACGCTTAATTAACTACTTGTATAAGATAATTAAGTTCAGATGTCTCATATGCAATATTGCTGCCTCAAGAAATGGTCATGGATCCAAAAAAATATTGCTAAAACATATTAAAATATATGAGATAATCATTATACACGTCTTAGAACTATTAGCTCAGAAAGTGCTTGTTTCGTGATTGTCGACTCTTATGTATCTTAATATTATATTTAACTAAATATCATATACGTACGTTGAACTAGTCTTGGTGTTCTTTTTTTTTTCTTTTCTAATAATATATTTTTGTTTGTTTAAAGTTTAAACTAATCATGAAAATAAACAAAATATTATTTGAAACGTTTCAGGGTTGGGATTACGCTTCCAACGGTAGAAGTGCGATTCGAACACTTAACAATCGAAGCCGATTGCTATATTGGAGATCGAGCACTTCCTTCGCTAGCAAATACCGCAAGAAATCTCCTTGAAATGGCTGTAGGAATGTTGGGTATCAGTTTGGCTGAAAAAACGAAACTCACCATTCTTAAAGATGCATCCGGGATTATAAAACCATCAAGGTAATGAGTTTAAGATTTTCTTAACATAATACTAGAATCATATCTAAATAAATGCGTACGGAAATCAAACTGTGAAGTGGGATGTATATGCCTTTTGAAAACGACTTTTTAAGGCACTAACGAAAATTAAACATTAGTGACGTTTTTGTTTGTATGGTTTTTAATTATTATAAATCCAAATCCAACGAATTTTATTTAACAGGATGGCACTTCTTTTGGGCCCACCATCATCAGGAAAAACAACTCTTTTACTAGCCTTGGCCGGAAAGTTGGACCCAAGCCTAAAGGTATATTTGGACTTATGAATAAAAGTTAAAACAGTTTATATATAAGTACAATTAAATAAAAACAAGTTGGTAATATAACTATGATTAAAAGCAGGTTAGGGGAGAGATTACCTACAACGGACATAAACTCAATGAATTTGTACCTCGGAAAACATCAGCATACATTAGTCAAAACGATGTTCATGTTGGAGAAATGACTGTTAAAGAAACACTAGATTTTTCCGCAAGGTGTCAAGGAGTTGGTTCACGTTATGGTACTATTATATGACTGCATTTTAAAATTGGTTATGTATTGAACGTTCTTTTAGATATTATTGACAAACTCTTATTTAATGATAGAATTATTAACGGAGCTTGCTAGGAGAGAAAAGGAAGCTGGCATCTTCCCAGAAGCCGAAGTTGATCTTTTCATGAAGGTGACTTATTAATTTTTAAATTCTTGTTTTAGTTAAAAAAATGACATTTTTTTATAAATATATATGTTAATTAAAAAGTACTTTGTGAATTCAGGCAACATCAATGGAAGGAATGGAGAGCAGTTTAATTACTGACTACACTCTTAGGGTAAGCATACTTCTATAAGTATTATTATTATTATTATTATTATTATTATTATTATTATTTATGCCAACCAAAACACTATAACTATAAATAAATAAATAGTTATTTTGTATTATTATTATTATTATTATTTATGCCAACCAAAACACTATAACTATAAATAAATAAATAGTTATTTTGTAGCTAAATATCATAGCACCAGCAATTATGTGGCCACATGTATGTTTAAGTTTTTCTCGTTGTGGGTCAACGAATATGATCATATAATTTTATTATATTAATAATTAAGGTAGCATGTCGTTTTATTCTTCTACAGCTTTGAGTTCTTTTCAACGTTATGGTTGGTGAACTAACCTTTTGGAAAGTTAAGTTTAATATTATTATACCTTTTCATACAGATTTTGGGACTTGATGTATGCCGCGATACCATTGTTGGTGACGATATGATACGGGGCATCTCCGGTGGCCAAAAGAAGCGAGTGACAACAGGTTAACTATTTATAATGTTTCAAATCGATCAAAGTTGAAATAAACGCGAAAATGATTAAAATCATGATTATATGAACACAACAAACCCAAGTCATCTCATGGTGGGTGGGTAGTTGAATTGTAACAAATAAAGTGATTCTCACTTGGCTTATCCTTAATTAAGTAATGGGTTAAGTTGTATGTAGTCAATGAAGTCATCAAGTAGACCTAACACACCCCTTTCAAAGTCATGTTAGGTGAACACACAAC
The DNA here is from genome assembly GCF_021521415.1 of Bidens hawaiensis. Taxonomy (NCBI): domain Eukaryota; kingdom Viridiplantae; phylum Streptophyta; class Magnoliopsida; order Asterales; family Asteraceae; genus Bidens; species Bidens hawaiensis. The sequence continues at coordinate 1,725,153 of NW_027491249.1, forward strand.
ACCAACGTGAAATGAGTGGCAAGGTGAAATGTGAAATCAATTAATATATATTTTTCATTATACCCTAATTAAGACACGCGTAAAACAATTACGACTATTTTAAAAGTTATTGGATAGCGGATAGTAACAAAAGGATATAGATTATATATCTACATGACGACATGTATCGTGGTGGACGAATTGTGATATGTGACTACTGATTATATAAAAATGTGACAAACGTAGCTGGCTAGGCCAATTTGTTATTTGTCATCATCGAGGTCCACTTGATATTTCACACATACATAACTCTTGTCTTCTTGTTTTTGGATGAAGAATCCATCACATCTACAACGGGCCCCATAAAAATAAATTACCGTTACTAAAATGACATTTTTATGACAACGACAATGAAATAATACGTGCTATTAACTTATTATAGTGATGAGTCTATGACACTACACACGTGCGTAACTATATATCATGAGTTAAAATAATGATGGAAGTTAATGATATCACATAACTTAAAGCTTATGAGACATGAGATGTAATTTCTTGAAATAAATTTGATGGATTTATGTAATAATATTTGACCTGTAAAACAGGTGAGATGATTGTTGGGCCAACCAAAACATTGTTTATGGACGAGATATCAACCGGGCTTGACAGCTCAACAACATTTCAGATTGTGAAATGTCTTCAGCAAATCGTTCATCTTACAGACGCGACTGTCCTGATGTCCCTACTACAACCCGCGCCCGAGACGTTTGATTTGTTTGATGACATTATTTTGTTGTCAGAAGGCCAGATTGTTTATCAAGGCCCAAGAGAATATGTGGTTGAGTTTTTCGAAAGTTGTGGGTTTAAATGTCCAGAAAGAAAAGGCACGGCTGACTTCTTGCAAGAGGTAGGCTTTCCAACCCATTGGGCTTGTATATTAAAATCCAAATTAAGGTAGTAAAATAGATGGGCCTTTTGCTTCAAGTAATGTGTGAAAATGACTTGGTAGACTTGGAGTATGGACGGCCACAAATAAGTCTTTTTTTAAGTCACTTTAAAATATTAGATTTTAATATTTTACCCTAGAGTGACCACTATTTAAATGCTTTTTAAGGCACTTACTTATTATTATTATTATTATTATTATTATTATTATTATTATTTATTTTTTTATTTTTTTTTCAAGTTTACGTAACTTTCATTATGTATTACAATCTTTATTTATTTATTTATTTATTTATTCATTTATTTAGTTTTTTCTAGTTGTCTCACTATGAGGTAAAAATGTTTAAAAAATTCACTAAATAATAACCAACTTTTGTAGCCGTTTAAATTTATTATAATTGGAAAAACTAATAACCAAATAGCAACCAAATTTCATATATGTTTAATATACCTCACTTAATACTAAAAAAGTTACCCATTTATAATTATAAACTCTACAAAATTAAACACCTAACATAAGCTGAGTGGCTTTAAAAAAAAAAAAAAATCTTTAAATGACTATACTGTGACAATTAGAAAAATTTTATGTAAAGTTACCATATTTCCATATTCTAAACTATGACGTTGATTATAGTAATATTTCAAACTTTCAGTTTAGTTGTCAAAAAACAATACTTTGGTAATCAAGAGTGATATTGCATTTTGATAATAAAATGAAACTTAGGAGTTGTATTTATTAAATTTTCAGCGTAATTGTCACCTGCTAAGTCACACTTTATATTACTTAATTAATTATAAACTTAATGATTAAACTTGTTTTTATCTTAGGTTACCTCAAAGAAGGATCAAGAGCAGTACTGGGCAGACAGAACCAAGCCATACAGATACATTTCCGTAACCGAATTCACAAAGCGATTTCAACGATTCCATGTCGGCCTTCGCCTCGAGAATGAGCTCTCGGTCCCTTACGACAAAGCAAGAAGCCACAAGGCTGCATTAGTATTCAAAAAATACTTGGTCTCCAAAAGGGACCTCTTGAAGGCCTCATGGGACAAAGAATGGCTACTGATCCAGCGAAACTCATTCGTTTACGTGTTCAAGACTGTTCAAATCATCATTGTTGCTTTCATCGGATCAACCGTGTTCTTAAGGACTAGAATGCACTCAAGAAATGAAGAAGATGGTGGTGGATATGTTGGAGCACTTTTGTTTTGCATGCTTATTAATATGTTCAATGGTTTTGCTGAGTTATCACTTACGATACAACGACTTCCAGTGTTTTTCAAGCAAAGAGATCTTTTGTTTCACCCGCCATGGGCGTTTACGCTTCCAACATTCTTGCTTCGAGTGCCTATATCCATCCTGGAGACTACGGTTTGGATGATTGTGTCGTATTACACCATCGGGTTTGCTCCTGAAGCTAGCAGGTTCTTCAAACAGTTCTTGTTGATATTTTTAGTCCAGCAAATGGCCGCTGGAATCTTTAGGGTTATCGCGGGAGTTTGTCGGACTATGATCATTGCCAACACCGGCGGAGCACTCACTCTACTTCTCGTGTTTCTTTTGGGTGGTTTCATCCTTCCTAAAGGTACTTACTACTTAGTTACTAAGCATTTAAACTGTTCTGGCAAAAGTGTAACACTTACACTGATTAGGGCTGACATGTCACATAATACAGTACCAGGGTCATTAATAACGATTTACTAAACTGTTCATTAATTCGATAATCATTTTGACAATTTTACATTGTGGTATAATTGTAGTATATAGTGTTAGACATAGTTATTTGATATTTATTATTTTAGGGTTTTCGAAATTTTGAATATTACAAAGCGCATCAATAATCATTCGTGTGATACATAGGTCAAATTCCGAACTGGTGGGAGTGGGCTTATTGGGTTTCACCCATGACATATGCTTACAATGCCATCACTGTGAATGAGATGCGTGCTGATAGATGGATGAGCAAAAATGTATGTCATATAATCGTATATACTTATTTAAATTATCTTTCTAATGTGACACAAATATTGTCAACAAAGGCTAACATGATTACATGTTTACATCCAATACAGGCTTCTGATAATTCCACTCCTTTGGGTATAAAAGTCCTTCAAAATTTCGATGTTCCAACCGAAAGCAACTGGTATTGGATTGGCACCGGTGCTCTTGTCGGTTTCACGATTCTACTAAACGTGTTATTCACATTGGCTCTCATGTATTTGGATCGTAAGTGTCACATCTTCGGATCTTACTGAAGTTTTAATTTTTAATTTTGGATCTACTTTTGTTTCCAATAATGACTAACCTTTTAATCTAAATGTTAATATTTTAGCACTTGGGAAACCACAAGCAGTAATATCCAAAGAAACCGCAGCAGAAATGGAAGCTAGCCAAGAAGATTCGAAAGAAACACCGAGACTTAGGACAAGTGCATCAAAGAGAGACAAGTTTCCTAAATCTTTATCTGCTGCTGATGGAAACAATACAAGTTATAACAATAATATCTTTTAATTCAGTCACACATTATTATTATTATTATTATTATTATTTATTATTATTATTATTATTATTATTATGTTCATAACTTTAATTTGGTACATTTTCAGGGGAAATGGCTATGCATAGAATGCATAGTCGAAGAGATGACGATTTATATAGAAGTGAAGATTCAAATCCCGACGCTGCAAATGGTGTAGCCCCTAAAAAGGGGATGGTGTTACCGTTCACTCCTCTAGCAATGTCATTTGACACAGTAAATTATTTCGTTGATATGCCCGCTGTAAGTTAATTCTCAACAATACATTATGTTAAATAGCATCAAATAACATGTTCAACAAGTAAAAAATATGATAAATATCAAACAGGAAATGAAAGAACAAGGAGTGACAGAAGATAAGCTTCAATTACTCCGTGGTGTAACGGGTGCGTTTAGACCTGGGGTGTTGACCGCGCTGATGGGTGTCAGTGGTGCTGGGAAAACTACTTTAATGGATGTTTTGGCTGGAAGGAAAACAGGCGGTTATATTGAAGGCGACATTAGAATATCCGGATTTCCCAAAAATCAAGAAACTTTCGCAAGAATTTCTGGATATTGTGAACAAACCGATATTCATACGCCCCAAATCACCATTCGTGAATCTTTAATCTATTCGGCTTTCCTTCGACTTCCAAAAGAAGTTTCCAATGAAGAAAAAATGGTAAAAAAAAAAGCTAACCTTTAATCGTTCTTTATCAGTTTAAGTTTTAAGGATTTGATTAATCGGTTTAAATCGACAAATTTTCAGACTTTTGTGGACCAAGTGATGGATCTAGTTGAACTAGACAATCTCAAAGATGCAATAGTGGGACTTCCAGGAATCACTGGTTTATCAACCGAACAAAGAAAAAGGTTAACGATTGCGGTTGAGCTTGTTGCTAACCCTTCAATTATTTTCATGGACGAACCAACTTCCGGGCTTGACGCAAGAGCAGCTGCCATTGTGATGAGAACCGTTAGAAATACAGTTGATACAGGAAGAACCGTTGTTTGTACTATTCACCAACCGAGCATTGATATCTTTGAAGCGTTCGATGAGTTGTTGCTAATGAAACGAGGTGGTCAAGTGATCTATGCCGGACCGTTAGGCAAGAATTCCAAGAAAGTTGTTGAATACTTTGAGGTAATATTTCTTATTAAAATATATATAATCTTGACATTGAAATAGAAAATGGGCAACAAGTTGCGCCAGTAGTTTTTTAATCATGAATTGAAATACCTTATTTTTTCAGGAAATACCAGGGGTACCAAAAATAGCCGAAAAATATAATCCAGCAACATGGATGTTAGAAGTAAGTTCAATTGCTGCTGAAGTTAGACTCGGAATCGATTTTGCAGAACACTACAAATCATCAGCTTTGCACGAGTAAGTGTTTCTCTTTATTTTGTTCAAGAATTGTTTAACTAGTGAAATCTAACGCGGATTTATGTAAATTTACCAGAAGAAACAAGAATTTAGTTAAAGAACTAAGCACGCCTCCACCGGGTGCAAAAGATTTATACTTTCCAACACAATATTCTCAATCATCATGGGCACAGTTTAAATCTTGTTTATGGAAACAATGGTGGAGTTACTGGCGAAGTCCGGATTATAATCTTGTTCGTTATTTCTTCACGTTGGCTTGCGCACTTATGGTCGGTACCATTTTCTGGAAAGTTGGACAAAAAAGGTTTGATCTTTTTTACTCTTTGTAACTTAAAGCATGTTAGCATTATTCAAAACTCATTTTCTAACTCCTTTTTTGTTTTTTGTGTGTTTTCAGAGACAGTAGTAGTGATTTAACAACCATTATTGGAGCTATGTATGCTGCTGTCCTCTTTGTTGGTATTAATAACTGCTCAACTGTTCAACCAATTGTAGCAACCGAAAGAACCGTCTTTTATAGAGAAACCGCTGCTGGAATGTATTCTGCATTACCATATGCCATGGCACAGGTCTGAAAATAATAACAATAATAATAACAACAATCATAATAATAAGTTGGATGGATTTGGAAACAGTTTCTTGATTCATTTTTATATTGTTAATGAACAGGTTTTTGTGGAGATTCCATATGTGCTTATTCAAACATCATATTACACTTTGATCGTGTACGCAATGGTGGCATTTGAATGGACAGCAGCTAAATTCATGTGGTTCTTTTTTATCAACTTCTTCTCTTTTCTCTACTTCACGTACTATGGAATGATGACGGTTTCCATCACACCAAACCACCAAGTAGCAGCTATATTTGCAGCAGCTTTCTACTCGCTTTTCAATCTCTTTTCTGGTTTCTTTATCCCAAGACCGGTACATGCTCTATTCTTCACTTGTTATTTTTATATTTAATGTGTAATAATGAAAAAAACCTTACTAAAGATTGAATCTTTTTTGAATTCAGAGGATTCCCAAGTGGTGGATATGGTACTACTGGATTTGCCCGTTAGCATGGACCGTGTACGGGTGCATTCTTTCACAATATGGTGATATTGAGGACACAATTAGCGTGCCCGGGAATCCAAGTAATCCTCCAAGGATTAAAGACTATGTGGAAGACCATTTTGGTTACGAACCAAATTTTATGGCACCGGTTGCTATAGTTTTGGTTGGTTTTGCGGTTTTTTTTGCTTTTATGTATGCTTATTGCTTGAAGAAATTGAACTTTCAAATGAGATAGGTAGATCAAACAGTTGTAAAATATAGATATGCATTTCTTATTAAGCCAATTGAGATGTATTTTAAATTGTATATGCTCCTATAATAGTAATTCATATCATTTGAACTCTTTTTCATCATTTTGGTATACTTTCTAGTTTCAAAGTGTTTGTGAAGACTGATTTAAGGTTTGGACTTTGGAAGAAGCCCAATTAACTTACTAAGCATTAGTTTCAAATAGGACCGTCCAAACTGCTCGCCGCTCGCTCGAAAATTGCTCGAAAATCGCTCGCTCGTTTTATCGCTTGATTGTAAACGAGCCGCTCTGCTCGGTTCGGTTTGTAAACGAGCCAAGCAACGAGCAAGGGTCCGTTCGGTTCGGCTCGGATATTTTTTATTTTATATATATATATATATATATGTATAAATTACATAGTTAATTTTATAATTATCATTCTACTTGCATTCATTACACATTATTAAAAAGAATAATATAATAGATATTTGGATAAGGTTAAAGCCCTAGATCTTTCTCACAATCCCAATAACTCAATTCTCATCCAGACTCACGCACCACCGCTCCTACCGCCATCCTTGCTCTGACCGCCGCTGTCGCTCGACGCACAGTGGTCGTTACACAACACCGCTCTCGTCTCCTTCATTATTTCCTGTGCGCGTTGTTTCAGATTTTTCAGGTATGCTTATGTTCTCAATTTTAGCAATAATATATGTTAATTGATATGAACTATGTCTTTATTAAGTTTAATGTAGGCTTAATTTTGTTTGAAAAACCACAAAAAATTCATATGATTTATGGAACTGTAAATGATACGAATTGTAGGGTTTGTTTATTTTCACATTCACAAAAAGTAAAAGAAAATAAATAAAAATTGTAGCTTTATGTATATGATGGATTAAGTTAGCGTTTATGGATAATGTTATTGTGGTGAGAAGTTTCCAACTTTATGATGATATGTGGTATTACCATCTTTTCGGGTTTGCTTATGTTGCCAAGTTTTTCAATTCCAGTTTGCTTTTACTTTGAACCTAACTTTTTGTGTTATTTTTGTAGAATGGCTTCTCAGAAAGAGTCAAATCATGTTGATTTAAGTGATGGAGAGAGCATTGGCCTCGAGTCAGAGTCAGATGATGATATGGACAATGAAGCGTTTGAAGATGTAGTAGGTACAAAGCGAAAGCGAAAGAATCAAAGTATTGTGCATCTACACTTTAAAGAGATTGATGGTATGTACAGAGGACAAAAGGTTAAAAAAAATCAGTGCATTCATTGTAGGCATATTGGATGATTATCGGAGCTCTCTTTCAAAAGATATGGTGGAACTTCTTGTTTGTGGAAGTGATTGGTTAAAGGCCGGCTCAAAAGCAACTATAAAAACATTGGAAGTAAGCTTTTATTACATTATTCGACTTATTTATGTTTATACATTACACACTTAACATTTTTAGTTGCTTATAATGTGCCATATTTTTTTATTTGATTTGATTAAAGCGATACAAGCCTTTATTATAATATATGTTCATTTTTCTCTATTTGACCTGTTTGACGTATTGTAATTAGTTGTGTTAATTGGTAGGATAACAGGTTATGTCTATTGGTCTGAAGGTCTGAACTCTGAAGTGGGATTTTGTTGATGAAGACGCCGATAGCTCGCTTGAACGTAAACATGCTTTTTTGGGAATTTGTTGATGAAGGCTGAAGCCCGCTTGAACTTAATCATGCTTTTTTTTTGGGAATTTGTTGATGAAGGCTGAAGCCCACTTGAACTTTAAACATGTTTTTTCTGAGCGAAACAATAAAACATTTGTATATGTTGAACTTGTTATGTATGTTGATTGAATGGCAACGGTATTATGGTAGCATTTAAATTTGAAAATTGAAACTGAGCGAAATCGAGCAAAACCAAGCCGCTCGGTTGTAAATCAAGCGAGTTCGAGCAAAGATATTCTGCTCGTTTCCTTATATTCTAACCGAGCCGCTCGGTTTCAATTCGAGCCGAGCCGCTCGGTTTCAATTCGAGCCGAGTTCGAGCAGACGCTCGCTCGGTTCGGCTCGGCTCGGCTCGTGAACAGCCCTAGTTTCAAACTATCAAAGTGTCTAGGCCCAAATTGACACACAGAAGGCCAGAGAGCTAGTGTACATAGCATAAATCAAATTTATAATTTAATCAGTATTAAATTTTAGTCATTTTATAAGGTTATTATAGGTACTGGTTACAACTCGAATGCTTGTGTGGTATTTAAAAAAATGTCAACTTGGAAAATATTAATCAAAGAAAGAAAAACAAGATTTGAAGCCTACTAGAATCACAAAACTAAGGCTGTAGATACCTTTACTTTTTTCATTCCTAGTACTGTAGCACAAATAAGAAAAGTGTCTAATTTCGTCAAATAACGTTTCTTTATTACGATGATTCTTCTCGAAACCAAGTAATTTCTGAATCTCTAAATAACCCACCAATTGATATAAATAATCTAACTTGATCAAATCTTTCTTATGAAATTGACCTCTCAACGTATCCCACTAAGTCATCATCTTAAGAATCACCTTTTGTTTATGTAATGTTCATTTTTATGTTTTAGCTTCTAGGACCATTAAATAAAATACCGCCTTTCAAAATAAAGATAACTTTGTTTTTATTAGGCAGAGCTATTTGGTAAGAGATATATAAACTCTATATGAACTAGGGCTTTTAGAGTTTGTATTGCATCCTACATTATAAACATTAGGATTTCATGGATTATTTTGTGGTTATTTTGTTTCATTTTTAATCCAGTTGCGACAAAGTGTAGATAGTCATTAGTTAGGGTAATTTATTATATAAATAAGATCAACAAGCTTGAAGCTTGAGGTTTCCATAGTTAATAACTTAATATGTAGCTTCTATCAATTTATAGGAATGAGAGAACTAAAGTTTATGTATGATATTTTTCAAAAAATAACTAGTGATCTTTATTGATGTCATAAATCACAGTTCTACTTTTAGATATTGATGAATTATTGTTTTTCCCACCCACAACTACAACGAATAAAGAAGGTTTCGGGTTAAAGTCTCACTTTAGACAAAAAAATAGGAGGCTCAAGTTGGGTCAGAAGGTTTTTCTCACCTAGTCGTGTGTTTATTCCTGATGGTGGAATGAAGATGATCGGAAGAGTCAGTGGTCCGTCAGGTCTCCCACCCATAGAGTCAAGCTATAGAGAGGGACCAAAAGAGTGGCATGTAGGCATACCATATCCCTATCACAAAGGATGAAGAGGCTATTTTCAATGAGAGGCCCTTCATAGCAAGATTATAAATGAACTTGAAAAAAAAAATATTTAGAAGCATAATTGGCAACATCAAAAACCTAGTGAGAAAGTATAATATGAACATATCAAATATCATAGAGGTGAAGGCAGGCAGAGGTAAACACGCAAATTATCACCAAAAGTAAAAGTAAAGAAAACTTTTATATGAAAAAAGTGAAGTAAAAAACTGTACCATTCTCTAAAAATCATTTACCTTAATAACACGTCTTCACGAATTCATATAATTGATCATGTCCTTAGAAATATGTAATTCTAACATATTCTATATAATCAGCTCATCACAAATTAGTTAGGATATACCGCTAATCGTCCTCCCCAAAATAGATCATCGTAGCTTAATAAATGTTTGATAGTTGATAAGGGTGTACTTTTCTATTTCTTCTTCTAGCCCGCGAGTTAAAGATGCTTTAGATTTTAAATATTGAAGGTCAGTGAAGGGGTATGCACCCGCCTTAACATCGAGCGGGGCGGGTCAACCCACAAGATATAGACAAGAGGCTTGAAATCAGGATGTCACGAAGACACAAAGCCAAAACCTATGCGCAAGCGCATGAAACATCTGCGTGTGACGCATATCACATATGCGCAAGCGCATAAAACATCTGCGCGTGGCGCATATCACATATGCGCAAGCGCATGAAACATCTGTGAGAATAAAGAGAAGACCTTGCGCATCCCCGGGATAGGCGCATAAAGGCCGCGCGTAAGCGACACACAACAAATGAGACAATAGTCTAATCCAAATCAGGATAAGGACAACCATGATTGTACTCATCAGGCAACCTTCCAGAAGGTATCTTTTAAGGAATAAAGAATGTGTTGATGTTGACAGCTGCCAATGAAGGGTGGATAACTCAGCAAAGCCCATGTGCCACCACGTGATGGCACATGGGTCAGGTGAAATACTTTGGTCAGAGAATAATCAATAAAAAAGCACCAGGTGTCCTAAGTACACGTGGCGCGAAGCAATAGGAGGAGGCCAAAAAGGCCCTAATTGGGTCTGAGCCAAATCATTGGAAACCCTAATACTATAAATACCACACCACCTCCACAGTTGGAGGCAGGCAAGAAAATATACTCTAAGTCCTTTACTCATTTTCACATCTTGATTATCTTCTCCTACAATACCTGATTCTCACACCGGAGGGTTACCCCAAAGAGGACTCCTCTGTCTCTTTCTGAGGGGTAAGCTCACGGTGCTGTTCGTTTTTGTAGGTTCCCTGGACGGATCGCACGAGATATCTCGATCAACTCAGGTGCGGAATCCCTGCGTAGATCGTTACGAGTATAGAACACGAATCACACGAAACGAACACACGTTATATAATAACTCAAACACGTGATACGATATCACTATTACAGACTCTCGTCCTCACGTTACAATGAACTTGATAAACTACTGAAACGAACAACTAATTGGTACTTAACACTAAACCAAGCCGTAACCTAGGTATATAAATACACGACAACTTCGCCTGGCATGTTCAGGCGAAGTTGTCCATAAATTCGCTTGACTAACAAGTTCGCCTGTTAAGCGAACTTGTCAGTAACTTCGCTTAAACATACAAAACATAATTAAACATTACAGACTCGATTACAGACACTAGACTATGAACTACTGGCATTATGCACCAACAGACTCCCCCTTGGCAGTAGCTTCATATCTTGATCTTTAAGCACTTGTCTTGTAATCTTCAACCTTGTATCTTCACGCATGCACTCATTCTCTAACACAAACTGACACAACTCTTTGATACTTCCTCGTTTCGTCCTTCCAAGCAGGAATATAAAAGATTTTCTTCTCATTGAGCACCTGCAGATCAGCTTACGATAAGTTTACCAAATGCATCGGATCGTAAACTCTTAGGAGCTCTTGTTCATCCTCGTCTTCCATCACTGCCTCTGCTGTCTCACAATCCACAAACCACCACTTTAGGTCTTTAAGCACATCCTTGGGCATAAGCTTCATCGGTACTTCTTTCAAACACCGGATCGTTTTATACTTCATGACCATCCAAGGTTTTCCATCAGCTCTCAAACCTCTATCCTTGTCTTCAACAAGTTTTCCCTTCTGCGGTTTCAACAGCTCAAACTTCTTCTCTTTTATACTCTCTCTCCATACAATTTTCCCAATAACTCTAGCCATATTATCGTCACTCCGATTGATTAACCCCAATCTGGCTAAGTCTTTCACTTCACATTCTGGCAGTGTATTCAACGACCTTAACATTCTTTTAAAATACTGAACTCCGTCATACCGTTTAATCACAAAGAGCTTCAACTGCTCATCATAGATCCAGCAAATAATCCCTTTCTTCGCTTCAGCATAGTCTTTAATATTGTAACTCTTCTTAAACATTGTAGGGACCGCCGGTTTCTTCGTTTTGACGAACCACTGAGCATAGCCTTCCTTCCACCTAGGCTGCTCTTCCCATTCAGTCTCATCGATTACTGTCTCATTACCCATATCTGCTTTCTCCACACCTGGAATGTCATGCTCCACATTCTCTTCTTCTATTTCACCTTCTTCAACATCTTCTTCAATCACAATCTGAGCACCAATCTTTTCAATCTCTTCGACTGGCAATACATCATCATCAAACAACACATCATCACTAAACATATCATCATCTAATTCTTTCAAAGCATCAATCACATCATCAACCATCACCACTTCATCACCACCAGAACTGCCAGCCGCACCTGCAGACTCCCCCTGAGCTGTGGAAGTCCCAAGAGCTTGAGTAGTTCTTGGCAACTCACCACCTGCACCTTTCGATGCATTGGGATCATCGTCTCTATCATTTCTCTTCTTTGTCCTTAACTCGTCGCCTTTACAGCCTGTCTCCCCCTGAGATGCCAAGAACTCCTTCATAGCATCTATAATTCTCCCATGTTCAACCAGGAGGGACGACTGTAGTTGATTTTCTGCTACTAGGCGTTGAATAGCCTCGGTCTGGACAAGATTCACCCTTGATTGTTCTGCCACGACCCGCTCAAGTGCAGCTATTCCCTCCGAGTCTGAGAGGGTTGCATCGAAATCAAACCTCATGTGAGATGTGTCTTGAGTATACTCAGCAGAGATTTCGAATGAAACCGGGACATCAGAAGCAGCTGTGGACGTAACCGCAGGTGGTATCGTGACCGACAACCCTGCAGTTGCAACGACTGTGGACTCTACAAATTGTGCAACCACCTCTGAAGGAGTAAGCGTTGGAGGTGGTAAAGACACAATCTCCGGAGTCGTCCTCTGGAAAGTAGTAGATGGAATGCCGAAAGCTGATGATGTAGCCACCACGGGAACATCCGCGGCGCTTAAACTTGTGACCTGTAGTGATGTAGGAACAATCGACATACCTGACAGTGCGGGCGGAGCGAAACGTACAACTCTTGAAGTCTCTCCAGCTCCCATACCTGCACCTGTCCTTTCCCGTCTTGAACGTCTAATCAACTTGTGAATATCCTCTTCTTCTGACTCACTATCATCAGCTGTCCTCTTTCTCTTTCCAAACGTCCTCTCTTGAGTCACCAACATCCTTCTCGCCTCATCCATAACATCATCAAGATCTGAGTCAGCCACCGTCGTAGCTGCTCTAGTAATACGCACAGTCGAGACACGTTCAACTGGGATCTGAACGTTCTCCTCTGGATCCACCCGATCCTTGACCTCCGAATTCTGCATCAAGGTCCACTTCCTCCTCCGGTGACACAACAGGAGCAGCAGGTATAGCTTGAGATGCTCCTGCCTGTTGTGGTGCCGGGTCTCTGAACTCATCCCCACGAGCTGGCACATACCCCGGGTTTATTAAGTACCCAAAGAGTGGAGTATGCCTTGGACGCAGTTCAGGCTTGCTCCTCGCACTGGATGTTCGGCATTGAGCGAAGATACGTTTGCTCACACTCTCCACGTATCGTATTGGACTTCGTTGAGGCAACGTGGGAGCAACAAGATTCAAGATCATCTGAATGAATCTTGGATACATGATGAACCTCTCACGGGCCATCGCTCTTCTCTGTCTATCGATCTCGTAAAAGACCATCTGACTAAAGCTATAATGTTTGTTATAAGTCAGAGCAGTCATTGCTGACTGCATGGTCGCACCCATACCATCAGTGCCCGCCTTCCTCCCAGACATACAGACAATCATTACGTGCATGAGGAAGCGCCACTGATCAAGTAGGAAACCCTTCCTCCGTTGTGTATCGCCCAATGGACCAGAATAGCCCATTCGTAGAAATGCTCCATCGCGGAACGGAGCAACAAACTCTGTAGGGTCATCCCTAGTCTCCTCTCCAAAACGTAAAGCCACCCGTATTTGTTCAGAAGAGAACTGAACTTCTTGATTGTTGACGGTTGCTCGCATAACCGGGGGCTCAACGCGGCAATCGTATTCCACTGTCTGCCAAAAATCCTCAATATTGGGTAAGGAAATCGGCAGAGTCGTAGTAATTGCATGGAATATCCTCGAGCGAAGGAGGAAAGTGATTATCTCGCGGTAATCTTCAACTCCGTTCGCTTCCGGGTCTAAGGTGATAAACATATTGTGACCCGGGAAGAATTGCCTCTGATTATCTCCGTCATCTCCTCCAGCACCTCCAGCACCTGCTACTGCAGCCATATCTGCAACAAACGAACCAAGTTAGATAAACGTTAAGGCATAACACAAGTTCGCTTGTTACCATGAGCGAAGTTGTGATAAAATCTGTATAGGCGAAGTTAAAGTTGGGGCGAAGTTGGGAACAACTTCGCTTCATCTTTAAGTTCGTCTAATAACTAATAAGTAAAAAGGTCCAGGCGAAGTTAATGATAACTTCGCCTCACCACAACATCGCCTCAGGCGAAGTTAAGCCTCAGGCGAAGTTACGGATAACTTCGCCTGAATCTGAATCGACAACAGTAAGCAGATTCAAATTCAAAAATCTGATGTTTCATGGTTAGTTTGACGATTGAGAGATCCGAAACACATGATTTTAAGGTTGTTTAGACGATCAAACTGATTAGAACCACGTAAAACAAGTTTGAAAAAGCCGATTGAACGGTCCGAAGGTCCGAGGTTCATAACCGGGTCGAAACGACCTTTGATAAACAATAAAGAACATTGGTTATACGAAATATCGACACCACGAACCTTGAATCGGTAACGGAAACTGAGAAAAAGAACAAGAAATCGGAAAAAAACGACAAGTTCGCCGGAAAACTGGATAAGTTCGCCGATAAATACGGAGGATAAGTTCGCTGAATTTGAAAATTATGAACAGTTTGACCTTTAGGGTCGTTTATATAGGGGCTGAGTTATACAGGCGAAGTTACGGTTAACTTCGCCTAGGCGAAGTTATTCACAAGTTCGCCTGTATAACAACTTCGCCTATATTTACAAAATCAAACCTTATAATTTGAACATTTTTCAATTAACTTTTAAAACTTCCCTTTGAGAATTAAATGACACGATCAAGTCCAAGTAACCAGATATAAAAGCATACAACTACATAAAAAGAAAACTTTTAACAATTAAAGTTTAAGGGATCAAATTTCAGTCTTTACAAGGGACTACTACATTTTAGAAAAGATCCGAACAGGAATCATACTAATTACGTGACTGTCACATAGATCCATGTTTAGCTGTATTATGACATAAAGAAACAGGTTGTAAGCAGGTAAATAACTTAAAATGGTTTTCATCATTTCTGTGATACGAGTTAGGTTCAATTATGCCTCAAAATTTAAGTGGGCAACAACTCAGAGATTATGATGCCTCCTATCTATTCTCAAAGCGTATTTGGCTTTTCCCAAGTCACCCCGAATTGATTTCGACCCATAGTGTCTGATTAAGTTTGTAAGTACTCTTCATCTGATTCCCGTTCTCTTTCTTACTCCATGATTGAGAAGTCTTGACATTTTCAGCTATAGAATGTTTCAATAACTCCTAATTTTTTTATTATTATTATTATTATTATTATTATTATTTTTTTTTTATTTTTTTTTATTTTTTTTATGATAAACATTTACATAGACTTCAGAGTAGTAAACAACTGCAAGTCCCGAATCTGGATCACTGCAGTTTCTTCACACACTATCTTTGCGGGAATCAGAACACTTACGGGCTCGTGTATGACTGGGTAATCGCTTTTCTGCCTATCATTCGGAAAGATATATATGAAGACATGCAAAACTCGTAAGGAGTTTCCACGTAAAATCGAGTAGATTTAGTTTGTATCACATCTACTTTTACGCACCATAAAAAGCTACCATGACATACAATGACTGTTCTAAAGCCTTTTAAGCCTAATAACTTCACTAGTTAAGCACACAAAAGCAGTATATCTATCATTTTCCAAGGTTGGATCAATTTTCTGTTAAACATAGCAAACGAACTTCTTACGAAGTAGTAGACTTGAAAAATAATTTCATTTCCCTTTAAAAAATTTTAACATTAATCACCCCGACCAAAACAAAGTCTTCAGGTAAACGGCTATCCCGAAGATCCAATGGATCAGCTGGACCGACCACATACTAGTATGTGTCCTTCTAACTAAGTATGATCGACTAATTTTAAGCGAAAGAATGAAAACTCATCATAAACCGCCCCGGTCACTTTCAGTCATCTGGTTAATGGCTATCCTCAAATTCTACAAGTAGAAAATGAGGACCAAACATATCCTAAGACATGTCCTTCAAACTGAGGTAACCGACATAATTCTAAGCGATAGTGACGTTTTTTTTTTAAACGAACATAAAAAGCATGGTTACTCGGGATTGATCATCCCATTCAGCTCAATAAGGTTTTGAAATCTTATTTTGTCAAACGCTTTAGTATATAAATCACCGAAATTATCAAGCGTATCCACCTTTTCAAGCACAATCAGTTTCTTCTCAGCACAATCTCGTATAAAATGATGACGTATGTCAATATGTTTAGTTTTACTGTGCTTCACGGGATTGTTAGTTACTGAGATAGCAGCTGTGTTATCAATGCAAATAGGAGTAAGTAAGAAATTCAGACCATAGTCGCGTAACTGTTGTTGAATCCAAAGAACCTGGGAGCAGCAGTTGGATGCTGCCATGTATTCTGCTTCACAGGTTGAAATTGCGACTGAAGTCTGCTTCTTGCATTGCCACGACACCAATCTGCCACCAAGAAACTGACATCCTCCAGTTGTTGACTTCCGACTCTGATTGCACCCTCCATAATCAGAATCTGTGTAAGCGACTAGCTCCAAGTCTCCTCCTCTCGGGTACCACAACCCCAGCTTCGGCTTGCCCTTGAGATACCTCAGTATCCTCTTCACACCCTTCAGATGAGATTCTTTTGGGTTTGCCTGAAAGCGTGCACAAAGACAAACAACAAACATTATATCAGGCCTAGAAGCAGTTAAGTACATTAAAGAACCTATAATAGCCCGATATTGAGTTGGGTCCACATCTGCATCACCGTCTGACTCAGTACCCAATTTGTGATTGACGCAGATTGGAGTGTCGAATGGAGTGCTGTCCTCCATCTTGAAGCGTTTGAGCACATCATGGACATACTTGGTCTGATGAATGAACATCCCATCCTTCTTCTGATCAACCTGCAATCCTAAAAAGAAAGTTAGTTCACCCATAGCACTCATTTCAAACCTTTTCTTCATGACAGACTCAAACTCCTGACACATGGAGACTTTTGATGCATCAAAAATAATGTCATCCACGTAGACTTGCACCAGCAGGAAGTCGCTTCCTTCTCTCTTGAAGAAAAACGTGCTATCAATCTTCCCTCTTTCAAACCCATTTTCAAGCAAGTAATCTGATAAAGTTGAGTACCAGGCACGAGGTGCCTGATGAAGTCCATACAACGCCTTGCTTAACTTGTACACGTGGTCTGGAAAGTCTGGGTCAGGAAAACCCGGAGGTTGCTCAACATACACTACCTCATCAACTTTCCCATTCAGAAACGCACTTTTCACATCCAACTGAAATACCTTCATCTTCTTATAAGCAGCAAACGGCAAAAACAATCTAATGGCTTCCAACCTTGCCACAGGAGCGAACACTTCATTATAATCAATCCCCTCTTGTTGATTAAAACCTTTAACGACTAGCCTCGCCTTGTTTCTTATGATAATCCCTTTCTCATCTCTCTTGCACTTAAACACCCATTTTGTGCCTATCGCATGCACATGCTTCGGTTTTTCAACCAAAGTCCAAACTTCCATTTTCTTGAATTGAGCCAACTCTTCTTGCATAGCTTCGACCCACGAGCTGTCCTTGAGAGCCATTTGATAATTCTTCGGTTCAATCTGGCTGATAAAGCAGGTGTACAAGCATTCGTTGATTATGCCTGTCTCCTTGATGCTTGTGTAAACACAGGTGTGCTCATTCAAGCTACGTCTTGTTTGTACACCGGAGGACACATCACCAATCACATTCTCCAAAGGGTGATCTTTATGAATTCTCGTGGTCGGAACAGAACCGACATGCAAATTGTCTTCCAAGTTAGAAGAGAGCTCGTCAATGGTTGTTTCATGCTGAGAGTGAAATGGATTGAAAAATTCTTCTTCAGTCGAGGCAGCAGGGGTATCGATAGCATTTGATGAGGAAGGTTGACATTTATCGATCAGCTGTCTTTGCAATATATTTTCTTCCTCATCAAGGATCATCTTCGTAGCAACTCTCTCTTCTTCTTCAGCAATATCCAAATACGGTATGTTAAAAGACTTAAAAAGTTTAACATAGTCGAAAAACTCAGCAGGTCCGTTGCTTGGTTTTGGCGGTTGGTAACTTGTGATATCGGTGTTACACACCACCTCAACCTTGCTGGTCGATGTATTAAAGACACGTCTGGTGGGAGTCCCAACAACATAACCGACTAAGATTCCTTCATCGGCTACTTCACCAAATTTAGAATTTGTCTTTAAAATCGAACAAGGGGACCCGAATGGTTCAAGACCACTCAAGTTGGGCTTTCTCCCATGCATAAGCTCATAACACGTTTTACCAAGTCTTTTAACAGTTAAGACTCTATTCAGAACATAACAGGCTGTAGCAACAGCTTCAGCCCAAAACACCACAGGAAGCTTCGAATCAGCCAGCATTGTTCTGGCTCCTTCAATTAACGTTCTGTTCTTCCTTTCAGCCACTCCATTTTGTTGCGGTGTATACGGAGCGCTGTATTGGTGTTCGATCCCTTTCTGAAGGCAGAAGATCTCCATCTCAAAATTCTTGAACTCCGTTCCATTGTCACTCCTGATGAACTTAACCCTTTTATCCATAACGTTCTCAACTTTGGCAATCAAATTCTTCACCATCTGAGCCGTTTCATCTTTTGATTTCAGGAAATATACCCACGAATATCGTGAGTAATCATCAGTGATCACCAAGCAGTAAGAAGTACCTCCTAGACTTTTTGCATTCACAGGACCGAAGAGATCCATGTGAAGCAATTCTAGGGTACTGGCAATTGAATTGACTTTCTTGGTGAGATGGGATTTCTTGTGCTGTTTTCCCTTCTTGCACGCTATACATTTATCTTCAAAATTGAAACTCTTCAAGGGAATGCCCAGCACAAGTCCATTCTTGACAATGTGGTTCATCTTCCGAAGATGAATGTGCCCCATTCTCCTATGCCACAATTCGGACTCCGATTCGCTCGCTTTTGTTATAAGGCATGATTCTTCCGTGGCCATTTCAGTCGACCTCATATCCATAATATACGTATTTCTTTCACGTGGAGCCTTCATCACAATCCACTCCTCTGGTATCTGAAAACCAGGTTGCAACACAATCGCCTCATCCTTTGTAAAATGAACGGTGTACTCCTTATCACAGATCTGCGACACACTTAGCAGATTATGCTTCAATTGTTCCACAAAGTTAACTTTCTCCAATGTCATCTTTCCGTTCGACACCGTTCCCATTCCTGTAATCTTGCCTCCACTTTCACCGGCAAAGCTCACTCTCCCTCCTTGAACAGGTTTCAAATCGTGTAACAAGTATTTGTTACCCGTCATGTGCCGGGAACAGCCGCTATCCACAACCCAAAGATTAATGGCAGCCCTGTTCAACTGTTCCTGCACAATAAAGCAAAAGATTAGAATTTAGGGACCCAAGACCAATTGGTCTTGGATCTATACATCCCAAACTTTGCCTTTCCAAAGTTAGTCTCTGGATAATTCCTGTAAGTCCTATTAGGATATCTCCTTGAAGATTGATTGTGAGGCCTTCCAAACCTTTGTGAATTGAAAGAATTATAGCTTGTGGTTTGGTTATTAGCAGTGTAAAACTGAGATTTGTTTCTATGAAAACCTGAATTAGTCACATTTTTGAATTTTGAATGGTTTTCATTTTTAGCAGTATGATAATTACTATTAGGCTTATTCTCAATTTTAGTAGGCCTTACACCTCTGAATCGCTGCTTCAGAGGGCAATCTGCAACTAGGTGCCCTAATTGATTACACCTAAAACAACACCTATGCTCAACCTTTTTATCAACCGGTGTTTTAGATGTCGAGGCTTTATTACCGCCCGTTCGTCTCACATATGGTGGGACGTACGGGTTTAGTGGAGTACTTTTTTTATTCGTCTTATCTTTCTCTCCACCATTGGGTAATACCACCTCCTCTTTTGCCTTACCAGACTCGGATGACTTATCCGAATCCGATGAGACTGGACTTGGATCAGAAATTTTAACACTTGAAACAGGCGAACTTGTTTCGCCTCCACTAACATTTGGTTCTTTACAAGTTACTTTAACTGGTACTGTCTGAGCAACCTCAAAGTCAACAGATTTCTGAACACTAGGGTTAAAAGTGTAATTGTGATTATAAGGTGGTGGAACCTCATGATAACCGATTCCTCCTCTCTTAGCAGAGGAACCTTGATCACTAACAAGGTGATCAAGAATAGCAGAGGAATTTCTGAACTTCTCTAGTTTTCTATTTAGTTCCACCACTTTTACCTGGTGATCAGCAATCTGTTTTTCTCTATCAGCAATTAGTTTGGTTTTTTCTTCCAAAACTTCATAGCTTAAATCAATCACTTCAATTTTTTCAGCAAGTTTTGTTTTTAGACTTTTAACATCTTTTTCACAGGCTTTTATTTTGACTTTATAGCTATTTTCTCTTGCTTTTGTAAAATGATGATCTTCTTTTAGGGTTTTAAATTCAGCATCCAACCTAACATACTGATCGGTTATAGTTGCTAATTGCTCAGACAAGTTTTCACATTTAGAACATGTAGGTTTAGAACATACCTCGGAGAGCTGGTCTTTAACATCTGCCATGAAAGCTTTTTCTTCTCCGGTAACCTTCTCATTTCCTTCAGTTTCAACCTTCGCCAAATTGGCCTGTTCGAAAGTTTCTTCAGAATGCAAGTTCCAGTTGTATTCACCATCTCCTCTGGAAATCATTGCACTATAATCTTTAGAACCCCCACTTTGTTGTGTAGACCTGCCCTGACTTCGTTCCACACGCTCATTCCTGCATTCCTTTGCAAAGTGGCCGTTTTGCTGACAGTTGTAGCATCTCACCTTCGTCTTGTCAAACCCTGGCTTTCCACCGAAAAACTTTCTTCCGGTCTTTCTCATAAACCGCTTCACTCTTCTTACGATCATAGCCATCTGCCATTGCAAATCCATTTCCTCCAGATCATCAGCATCAATCTGGTCATAGTCTTCATCCAACACAGCTGGATCAACAATCTTCCCTTGAATGTAGTTCTCATAGGAAGCAATAAAAGAAGCATAGAGACCAAACTGCTCTTCAGCAGACTTGACACTCATAGGCATCTTGGAGTAGTTGTTGCTGGGAATACTTGAAGAGTAACTACTCTTGCTTACCTGGGGTTGAGAACCACTCGATCCACCTGCTACATAGCAAACATCACCATTTGTGTTGACTGACACATGACCCTCATGTGATGAGTTTGCGCCCGACTCTCCCTTCGAGTAGTAGGCAGCAGATTCAGTCTTCGATCCTGAGCTAGTGTTGACTTTAGCTCCATACATACCTGGATCTTGAACCTGATCCATAGGTGTCTCCTTTCTGACCATATTAAGCTCAAAGGTTCGGAGCTTGTTAACTGCCGTTTCTAGATCATATGTGGGAAAGTCTTTGTCTTCCCTCATCAGCACAGTGTACATCTCCCATTTTGGTGGGAGAGCATCTAGAAGCTTCTCAACTATTTCTTCTTCTCGGTAGGAAATTGAATAGTTGCTCAATTCAGTCATCAGATGGTAATATCGAGTGATAATATCATCTAAAGATTCATTCTTCAAATACTTGAAGACTGAGAACTGGGTTTTGAGCAATTTTATCTTTGAAGCACGGATTCCTACATTCCCTTCAAATCTGTTATCAAGAGCTTCCCAAAGCTCTCTTGCTGACGTGTACTTTCTAAACGTATGAAGGATCTCTTGTGGAAGAGCCATAGTAATAGCAGCATGAGCCTTGCTATCGGGCTCATACATCTTTTTCTCTTCTTCTTCTTCCATTTTGCTATACTTTTTGATTTGATCACGACCTTCATACTCCATAACTGGTGGAATATAACCATCCTGGATGCATACCCACATCTTCGCATCCTGGTATTTGACGTATTGTATGAACCGATCCTTCCATGCAACGAAATCGGTTCCCTTCATCAATCTTGGGGCCTTAGTAGCTGACCCTGCTTCAACTTCCATCTTCACTAACTCAGAGATGTTAATTGACGACATCTTTCCCGAAAAGTAAGAAACCCGGAAGAAAAAAAAATCAAAAAATTTTCTGAAAAGTACTGTAGGCGAAGTTACGGATAACTTCGCTTAAGCCTTAACTTCGCCGCAGATTAACTTCGCTGAAGAACTTCGCAGATGATTAAATTCGCTTAAGGTAAGCGAACTTAGGAGGTAGGCGGAGTTGTAGAGAACTTCGCTGAGTTAGGCGAACTTGAGAAGGTAGGCGAAGTTGTGGACAACTTCGCTTAACCTTATATCTTCGCCGAAACCCTACGTATCCTGACGGCAACTTCGCCTGATGAACACGGACGTTTTTGCAGATCTGAAATATGGATTTTACGAGGTTTTTGACGGTGCAAAGGCTTGATTACGATGGTAGGAGGTAAGATTGACTCAAAAACACAGAAAACACGTCCCGCGAATAGTCGAAACGGGACGATTTCTACACCCGCGTGAATATCCCGAACCACACAATCGAGCAAAAGCTCTGATACCAATTGTAGGTTCCCTGGACGGATCGCACGAGATATCTCGATCAACTTAGGTGCGGAATCCCTGCGTAGATCGTTACGAGTATAGAACACGAATCACACGAACACACGAAACGAACACACGTTATATAATAACTCAAACACGTGATACGATATCACTATTACAGACTCTCGTCCTCATGTTACAATGAACTTGATAAACTACTGAAACGAACAACTAATTGGTACTTAACACTAAACCAAGTCGTAACCTAGGTATATAAATACACGACAACTTCGCCTGGCATGTTCAGGCGAAGTTGTCCATAACTTCGCTTGACTAACAAGTTCGCCTGTTAAGCGAACTTGTCAGTAACTTCGCTTAAACATACAAAACATAATTAAACATTACAGACTCGATTACAGACACTAGACTATGAACTACTGGCATTATGCACCAACAGTTTTGTAGGTGGAAGAACTCGTATCTCGGAAAACCATCGGTGATATAGCACACTCGTACCTGAGGAACGTTGATCGTATACAAGTAAGTCGATACACGCTTCTTCAGTCAGTTTATCTTTAAAGAACTTGTTAGTTTAAAAATGTAAAGTTTGAATTATCTTCCATATATATGTATAACTCAGTCTTCTTCCATTATTCTTACTCATGTACTTGTATTTGGTGGTCGATTGCTTGGGTTGGTTTGTATTTCTGTCACGTCATGTCTAGTTTCTTACTAGCCGGGTTCATTTTAATAAAAAAAAAATTCGTTGAATTCTTGTTTCATTATTTTACAAATAAGTGAATAGACCATCTGATTATTTGAAAGTTTTATTCCAAAAATATAATTATAAAAATTCTATTAAACATTTTTCACAAAAATGTGGGAAAACAAACTTAATGTAAAAAGTTGACTACTTAAATATGTTTTTAGGTTTTTCAACGGCCTACTTCAAAACCTAATAGTAGCCCATAGGTTAGAGGCCTATGTCGGCCCCTGTCTACAAACTTTATCAAGCCTTGTTTAATGCTTAATTGTGGCATGGTTCACGTTTCCTAAGCCCCATTTTGATTAACTGTTGACAACTTGTATCCAAAACATTTAAGCCCAGGTTTTAGATGCAAGACAACCATAAATATGTGGTGCTGTGTGACGTGACTCCGTATATAACCATAACTTTATTATGCTAATATAATTTGTTGATTTGACTACTGTCTCACATAAAAACCATTCGTTTAAAATAAAGATAAATACCATATAAAATAGAGATGCGAGATAAACGTTTAACATGTTTTTAAGTTTTTGTTTTAACCAACTTTTACACACTATAAGTCTCCCCAAATGTTAAAGTTAGAACAAAAACGTGATGATTTTTTGTTTTTTATTATAGGGATGTAAGCAAGCAGACTCGAGCTCGACTAGGATAGAAATTCCGCTCATTTTGACTTATGAAAGCTTGAACTTGGTTCCTTTCGAGTTTTTTTTTCTAAAGCTCAGACTCGGCTCATGTGTTGCATTTCAAACTCAAGCTCATCATAGGCTGGGCTCTGTGAAAGGTCAAAACAAACTGTTTTGTCGTGATTATAATGTAATTTTTAAAATAATGTTTTCATATAGGGTTTTTTTTTCAAACTTAACATGCTTAAGGAGTATTATGATAAAAACATAAAATATGATTTTCTTTATGTGCAAAAATAATGTTAACGGTCATTATTTTTTATGTGTGAAGTGACTCTGTAAATGACCGTTAACATTATTTTTGCACATATTTGTGACGTGACTCTGTACATTATTTTTGCACATAAAAGGTGACATGCCATGCTTCCCTATAAATAGGAAGCATGTGCATGTGCATGTGCATGTGCATAAACAAACTTTTGAAAAAAATCTTATACTATCTAACTCTCATTTCTCTCTCAAAAGCTGAAAATAACAAAACACGCAAACAAGATCCGAGATAGCTAGGTTCCTTAGTGTGATTTTCACTAAGCACTAAGTCGATTGATCCAAGAATAGTTGTTAGATCTGCTTCACGGGACCTACAATTGGTATCAGAGCTTTCAGCTCTACTAGTTGAGGTTCTTGGATCACAACCTTGGGTTTTGATCTTGTTTTGTGTGTGAAAAGAAGTATTTGAAAAGTAGATTGTGTGTTCAGGAGTTCTTCAAGAAAATCATCAAAGTTCACGAGTTTGTAGAAAAGATAGTGTGTTTACGAGTTTCTTGGTGTAAAGTACAACGATTCAAAGTTTTTGTGGCAAGGTTTGTATGTTTACGGGTTGAAAACATAAGTTAGAACTCTCCAATCGCATGAACAAAAGTGGTGGTTGTTGTACTTGCTTCTGAAAATTGCCAAAAGTTGGTATAAGTACAAAACAATTTCCAAGAAAGATTAAATTTCTAGAAGTGAAAACAAATCACATCGCATCACAAGAAATCGCATTGCATGGAATACTGAATCGCATCCCACTAGAAATTTTGAGTCGCATCGCATAAGACTTTGCATCACATCGCTTAGAAAATTTTTGATTGCATTGCTTGAAATTTCAAATCGCATCGCATTCAAAATCCAATCGCATCGCATTTTTTATTTCAATCGCATTGCATTTCAATCTAATCGCATCGTATGCTCATGCGACTTGTTTGAAGAAAATTTTCTAATCTCATTACTGTGCGATCCAAACCTTCTGAACTTGTAAAATTTCTGATTTTGAAGACTTTGTATTGTTGTGAACTACTTTACAATCATGTTTACTGACTTCGAGTTGTTGAAAAGTTACTTGATGCTTGAATATGAGGCGGGAACAACAACTAAGCCTCCAAAGTTCATGACCTTAGAAAGCAACTTCACTGAATTCAAATGGAGATTTAAGAACTTCATCAAGTTAACTGATTCCACTCTGATGAGATGCTTTGAGGTTGGCCCCCATGTTCCAATGGTTGCAACAATAACAGGACCCGAACCAAAACCTGTTGACACATATGATGAGAATGATAGAACACTATTGGCAGAAGATGAACGGGCCTTTCTTACCTTGAAAGTGTGTCTCTCCAATGAGGTCACTCAAACTCTAAAAGAACACATGACTGCTAAAGGCTTATGGTATGCTTTGGTAGAAAGGATTGAAGGCAATGCTGAAATAAGAGACAGCCGCAGAGCTACGTTGAAAGAAGAATTCAATATGTTCAATCATCGACAAGGTGAAAGTGTTGGTAATCTTATTAAGAGATTTGAGAAATTGTTGGCCCTGATGAGAGGTGCCGAGGTGCTCATTCACCCATCTAAAATAAACCACAAGTTTTTGAACCCTTTTCCATTTTCATGGAGCACAAATACTGTTACAATCAAAAGGACAACAAACCTCAATGCTATTTCAACACAGGATTTGATTTCAACCATTAAGTCATTTGACTTAGATGACCAAATGAGATTGAACAACCATTTGAGCTCATTGAACCAAGCTGGGGTCAGTACAGGTTCAACAATGACCATCAGCCTTTCTAAGTCAATCTCACCAGAACATGTACCCTATGACTGGAGTCAACCTGTTGCTATTCTGCTCACTCAGAACATAGCATTCATCTCTGCTGCAAACTCATCAGCCTCATCAAGCTCAGGTTTAATTCAAGATGTTGACAAAGCTGTGGAGCAAGCTTTGAAGGCCCATGGTATCAATTCTTCATCCAAAAGTCAATCCAGTTCAAGCTACTCCAACACTATCTCACTCATAAATGACTCAAACGTTGTGTTGGTTCATGCATTTCTCTTAAGTCATGAGGAGCTGCTGCAAGGGAAACTCTTACCCCCATCGTTCGAACAATGGGATTTCAATGATATCAATAAGAAGGATCCCAAGAAGATGGACACTAAGTATTAGATGGTCATGGCTGTTCACCGCGCCACTAACTTCATGAAGAAATACAGCAAGGACAGTTTCAGAGAAGCTTCGGTGTTATAACTGCAATGAACTGGGTCATTTTTCTAGGGAATGCACCAACCCGTCCAAACCAGCAAACGATATTAAATCTCAGATGGGGAAGGAAGCAAATCAGCTGGAAAGAGGCACACGGGACAGAATCCAAATCAAGGGGTTGCAAGAATCAGAGGAAATTCTGACAAGGGCAACCCAAGTTCAAGTTCAAGGGCTCTTGTATCCCAAACTGATGCCTCAAACGAGCTAGACTAGAATGATCAATTCAAGGAGCTCGAGAATCTACTGAATTTTGCAGGGATGGCCTTCACAGATAATCATGGAGCCCCAACTTCATCAGCTACAGGTCTTGGCACATCACCTAGTCATGAGGTAAATCACAATTTGTGCACTCAAGCATGCATTTACAAGATTGAGTTCTATAGAAAAAATTATGATATTGTCTTGAAAGGAAATTCAAAGTTAAAGAGTCTGAATGATGAATATGTTAAAGCTGATAAGATATACATCACAAAGATTAAAACTCACCATGATGATGTTGCAAATTTGAAATTAAAAATTTTTCAATCACAAAAGAAAGTTGAGTACTACAAAAATATAAATACAAAACTGAAAGATGAAATTGAAAATTTGGAAAATGAGCTTTCAATAAAGAAATTAACTTCTCAGAAACATGAGAAAACGGTTGAGAAATTTGAGATAGCATCTGGTAAGTTAGATGATATCATTGGAGCCCAGAGGAGTGTCAAACTAAACTGTACCCCCACCCATGAATGACAATTACACTAGTATGCCCCACTTTAGTTATAACACTCCTCCCGAGGAAGAAATAACATATGGTGTTGGTAAAATATCAAAACCTGTGAAATTTGTTTCTCCTGTTTCACAAACAACTGCTCTAACTTCTATATTAAGTGAATCTAATGGTGGTATGTCTTATATAGCAGGTGATTTAACCGATAGTGGATGTGTGAAGGATAATGCGGGTTGTGATACAAAAGGAGTTTCAGAATCACTTTTTGAGTTGGTTGTGGACCTAAAACAATCAATTGACAACACAGTTTGTAATAATTTTTGTAAATCAATGATGGAAAATCTTGCATCATCCTCAAATCTTGTGCTTTGTAAAAGTCAGATTGTTGAAAATTGTACTAGTGATTCCAATGAATGTGAAAGTTCATATTCTGATTCAGATTGTGGAACCATTTTTTATGAAACTATTGCTACTAAGGTTGATGAGAAGAATGTACCTAGCTAATCATCAACTGTTCATAAAACTGGGGGTATGAAAAGTGAAAGAAACTGTTTTGTGAATGAAAAGGCAAACACTTCATGTAAACACATACCACCTAAGAAAGTTTCATTTTCACAAAATACAAATTGTCATAAAAATCGTCAAGTTTATAACCAGCTTGATAATGATTACTCTGCTCCTCAACAGCCTAGAAATCTTAAAAACTTTTATACAAACAATTTTGATGATCAAGGTTATAGATCGGATGGTTATTACAAACACATTGCCTTTTATACGTCAACTCTCCCACCACATCATATATATTATAGTTCAAACAATGTTTATAGAACTCATCAAAGGAAATGATGTTTTGTCTGTGGAAATCCGTCTCATCTCGCAAGACATTGCAAAAACTGGCATAGACAACAAAGAGAGATGAACAGTCAGTTTGGTCAGTTGAATCCGAAAGTTGCTTCTCATTCAAAGAAAGGACTGATCAAACCAACTTTTCAGCCAGTGAGACGGATTTGAAACCCAAGAGCACACAGAAAATAAAGAAACCCTTATGGTTAACCAAAAGGGAAAGAAAAAGGTTATAAAAGGATTCTAAAGCTGAAAAGCCAAAGAACTCATCAAAAATTTTCGAGAAGCAAAATTCAAGGATTGAAAAATCAGAGGATTTTGTTGTGAAACCAAAGAGAAGACAATCCAGAAAATCCTTTCAAAACCAAAAGCATGTTGTTTCATGTTCTTCGAGGGATTGTTCTTTGAATTCTGATTCACCAAAAGATTACATTTTCAAAAATAATAAAATAAAGTTTTGTGATTTTCTGGTTAATCTTTCCGAGACAACTAAGTCTCGGGGCACCACCTCTAACTAGTTGTTCATGTGTGTAAGGTCAATCAAGAAGGCCTGTCAATAGTATTTGGTACTTAGACAGTGGCTGCACCCGACATATGATGGGAGACGAGTCTTTATTGTTCGATGTTAAACCATTTGATGGTGGACATGTCTCTTTTGCTGGTGATGTGGAAGGGCAAATAACTAAGCAGGGAAAGGTTTCAAACGACACCCTGACTTTTGAAGATGTCAACCTTGTGGAACAATTGAACCACAATCTCCTCAGTGTCTCTCAAATCTGTGATAAGCAACATTGTACTTTTTTTTTTTCACAGAAAATGAATGTTTCATTTTGAAGCCTAGTTACAAGGTCACGGAAGAATGGATTCTGATGCGTACTTCGAGGCACAACGATGCTTACATTCTGGACATGGAAAGTACATATTCACTACAGACTGCTTCGTGTCTGTTGTATAAGGCCTCGGAGAATGACTCATCATTATGGTATTGACGGTTGGGTCACATCAACTTTAAGAACTTTAATAAGTTGATTAAAGGTGACCATGTGAGGGGTTTGCTTGTTAAATCCTTTTCTTGTATTGAAAAATGTTTATCCTGCTCCAAGTTCAAACAACACAAGCTCCCTCATAGACCAAAGACCGTTAATACCATTAATTCAATTCTTCAGCTATTACACATGGACCTTTTTGGTTCAATTGAACCAATGGCAATAGGCCGAAAAGTCTATTGTCTAGTTATTCCTGATGATTTCTCTTGTTTTAGTTGGACATTTCTACTAGGTCACAAGGATGAGACATCTTAGTTTCTGATACGATTTATGACTTTGGTGGAGAATCAAACTGACAAGAGAGTGAAGTGTATAAGTGTCACACCCCAACCTAAGGCGGAAATGACGGGGCGTGATCCGATTGCTCACAGCTCGAAGTACTATCATATATAAAATGTGATAATATCGAATTAATTAATTAATTCAAATAACACACAATATCAAATACAACAACACAATTCAAATAAATAAATACAATCATTTAAATTCAAGTTTGTCTTCAATATAACCCTAAGGTCTTTCTAAGTGTCCATACTTCAACTTCAAGTAACCTGCATTGCGTAGATAATGGAGTTTTGTCAATAAATATGTTGAGTGAGATGATCACCAATTTTGACACAACAAATAGTTATATAATAAATAAGTAATAAGTGATAAGTGTTAAATGCGCAAACCAATCTATGTGGTAATAATCAATCAAACCTTAACAAACCAAAACCAAGTTGTACTCGTGTGCCAATGAATCGTTGCCAAGCGAATCGGGCATTGATTACAGTAACTAGATTGTCGGTTTACCTTCACCAAGCGAATCGGGCTTCGGTTACTAAGACGTTCGTATTATCATACTAATGAGAACCCTCTACTAAGAGATATGTTGGACCTCTCCGAACGTTATCAAGTAAACAATTAAACATGTAGCAATTAGCAAATAGCATTCAACTGATATTCACACAATAATTATGTTTGCGATTTTTGAGTATATATATAGAATGGAAAATATGAATAAGTACGCATATGCCCCCAAAACATTTGAAAACAGTGTATAAAAAGGGGAATGATCAAACTCACCTTAGATTAAAGCAAGTGATTAATATATACGATAATCGAGTTAAGGAATAAGCGAATCGTCCAATATGCGTCAAACGAGATAACAAATCAGAACCTGAAAATTTGTGATATGATACTATAAATAAAAACGAACTTAATGCCGCTGGAATCAATCCAAACGGATGAGTAGAACTCTAGTTATGTTGAATTAAATGTTTAAGCGAGCTAGTACTGACCAGAATCTGAACAGCGAGTTGGAAGTCAGGTTTTGGGTAGTAGCCTTAAAATTACATTTTGAAAATAAAAGTCTTCTGAACCGAACGTTGAATCCGACCAGAAGCATGAGAAAACGCAAAGTCAAACTTGTTGATTATTTTGCCCTTTAGCGGGTTTTAAGCGAATTGACCAGCCAACACCCTTCAATCACCGAAATTGATTGAAGGTTCTTGACTAGAGAATATGTATGAACGATTTTACATGTTACAACTTACCCGGAAAGTGAAAGGAATGATAAGAAACGGAAGTCAAAGGTCTTTGAGTTTGCAAAGTCAACGAACATGTCTTGAATCTTTAACGTATATGCAAAAAATACGAAGGGTTGGAGAATGAACAGAGGTAAGGGACGGCTGGAGGATGTTCCTTAGGGTTTTATTAAAGTTTACAGCAGATGGTTATGTCTTGTTTATATAGAAAAACATAAAACGAACTAATTATGGGCTTTTGGCCCGTTTAGGCAAGTAAATATGGTTTAAAGGAAAGAATCATTAATTTATTCATAAAGATCTGATCTTAAGCAGAGGAAAATGATTTAGGACTTGTATTTTAGTTATATGATGTTTACTTGGACCTTAATTCACTCAAAAATGCCTAAAATAAATGATTTTATACCATAAACGAGTTAGGAAACGAACTAGAACTTAAACGATTTGTGCAGGGATGCCATAGCGCCGCGCGGCGGCCACCACCCTTGGTTGTCGCGCAGCACCCCGGCCACAATGGGTGGAGTTTCATTTTTGTCACAAACAGCCCCTATACTTTGTTAAATGAGCATACTTGAACTAGTTTTAGTATAATTTGGTTTTGAACGTTGATTGGAATACAAGGGCCTAAAGTGAACACTAGGAAACTTATTTACTTATAATTATTTGATCTTTATTAATATTAAAGGTCTAAAATATTCCCGAGTCGAGTTATACGCAAACGAATACGGGTTTGAAAATCTGAAATGTTACAATAAGAAGTGATAATGGAACAGAGTTTTGCAACAGGGTTATGGATGATTTCTGCCACAGTAAGGGGATTCTTAGTCAATTCAAGGCTCCATACACTCTAGAACAGAACGGGGTTGCTGAATGACGAAACAAAACACTCATTGAAGCTGCCCGATGTAACATCTATGAAAAACCCATATTTATTTTGGACCAAATATGTCAACTTTGAAAGTTGAAGGATTAAAAATAATTTCAAAGGCAAGTAATGGGAAGAATAAGATAAGAAAAACAAAGCATTCTTATGTTAAGGAAATAAGAAAATTCCATCCCACATGGAAAGATGGAAGAAAAGGGAAGCATTCCCCATGGGTATAAATAAGGAACGGAATTTTCATCCCATATGGAAACAAACAAAGAAATGGAAGCTCTTTATAAGGAAGCAAGTTTCCATAGAAATGTTTTAATATGGCTAATCACTCTCCATAGTCCTAGCGGAGGGTGCGAAGCACCCGACGCGCACGCGCACGGACACGGACACGGACTCGGACTCGGGCGATGGGAGTAATGTGGCATTTTGATGAAAATGGAAGTATGATCAATAAGTGTCAAGTTATCAAAGTAGAGGGACTAAAAATAAAAATCTGAGTTCTGGAACCCATCGCGCTACGCGATGAGCCCAGGAACAGGACCATCGCGCTACGCGACGGTCCATGATGACGCAACAGACACGTGTCGCGACGGGATGACACGTGACAGACGCTAGGGCTGAGTCAGCAGCCACGCATCGTTTCTCTGACATCCCGCTACGCGATGGCTTAAGACAAGGGACCATCGCGCTACGCGATGGTACCCAATTTCGGCTATAAAAGGGGAGGTTCACGGCATCTCATTCCACACCTCAAACACCCACTTTCACACATAGTTAGCCTTGGTTTGCGTGCCTACCTCGTGGAACGTGCCAAGCTCCAAAGCTCTGACGGTTTATGGTGTAGTACGCGATATAGAGTAGAGGTGCCGCCCAATCAGTCATAGGAATTTAACTCCAAATACTTGTACGAGGTAGGGGTTCTGATTAAGTTATTATTTTATTATTATTATACTAGCTTAGACCATAGTCGGGGGTATGGCCCAAACCTTGATTGCTGATAAGCATAATATAACTTTTCATAAGCAAGGGTTATAGTTAAATTATTGTTTCTTCACGATTAAGAAACGTAATCATTTACATGCAAAGGTTATAGTTAAATAGTATTTCTTAATGATTAAGAAAGATACTATTCATTCACACAGGTAAAGTAATGTTTCTTTTTGAAAAAAAGAAACCTGGTATAGATGTTTCTTCCTAAAGAAGAAACCTGACATTTAATCAAATAAACAAACTAAATGTCCATATGTTTTGTACAAACAAATAAATTATCAAGGTTACAGCTACACAAAACAGACTACGGGGTCTGAAGCTAGATCGTTGATCTAGATATTTATACAAATGTTAATCTCGTACTATAGGTTCGGGATAACAATCCATCAATCAATCAGACAGCTGAAAACAGAAACAGGAATCAGTAACAGAAACTGATTTACAGACAGGGGTCAGTAATCAAAACTAATCAATATACAGGAATCAGTGTCAGAAACTGATTTACAATCATAAAAGGTGAATACGCCCCAAACTTTTACAACTCTTTTAGAGTCTGAACTGTTTACATAGGATTTATGAATCCTTAAAACTTTGTGTTACAATAATGAGAAACTGACATACTCAAATTAAGAGTATACATGTGTCTGGATCCATACATACATGGTGACTCGGAGTTCCCCGAGGCCATGCATATCATCAAACACGCCTCTGGTAGTCTACGGGACTGATCAGGGAAATGATATCGTGTATATGATTAATTGTACATGTACTTAGGGTAATTGTGACCCAATTGAGTTGGGTGCCTAATGAGTATTGTCACAAAGGTATTGTTATTGTTTACACACTGGTATTAATGAGTCAGCGTCATTCACCGGCTGTGTGCTGACGTATTTTTCCCCCACATTTCAGGGAAACTGTAAAGAATAGAACCGACAGGCAAGACTGATAGAAGATTGGAGACATAGTCATTAGAGGTGATTTGATGGCTAAGATATTTTATTTAGAATATTATGAATAAATTAATATTTCCAAAAGACAGTTAATTGAAATATCAAACGGGTATTCTGACCCGACATTTTTTAAATGAATATTAGATTTTAAAAGACTTTCGCTAATAAGCCGCAACTCTGATATATTTTCAAAACTGGATACCAACTAATGGGTGTCGCACCCAGGCCCTGAATCGGGGTGTGACACCCGAACCATGCTCTAATACTCCAAACTTCCATTAATATTCTGGGGTGAAGCTGTAAACGCTGCTTGCTTTACCTAAAACCGTGTGTTGCTGAATAAGAAGTTAAACAAGACTCAGTATGAAGTCTATTAGGGGAACAAACCACGAGTCAACTACTTCAAGACATTTGGATGTCCATGAACGTTGCACCAATTAAACGCCAACTCAACCTCAAAATTTGCTGAGAAGGCGGATGAGTGCTATTTTGTAGGCTATGCAGTTCACAAGAGTGCTTATCGTGTATACAACAAGTGAGCAAAAGTGATTGTGGAGTCCTAAAATATTTACTTGCAGAAGATGAATCCCACTGATGCATGCACCGGTCAAAATTGGATGTTTGATTATGAGGGTTTGTTTAATCAATTTCGAGGAGTATATGTCACACCAGTTACTCCAAGTTGCATATGCATCAGTCCATAGTCAGTCAATCTTAATGCAGTCTGTGTTAAGAAACTTAGAAGATGTTAGTGTGGCTGCTCGTTCTCTAATCAGGAATGTATTGCCTGTAGCAAACCAACCAGCTGCAGTCAATACAATGCTTCCTCCCGCAGACACAACTGATTTGGTCATCGTTGCAGATGACTCCGACTCGGATTCAGATTCATTTATGTTGGCTGACAACGTTGACAATGAGCAAACTAATCCTGTGGTGAATCCTCAAGTAGAACCTAGTGTGGTTGAGTCTATTCCCACACCTCCATCTTCAGAAAATATTCAGGTTGCTGCTGAGGAGACTGCTGCAGAAAATGTTCCCGCTGGTGCATCTGACAACACTGACTCTACTTCGATTCCAGCCATTGTTGTTCCGTTTTATGAGAATCTGTGGGATGGACCCATTAATCAAGAACATTTGGTTGACCAACCAGAAGTCATAAAACCACACACGGATGTTCTTATCAATGCACCAGTTGTTTTCCATCCCATAGAAAGCTTATCAGTAGAGATACAAACCAATCTAATTAAACCAGTCGATCCAATTCCTCAATTACCAATTCATCGGGCCCACCCGACTGAGAACATCATAAAAGACCTTCGGCCGGTATCTAAACCCGCAGTACTTGTGTTACAATTAACAAGTGTCTCTTTGCTTGTTTTATTCACAGGTTAAACCCAAGGATTTCAAAGTGGCTATGAGAGAGAACTCTTGGGTCGAAGCAATGCAAGAAGAACTGTTACAGTTTAAAAAGCTGAGTGCTTGGAGACTGATCAAGAAACTTGTGAACAAGAAACCGATTGGAACAAGAAGGGTTTTCAGGAATAAGAAATATGACAAGGTTGTAATCATAAGAAATAAAGCTCGGCTTGTGGTGCAAGATTTCTCACAACGTGAGGGACTTCATTACGATGAAGTTTATGCTCCGTGGCTAGGTTGGAAGCTATTCGTATCTTCTTAGCCTATGCATCATATATGAACTTCAAAGTATATCAAATGGATGTGAAGACCGCTTTCTTGTACGAGAAGGTAAAAGAAGAAATCTATGCCAAGCAACCACCAGGTTTTGAGGGCCCTGATCATCCTGATTATGTTTACCATCTTGACAAAGCTCTTTAATGCCTTCACCAAGCACCCCATGCATGGTATGCTACACTTTCTGAACATTTAGTGAAGAATGGCTATAGACGAGGAGTCATCGATCAGACACTCTTTGTCAAGAATGATCTGATCCTCGTCCAAGTGTATGTTGATGACATTATCTTTGGATCAACGAATGATAAGCTCTGCAAGGAGTTCGCTGAGGTTATGCAACGTCGGTTCGAGATGAGTTCTTTAGGCGAGATGACAGTCATCCTAGGCTTACAACTTGAACAAAAGACGGATGAGATTTTAATACACCAAAAAAAATACGTCTGAGACATTGTTCAGAAAAGTGGGTTTAAGGATGCATCTGCATTTATGACATCGATTGCTACATGACCTGTCGTAGCTCATGATCCATTGGGAAAGCCAGTCCATCAACACCTTTACATGTCTATGATTGGCTCCCTAATGTATCTCACTGCAAGTAGACCAAACATCTTGTTTCCTGTTTGCCAGTGTGCAAGATATCAATCGGATCCAAGAGAATCTCAGTGTGCAAGACATCTTGTTTCCTTTAAAATATGTCACAATTTTAGAGGGAGAAAATTGAGTTAACTTTAACTCGCCAAAAAGAGTTTAAAATCCGCTTTAAGAAAAACAAAAACAAATCATTTGATTTAAAAAAAATATTTTATGTCATTTTAAGAAAATCTGAAAATATTTCAAAAGAGGTTGTCACATTAAGAGGGAGCTCCTATTTAGAGGGAGTCGGATAATTAAAATTTTCATTTTGAGAAATTGATCCAAACATTGGAAGGTGATAGTACATTGATTTTGATGATTATAAAGCATGAAAAAAGTAGATCAAAAGTCAACAAACTCATAGTCTGATGTGTAGATAGGCTTGACAAACAAGTAAATATCATGTGATACAAACATAAATATCTGCGTATGCTAGTGGTTATATGTTCTTGAAGCGGGTGCACGACTCTGTTAACGTCATATAATTGAAGGCTGAAATGTAATTAAACATTTCATACCCAAGCCTCTCTTTACCTGATCACAGGTGTCTTATGAAATCAGTGTCAATTTTAATTTCATTGAGTCAAGAAAAATGTCAAGAAAAGAAAAAGAAAACGAGTCAGAAAAGAAAAGGAAAAGAAAATCAAAAATGAAAATTTGTCTATCCTAGGATTTTAACTTCTGATTTATTTCTTCATTTATTTTGATTCAAGCCTTGGACTTTCTCTGCGCGATAATATGGTATTATCCGACCTGAATGTTAAGGCCCTGAATCTTTCTGCTTTGTTATGCTTTATTTCTTTTGTTCAGCCTTGGACTTTCTCTGTGCGATAATATGGTATTATCCTACCAGATTGTTAAGGTCCTAAACTTCTGCTTTATTTTAATCTTTCTGGATAGAGTCGAGTGTACAAAATAAAGTGCCAAATGTGTTAATAAGCGTACTGTGATCAAATAAGAAAGTTATAAGTCAAGTTGAGATGATATGTGAACACAAACTAAGCCCGAGGTATGATGGAGTAAGTAACATGTCTAATTGAGTGGGGACCACACAAACATTGTGCCTAAATCACACCTTATCATATCATATAGACATTAAAACATTTGTCATGTTGAAAAGGTGGACAATATCTACAGTCAACTTTGAGTTTGTGGCATAATAACATCAAAATGGAAACGCGATCTAGGACTTTGCAAATCAATATGATTCCGTGTCGTGAAATTTCTATAATTTTTGAGAAGTCTATGCAAATTAATATAATATTAATTTAATCTCTATCTTTGTTTATTTTATTTTTGTTTGTTTTATTTTTTTAGACTAAAATATTATTTTAAGTCATTTTCATTTGTTTTAATTTTATTTTTAATTTTTTTATCTTTATTTATATAATTTTTATATTTTATATTTTTAATTTTAATGTTACCTTTGTTTTGTTTTATTAAGAGATCGATTATGCAAACATTGTTAACTTAGGAACGAAAAAACAAAACTTATATATAACCGAGTGTTTGGATTCGGTGGATAAATACTTTTCGGGTTTAAATCTGTAAATATTTTTAAAGACCAAGGACTGAGAGTGTAAATTCGTTCAAAAGTCGTGATGTTTTGACCCTATTGCGAGATAGGCTGACCCTATATA
This sequence comes from Bidens hawaiensis, assembly GCF_021521415.1. Classification (NCBI taxonomy): domain Eukaryota; kingdom Viridiplantae; phylum Streptophyta; class Magnoliopsida; order Asterales; family Asteraceae; genus Bidens; species Bidens hawaiensis. The sequence continues at coordinate 1,762,630 of NW_027491249.1, forward strand.
AGGGTTAAACCCAAAATATCTTTCATTTACTTTCCACTCATACTTCCAAACACTCTCACTTCTCTCTAAACCCTAACAGTTTCTTCATCTTCTAAACAATCAAGATCCGCCTCTTGTTATTATATTAGATCCTCTACCATGGATCCATCTCCATCAGTATAACACCAAACATCTTCTTCATCCTTGTTTTCTTGTTCCAGATCCAATCGACTTAGATCTAGGGTTTCGTATGAGTGATACTTGTTAAAACATTCTTGTTATTATTGATGGTTTGAACATCTAAGATCTATGAATCATTATTATTATTATTATTATTATTATTATTATTATTATTATTATTATTATTATCTATATTTAGACTTATATTTGTACAGATTTTGAAATAAGGGTTCATCGGACCCTCCAATTGACCATGTTATTATTAGAGTTAGGTTACCAAATTGTTCAGATTTGCAATTCGGGTCTAGGCGACCACATTCAAGGAGATAAGGAAAGATTTGGAGATAAAGGACAAATCAGTCGTATCGCACAAAGGGAGATTCGTATCGCATCAAATCAAATCGCATGGGATTCCAATCGCATCGCATGAATCATGCGATGCGACAAGAATCATAATCCAATCGCATCGCATGATTCATGCGATGCGACTGGAATATCATTTTGAATCGCATCGCATGATTCAGGTGATGCGACTGAAATGCCATGCGATGCGATTTGTTTAGGCGATGCGATTTCTTTTGGCCATCCGATGCGATTTGTTGACACTTGGACAATTTTTCACAGTTTTGGACTTTTGGACGTTATGAACTGTTTAAACTTAGGACTTATTGTAACATATTATAACCTTATAAAATAGACATAATACCTTAATATAAGTTAATTTAACTATCTAATTTCTAAATTCTACTATCTAACTAAACACTAGTATATAAATGATAATTAAATGATTATGTATTGTATATAATTATTGTATATGTATCTTTGACTTATTGTTTTTATGATGATTCTAATGATGTTCTTGTTCAATTTCAGCAACATAATATTTATTGCCCACTTGATCTACCTAAGAAGAAGAAGCACAAGATATTCACGTCTATGATCAAAGGGCTCAAGCAAACTCCACTTGAACATGCTATCACAACTAACCCGGCTAAGGATTCGATGTCTCTCACCACTAGAGTTGCGGGAAAGAGCCTTACTATTAAGGAAGAAGACATTCGACGGGCTCTAGTTATTAAAGATGAATCGGATCATCATTTCAGTAAGGGTGATCGTGCTATGTTAAAGGGGTTTGTGGAAGAGATGGGATACGACATTGAGTGGAAGACATTGGAGAAAAGGCACCTCCCATTGTACTAGAGATTATTGTTCCACATTGTAGTACACTGCTTTTCTGATCTTCGAGGCGGGTTCGGTAGCCTAGGGACAGACTGAGTGGGAGTAATGGCCGAGATGACAAACCGGGTCCAGTTCAACTATTCAAGGATGATATTCTATGCATGATCGCCAACGCCTCTAGAGACAACACCTGGATGATGTATCCCAGATTCGTCCAGATGTTGTTGGATGATATGATGTTGGAGATCCCGAGACCCGTATACGCTGCTGTGCTTGACAAGAATGATAAGGAGCTGCCTCCATCTGAACCTCACCATGTAAAGATGATCAAGAAGACAGTGTTCAACGCGATGTTGAGCACCAAAGGCAAGGGGTATGTTTATAAAGGAGAGTTACCCGGAAAGAAGTTCAGATTGTTTGAAGAGACTGAAACTGCTGGTGATGATTCTGATGAGGAGAGCCAGGAGATTGTAGGTTCTCATGTCGAGGAGATTGACAGTGAGGAGGAGCCGGAGGGGAGAACAAAGAAGAAACATGATTCAAGGAAGCGCAAGACCATGGGTAAGCCTTCTGCTAGTGGGCCTTCCCAACTAGAGGAAACAGAGGAGGAAGAGGACACTCAGCCCTTGAAGCGTCCGAAGAGGTTCAGGGACTCCAAGAAGACCCCGAGTCTCGTTATCAAGATTCCGGGCGTAGGCAAACCTTCTACCCAACCTGACCCACACATTGCCTCACCCACCACACTAGCCCAAACCTTAGCCACCCTCAAAGCCAAACAAGTACAAATCCCTATTTACACCAAACCCAAGCCCAAAACCAGAATCAAAACCAAAGCCAAACCTTCAAAGACATTATTACATGACTCACCCGTTACCTCACTCGAACCATTCCCCACACATCAAGACAAACCATTACCTACACTACTAGAGAACTTCCACCACCACCACCACCACAACAAACTGTCCAACCTACCACAACCACCACTCAACTAGACCAACCCACACCATCTGACCTCACTCTTCAAATCACCAACATTCACATCACCCCTGAGAACTACAACATTTTGGTCTCAAACCTTCACAACTTCACCCCCAGCCAAACCAACACAAACCTCAACCCAACCCGAAACCACAACTCCATAGCAACCAATAACCTTGCCTCTAACCATAACCTCACCACCCCTTACCCAATACATTACCCTACCACTACAAACCACAACCCCACCTACCCAATCTGACACACCCCCTAACATTTCCAAACTAACTTTCTTCACACCCACACCCATAGAGACCGGGAAATCTAAGAAATCTCCAGTATTCACTAATCCTAACCTTGATAGGATTATCGCACTTGAGGAATCAAACACTAAGATGGCTGAGCGTGTGCGAGTGTTATTGGAGTACATTAAGGCGCAGAAGCAGAAGGAAGTGGAGGCCGGGAAAGAGAAGATGGAATTGTTGGCGCGGGTTGCCAAATTGGAGGAGGAACGGGATTTAGACAAGGCTTTGTTGGAAAGAGAGAGAGGGTGGATAGCGAACCTCCTAAAGCGAGTCGACAGCCAACAGTTACTTCTTAACAATCAATTGCTGTCGCTCGCTTCTCAACGAGAGGAGGGTACTAGGGTCGGGGACAGGGTGATGCCATCTGCCACTGTTATCCAACAAAAGCTTAATTCAGATATGGAGAAGGCGTGAGCAAGTGGTTCACTAAGCAAGAGGCAACGAATGCTCGATTTGCCGTGTTAGAGAGTCAGCAAGGGACTTCTCAAACTCTTGGTACACTCATATCTGAAAATTCTGATTTCAGAGCCGAGATTGAGACATTCAAGACGAAGATTGTCGCCCAAGACCGTCTTAACGAGCTTCAGTTGAAGATGAATGAAGATATGGCGAGCAAGTATCAAGCGGCCTTTGAGCTGATCGTTATGCGTGATAACGATTTCAACATGCTCGAGGACCGTCTTGACTCTCTATTTGGTAGCTGGAGGAAATCGGGTGAAAGGACACAAACTCAAGGACAACAACCTTCTGCTGGTCCGAGTGTTGCTGTCGGTAAAAAGACAATTGTGGGATCGGAGGGCGAAGCAACTTTGGGCATACATATACCACATGTTAGCGGAGCCACAAGTGTTGTGGGAACCAACTCGGTACCTCCATAAGTTGGAGGATCGACAAACCGAGCTGGTGTTGATGAGGAAGAGGAAGATGATGATGAGGACGATGATGAAGACAATGAAGATAACGTCCACGACAGTTTTGATGAGGACAATGACGGAAATGGTGGAAACGGTGGTGCGATGCAGTAGGTGGTAGTGGAGCGGACTCACAAACCGCTCCACATGATAATGAACCACACGAAGACCCCTCTACTACCGAGGCTTCTAAAGGAGTTAGAGACCGAGATGCAGCCCTGGAAGACGTTTATAATGAGTTATTTGATGCAGGTGCTTTTGCAGGGATCATCTCGTCTTTAGAAAAGGAAGGAGTGCCAGAGGAGGACGATGGTATCAATTACTCACCACATCTTGACACACCAACAGAAGAAGTTCAAGCTCCTGCTCCTGCTCCTGAAGCTCAACCCGTGACTGCCCTGGCAGCAAACTCTACACAAGCGCCTAAACAACGAAAGAGGAAATGGCACTGAGTTATGAGTCGTGCAAGTGCACGCTGCCGCAACTACCCATATCACGATGACGCTCTTATTGCGTATGCAAAATATCACGTGGATAGTGATTCTTGGGCGTTGCGTAGGGTAAACGGGGACCTCACCTACTTGCACTCAACCGAGATGCATACCTTGTCAGAACTTACATGAATTATTTTAGGCGGGCAGTAGGTGATGGTGTTGGTGAGAAGAATTTGGACGGGTGGTTCAAGTGGCATACGATCGAGAATCAAAGCGCCACCATGCCAACTTTCATTCAAATAAAGGTCAGAATTACAAGCATCCGACGGAAAGAGATCCAGTAACGGGCAAGCATAGAACCGCCTAGAGATATGACATGCCCAAGGAAGGTCGTATCGTTTATCATGGAGAACCATTCGAGCCAAATCTCCTGTACGACTTCCTTTGCTGGGAGTTCGACAATGAATCGGGCGAAACCGTCATACACTGCAAAAGCATGCATTCGTTGCTTGTATTTGACGAGCACGAGTTGATGGGGCTGAGTAAAGAAGGCATTATGAAGCTGTACAACTCGCTTTTGCCCACTTTGGAGGATATAGGGAAACAAAATACCGATAATATAGTGAAAGCCTTCAACTAGTTTGTCCGAAAACTTGTGGAACTTCCACTACCCGAAGACGGTGCTTTGGAGTACGACATCGACTGAAGACGAACAACAATACTAAAGACTAGAGGGAGATTGTTGGGTCTTATTTTGTTTATTATTAGTCTTTTGTATTGTTTACGGTTTTGTATGTTATCGTCTTTATAAATAATGATGTATTGGGGCCGAGCGCATTGTAAACAAAGCCCATTGAGCTAGTTATAATAGAAAAGGTGACATGCCATATTTCTCTATAAATAGGAAGCATGTGGATGTTATAAACAAGCTTTTGAAAAATTTTTATCCTATCTAACTCTTATTTCTCTCTCAAAAGCCGAAAATAACAAAACACACAAACAAGATCCGAGATCTAGGTTCCTTAGTGTGATTTCCGGCCTCTTTTGTCTGCAGCGCGCAGACCACGCGCAGACATTGCCCTCCGCAGGCTGTTTGTTTCTTCGAAGACGTTACATTAAAAAATGTCTGCGCGCCCTCTTCTTGGTGCAGACCTGGACCATAGTCTTCCAGCCTCTTCTAAACTCATTATTTCCATCAGATATCAATTAAGTTATTAAGTTTTTGTTAATTGAATTCTTGTTAATTGATTTGTTCAATTGAGTTGTTAATTGATTAGTTTTTTTTTTCAATTATAATTTTGCATAATTGTTCAAGTATTATTAGTTTTTAGTTGAAAAAAGTTTGTAGAAAGTTAAAGATTATAAAAGGTCTATAGAAAGTTTTTAGTTGAAAAAGGTTTGTAGAAAGTTTAGGTTTATGCCATCGGCTTGTGAGTTGTTTTAAGCTCGAGTTTTAGCTCGTTTCATTCATTATGTATGAACCATCTACTTTCAAAAACAATTGAAGAAACTTTTGAAGGAAAAAACATTCACATGGAAAATTGTTAATGTAAGTTTTATAATTTGCTACTTCAGAGGTATAAAGTTTGGATTTATATATTTTTAATTGTTGCTGGATAATTTATGTTTTTGGTATAGAGCTTGTATTGAAAGTTTTAGCAGTCTGCAGACGTTAAAAAACAAACAGTTTTCTTTTTGTAGAGTGCAGAGGTTTGGTCCACCTATTCTGCTACAGATGTCTGCAGATGCGGTCCGCAGACTGCAGACATTTTACCTCTGAAAAAACAAACAGGACCTAAGTAGATTGATCCAAGAATAGTTTTTAGATCCGCTTCACGGGACCTACAAAAAATGATATAGTATTTGTCGTTCAAAAAATATATATCTTTTCATCGTACATGATTATAAATTTGACAAAAGAAAACAAATACACCGTTTGATTGATTTCTAACAAATAGAGGACGAAAACTGATGATTCAATTTCAAGAGTCATGTATTACACCCTTTTGACGAAACTACTTTTTTCTTAATTCAAACTTTACATTTTTATAAAAACACTTAAGCTAAAAAGTCTAAAGTTTAAATTTGTACGCATTAACAGGCCGCCATCTTCTAAAAGACTTATAATGCCAATTAGTATGGAAGTGTGGCTGAAAAGTGAGTTACATAAACATCTAGTCGGTTATCGGGTTTTAAATCGCTAAACTATTAAATAATTCAATTAATGTGATACTTTTAATTTGCTAGGTGTGTTTATTATGAACATAATTGCATGATAAGACTACATATTCCGATTGGCCTTTATGGTGTAGATCTTTTTCTATTTCTAGATCGGTTTTCATCAATTATTATAGAAATAATAACTTTCTTTAATTATTTTTCATTCATATATACACACATTTATACCTTATCAATAAATTAATGTAAAAAGGATCTCATACATTCGAATTTGGGTGTCATAAAGGCATTCGTCAAGGTGACCCGCTATCGCCTTTTCTTTTTATTATTCTGATGGAGGCTTTTTCAGGTATGTTGAAACAAGCCTGTGATATAGATGCGTTTCATGGTATTACTCTTCCTAATGAAGGTCCTACTTTATCCCATCTTTTTTATGCGGATGATGCTATGATTATGGGAGAGTGGTCTTCTTTTAATTTTGATAACTTGAAACGTATTCTTCGCATATTTTACTTGTGTTCGGGGCTAAAGATTAATCTCCATAAATCAGTGTTATTTGGAGTAGGTGTAGAAGATGGTGAGATCGATATCCAAGCTGGTTTCATGGGTTGTAAGCCGGGTAGAATCCCGTTCTCTTATCTAGGGATTATGGTTGGCGCTAACATGAATAGGGTGGTTAATTGAGAACCGGTTGTGTCCAAGTTCAAGAAGAGGCTATCTAAATGGAAAGTTAATTCGTTATTTATTGCCGGTCGGTTAACCCTTATTAAATCGGTGCTGGATAGTCTTCCCACTTATTATTTTTCGCTTTTTAAGGCACCCAAGAAGGTTACCAATGATTTAGAAGCTTTGATGAGAAGGTTCTTATGGGGTGGTTCGGATGATGTGAGGAAGATGTCATGGGTGGCTTGGGAGGTAGTCACCAAACCTATAAAAGAAGGGGGTTTAGGTATCGCTCGTTTAGAGGTTAATAATCAAGCGCTGATTACTAAATGGCTTGGGAGATTTCTAAATGATCATCACGCGATGTGGAGAAGAGTAGTGTTGTCTATTCACGGGTCCTCGCGCTGTTGGGGGCTTGCTCCGGTTAATAATGGGTTCCCGGGGTTTGGAAGAATTGTGTTATGTTTTGGAACAAATTTAAGGTTGATGGTGTGGGTTTTAATAGAGTGATCCGGGCCACAGTTGGGAATGGTCGCCAAGTTCGGTTTTGGATGGATTTGTGGTTGGGTTCGGCGCCGATTATGGACAAGTATCCGTCCTTATATGTGGTAGAAAAACATAAAAATGTCTTGTTAGCAGATCGGTTGGTGGTCACTGGATCTTCTCGTCGCATTGTGTGGGATTGGCTTAGAGCTCCTTGCTCCCAACAAGAGGTGATCGAGAAGCAAGAGTTGGAAGATCTCCTTCAAGGGGTGGTGATGGTTGACCGTGAAGATTCATGGTCTTGGGCGGTTGGTAGCTGCAAAGAGTTCGAGGTTTCGGCGATTAAAAGATGGATGGTGCGGTCCATTGTGGATGCTGGGAGTTTCGGTTTCCAATGGAGCGATTGGGTCCCGAAAAAATGTAATATTTTTATGTGGAGGGCCGTTCTGGATAGTCTTCCAACCAAGCAGGCTTTAGCTAGACGTCATTTGCATTGTGATGATCATAGTTGCGCTTTATGTGAGAGTAATGAGGAATCGCTCGAGCACTTGTTAACCGGGTGTTTCATTTCTATGGCCGTTTGGAATGCGATTGGTTCATGGTGCAACATCCCTAGATCTTTTGTTTTTCATGTCAATGATTTGGTGGAAGTGCATAAGATTTGTGGTGCGACGGGGAACAAGAGATTGATTATTCATGGAATTGTCATCATTACTTGTTGGAGGATTTGGCGGGCTAGGAATGAAAAGATTTTTTCGGGCAAGAACACTAAGGTGGTAGAAATGGTTGCAGATATAAAATCTTTGGGTTTTCTTTGGTACAAAAATAGATCTAAGATAGGGGTAGTGGATTGGAAAAGATGGTGTTTATTTGATGTAACGTGATTGTTGTTTTTGGTTTTTGGATTTCAGCGTCTTTCTCCGTTTTTGTGATAGTCGTTGGTTGTGTTTGTTTTTAATGAAAGTCAATTTTCAAAAAATAAAAAAATAAAAAAAAATAAATTAATGTAAAGCATCTAACTTTATTAGTAAATAATGTTGTGCCATGTATGCAGGTTAAAATAATTTGGTGGCAAATCTGTCTTTGGCTAAAAATACCTTTTCCGGTTAATTTCTCGTCGGTAAGGGGCAAACCAAGATGAAGATAAAGAAACAAACAGAAGGGTCCAAATGACTCTTTATGGTACACGCACAAGTCAAATGAAAAAGAAAAAAAAATTATTTATGAAATAGAAGTAAAGAGATAGAAAGTTAATGAAAGAAATGGAAAACCAAATTATTTATTAAGTAAAAAAAAGTAATAAGATTTACAATTATAGAAAACATAAGCAAGAATAAAGAATGGTAAACTCACAAAAGTGAATGAGTGCATTCTCTACCAATTGTCTAAAAACATGTGAAGGAAATTTGTACATGGTATGCTTTTAAGTAGTTGTGAGTTGAGAACAGAGAAAATGTTATATCGGAAAGTTAAATTTGAGGTTTCACTGCTCACATCGTATAATATATTATTATTTTCTGACAGGGCCTGTGAGCGAAGAATAAAGAAATGATAATAATAAAAGTATAAAAATGTATTATTTAATTGAAAATATGAGAGAAAGAGAGAAAAACTATAGTGATTTTTAGTGTAATTATATAATATATATAGATATAGGCTGAGTACGGTTCGGTTCGGTTTCTAGGTGAAACCGAAACCGAAAAGTCGATTTTTCAAATATACAAACGGATCGGTTTTAGGTTTTTTGGTTTTCGGCTTTTCGGTTTTTTCCGGTTTCGGTTCGGTTATAATCGGTTTTTTCGTGTGTGACTGTGTGTTTCCAAAAAAATGAAAATACATATTAGATTCAAAACACAAAAATATGCATTTGTTACGTGGAACCAAACGAATACAAACTTGGAAGACTATTAGAGTTTAAAATTCAACAAAGTTCTTAATAAAAAAACATTAAAAGTTTAGTTCAAAGATTCATTCTTTATCTTATTCATCTTCAAAGTTTACTCCCAATCTTCATCGTATTCACAATCTTCATCACCATCAACCGTAGATCCTTTTGGTGTTTTGTTTCCGGTCATATCTAAAAAAACACATATAATTGTATTAACATTTAAGTAAAAACACATATCGGTTCGGTTTTGTTTTTTTCGGTTTTATTAAATGGAAAACCGAACCGAAACCGAAAATTCGGTTTTTCGATAAAACAAAGAATTAACCGTCAATTTATGCTTCGGTTCAGTTTTTTCGGTTTGATTTTTTCGGTTAATTCGGTTTCGGTTCGGTCAATTCGGTTTCCTGCTCACCTCTAGCGGTAGGAAAATGAATGTGAATGTCTCATGGCTCACATAATGATAAAACAAGTGACCCTCTTATTTACCTATTTATCATCTAGAAAATTTGTAATAATAATAATAATAATAATAATAATAATAATAATAATAATAATAATAAAAAATGTCACGTTAAAAATGGTCACATTAATTTAGTAGATGGACAACAATTAACAACCACCATAACCATTTTGTTGGTACTCCCCTATAATCCTTTCCTCAAGACATTACTCAATTCTATATAAACCTCCTCCTACATCTTCAAAACTCCTAACAAATATAAAAACATCTTTTTAGAATTTGTGAAAGTAAATAGTGATGGAGGAAAATAATAGAGTCAGCATTGTTAGGAGCATAGGTAGAAGTTTGAGTAGAGCAGCTGGCAGTTTAAGAATGGACGATGTGTTCTCGATCAGCGTTGCCAGCAGCCATCACAGGCGGAGCAGCCGTCAGTCGATAGAAGATGAAGAGGCATTACGATGGGCTGCTTTGGAGAAACTGTCCACCTACAACCGGCTAAGAACCACCATCTTCGACCCTAATATTCTGGCGGATCAACAGGACATGCCAACAGATAACATGTTATTGGATGTACGAGATATGGACCCGAATGCTCGACAACAGTTTATTGACTCGGTGTTTAAGGTTGCGGAAGATGATAATGAAAGGTTCTTGAGAAAGTTTAGAGATCGTGTTGATAAGTAAGCATTTCTATCTATGTTTATACTACAAAATTATATATATGCATGTCAAACTTACTTTATATACACGAAAATATTTTAACTATTTATGTTTATGTATTGGAATAACAAAAATGCTTAAAACCTCTAGAAAACATAACATAGTCTTAGATAAAAAATACATATAATTCTCTACACGTTCAAGGTTGTCATCTAATAATCCTGAACCGTCTTATACGTTTGTGAGAAATCTTTTCATTTTTTGTATGGTCGATCTTTTCACATCTAGTGTTTTTGTGACTTGAAGCCACGGTTTGTCACAATCTCTTGTAAGCTTCATAGTCGTGTCACATGGTCAATTCTCAACAACCTGTGGTTTTAAACCAAGTAAACACTATATGTGAAAACTGGAAAGGTCTCAAAAACCATATATATACTAAGCATGAAAGGATTTATCACTAAACACCATTTATGAAAAAAAAAATTAAAATCCCCATAACCTTCATAGATATGCCTTGAGTAGTCTTTAAATCGTCATATATGACCAGAAAAAAAATGTTTTTCTTTCTAAATAAGCTGTTTTGGTGATGAAAAATAATGAAACACAAATTTATAGTGATAAAATGTAGTATAGGATGTTTACTCAACACACATGTAAACAAATTAAGTTATATAGTTTTGTAATTTATTATTGTATTGAGAAGTAGTTAATTAACTAACATTTTTTTCACTTGATCATGAAACACCCCGGCCTGTTTATTTCAGGGTTGGCATCTCTTTTCCAACCGTTGAAGTTCAATTCCAGAATTTGACCATCGACGCAGATTGCTATATCGGTGATAGAGCGCTCCCATCACTACCAAATGCAGCCCGAAATATTGCTGAATCTCTTCTGGATGTTATTGGGAAAAATTTGTCTAAGAAAACTAAACTTACCATCCTTAAAGATGTATCTGGAATCATTAAACCATCAAGGTATATACATAACAATAGTTGAGTACTATGTTTAAGTATCAATGCATGTGTAATATGTTACAGAATGACACTTTTGTTGGGTTCACCATCTTCCGGGAAGACAACTCTTTTGCTGGCTTTGTCTGGAAAGCTTGACTCTAGCTTAAAGGTTAGTATAAACCTTTAACATAAAATGTTCTATATTAGTTATCGGTCTGGTGCAAAATAGATGTTTGTTGAAGTGTAACATAAGCACTAAACAGGTTGAAGGAGAGATTACTTACAACGGTCATAAGCTCAACGAATTTGAACCTCGAAAAACATCAGCCTACATCAGCCAGAATGATGTTCATGTTGGAGAAATGACTGTCAAGGAAACTTTAGATTTCTCAGCACGGTGCCAAGGAGTCGGTTCTAGATTTGGTAATTTTTCTTTCTGGATGTAAAAAGGAAATGTTGTATACATGCATAATTTTACAATCTAAAAAATATAGAAATGTTGACGGAACTCGCAAGAAGAGAAAAAGAAGCAGGGATTTTTCCGAAGGTTGAAGTCGATCTTTTCATGAAGGCGACTGCCATAGAAGGAGCAAACAATTTGATAACTTACTACACTCTTAGAGTAAGATGAAGCTTTTCAAGCTAACTTTAATGAACTTAATTAATTTGGCATTGCTATACTTGAAAACTTCGCCTAAATAACAAAAATGTACATGTTTTTGCCAAACAAAAACAGATCTTGGGCTTAGACGTATGTCGTGACACCTTTGTTGGTGACACAATGAGACGAGGAATTTCCGGAGGGCAAAAGAAGCGAGTAACTACAGGTTATAGCTCTTCCGTACAATTTTAGAGAATTATATGTTTTCACTTTTCATGGCCGTTAAAAAAAAAAAATAGAACCGCTTACCTGCCTCTTTATTGTAATTGAAACTGTGTGTTGTGTCAAATTTATTATTTTTAAAAAAAGGATATTTACATATTTCCCATCCATAAGATATTTAATTGCATATATTCCCAACCCATAAAAATCAATTACATATTTTCACTTCCTAGAACATACATATTACATATATATCCTTTTTATTAAAATTAACTTGGCTTATTTTACCCTTTACTTAAAAAAACAATAAAATACATAGAAATAAGATGTGAATGTTTGTGACCACTTTTCTTCTTCCTCTTTTTTTGCCTTTAAACACATCGTTCTTCCTTATGATTCGTAGTTCATGAAACATCAAATTTATTATATGATAATAAATTACTAATTCCGGCGAGACAGTTAGTAATAGTTCATGAAACACCAAATTTATTATATGAAACATCAACTATTACTAATAATAATTCTCATGGCTAGTAACCTACAATTTCCAGCAAGACAAATTCCCGATCTCAAACTCTCTTTCACAAGCCAAACCACCACACATGACCACCACCACACAAGAAACACAGTTCACCGCCATATCGTTTAACCAGTTTGCTTGATCCCATCTCCAGCAACCACCACAACCACAGTCACATTTTTCAGATTTGAAGCGGAGCTCCACCCAACAACTAAATCGTTTTTTGGTTGGAGGCAAAGACATGCGTTTAACTCTGACAATCATTTTCCACGCAACCTTTCATCAACCATGCAAATCCAATGCGACGCATAGGCTTGTTGGTTCCTTAGTTACGAATAGTCTTAAACAAGTGCATAGTTCACACCTTTTAACTTGAATAAATGCTTATTCATATCTCCCTAATTACATAACATGGCACGATAACTCTAAAATCACGAACACTAGATTAACATGTACAAAAATCATCAGCATATTCCTTATAATGTTATATTTTACTTCATTAGCTTTGAGCTAACTATTAGAACCACTTAAACTCTTAGAATTCCTAGTATAAAGTTCTTGAAAAACTTTACATATTTTCTCATAACTTATAGAAAATTTATTTTGTAATGATAGAAAAATATCATTTCACGACGAGCATAATAGCAACATTCATGTCTATGTTTTTTATGACTTTTAACCATGCCTTCAAAAAAGTTAGGATATCTTAGTTTTATGTTTTAATGGCGCATTATATAAAAAGAACGTGCCTTAAAGATGTCTTAAATCATAATCATCTCCCTCATTCTTGTGTAAGTTCAGGATTCACACTTTTTAGCTTTTATGAGTGGCGTTAAACACATTTAAACTCTTTTCATGGATGAGATATCTGCTGGCCTATGGTGGCCATGATGTAAATTTTTGTTGTAGATTATCAAAGTTTCCTTTTACCCCATATAAAAACAGGAGAAATGCTTGTTGGGCCGGCGAAAACTCTTTTCATGGACGAGATATCTACTGGCCTAGACAGCTCAACTACGTTTCAGATAGTGAAATGTTTGCAACAAGTTGTGCACCTCACCGAGTCAACAATCCTGATGTCTTTACTACAACCTGCTCCGGAGACGTTTGATCTATTTGATGACATAATACTACTATCAGAGGGGCAGATTGTGTATCAAGGACCAAGAGCTAATGTACTTGAGTTCTTCGAGAGTTGTGGATTCATGTGTCCTGAGAGAAAAGGCATTGCTGACTTCTTGCAAGAGGTACCAGTTGCCATTAAAGTGACAAATTTCAGGCTTACAAGTTTGTTTATATTTTATATTTTCATTGCAGGTTACATCTAGAAAAGATCAAGAGCAATATTGGGCAGACAGAAGCAAACCATACAAATACATCCCAGTGAGTGAATTCGTTCAGCGGTTTAGGAGTTTCCATGTAGGCGACACACTAAAGAGTGAGTTGGCAACTCCTTATGATAAGAACCAAAGTCACAAAGCAGCTCTAGTCTTCAAGAAATACTTAGTGTCCAAAAGGGACCTACTCAAGGCCTCATTGGATAAGGAATGGCTACTTTTGAAGCGAAATGCTTTTGCATACATATTCAAAAGTGTACAATTCATAATACTAGCTTTTATGTCGATGACTTTATTTTTTAGGACTACAATGCACACAAGGAATGAGTATGATGGTTTTATCTATAATGGTGCACTTTTGTTAAGCTTTCTTATAAACATGTTTAATGGTCTAGCTGAAATATCACTCACCGTAGCAAGGGTTCCTGTAGTTTTCAAGCAAAGAGATCTTTTGTTCCACCCAACTTGGGTTTACACACTTCCGACATTCTTACTTCGTTTACCAATATGCTTGTTAGAGAGTATTTCTTGGATGGCCATACTATATTATGGTGTCGGCCTTGCTCCTGAAGCTAGCAGGTAGCCGTTAATTGCTATATATTGCTATGTAGATTTTCTTTTTCAAAAACTGTATTCTAACAAAAAATATGCATCCAACATATGGTGTACAGGTTCTTTAAGCACTTCTTGTTAGTTTTTTTAACCCAGAATGTAGGAGGGGGGTTGTTTAGGTTTATCGCTGGAGTATGTAGGACAATGAACATTGCAAACACGGGTGGAACCCTTGCGCTTCTGCTCATATTTCTCTTGGGGGGTTTCATCCTTCCTAAATCTCAAATTCCAAATTGGTGGGAGTGGGCTACTTGGGTATTTCCGTTGTCTTATGGTTTTAAAGCATTTGCGGTAAATGAGTTCTTGGCTCCTAGGTGGATGAAGAAAATGGTAAGTCATTAGTTCTTGATTGAATACTATAACACGAGGACAAATACTAATTATGTCTTGATGTTCACAGAGTTCCAATAATGTAACTAGATTGGGGATAGCAATACTAGAAAATATGGATGTTCCAACACAAAAAAGATGGTATTGGATTGGGGTTGCCTCTCTTCTAGGATTTGTATTTCTCCTCAACATTCTCTTCACGTTTGCTCTAATGTATTTAAATCGTATGTTTCTATATTCTTATTCAAAAGGCATTAACTACAAAAATTCCCTTAATATATTTTGTTCACATAACTAACCTTCTTGGTTCTCAAATTAACTAATCAGCTCCCGGAAAACCACAAGCGGTTATCTCCAAAGATGGAGACACCGGGATGGATGCTAAACAAGAAAGAAACCAACAACAAAGACTCAAAGCAATTGCATCTAAGAAAGACACAGTTCCCCGTTCCTTAGTAAATAAAGGTAATCCATCCATGTTATAAACAAGGGAGTTCCAAAAACATATAAATTAGTACACAAACTAATATACTATACTCAAGTGATTACTAGTAATGAATTTATGACTTGTGTAGACATGAATACGGAAATGCAGCCCGCAACAAGTCAATCTGAATCTTATGATTCTAATAGTGTTATACATAAGAAGGGAATGGTTTTACCATTTACTCCACTCGCAATGTCATTTGACAGCATGAGCTATTTTGTTGATATGCCGCAAGTATATTCCTTGAACATGTTCTCTTTTAAAGTTTTCTTCTAAAATCCAATGGTTGTACCATGACCCCTTTGATTCAACAGGAAATGAGAGAGCAAGGTGTGACAGAAGATAGATTGCAGTTACTTCGTGAGGTAACTGGTGTCTTTAGGCCTGGAGTCTTGACTGCACTTATGGGAGTCAGTGGAGCTGGTAAAACAACATTAATGGACGTTTTGGCAGGAAGAAAGGCCGGTGGTTATATTGAAGGAGATATTAGAATATCAGGATTTCCAAAGAAACAAGAAACTTTTGCAAGAATTTCTGGATACTGTGAGCAAACAGATATCCACTCTCCTCAAATCACTATTCATGAATCTTTGGTTTATTCAGCTTTCCTTCGGCTTCCAAAAGAAGTTGGAAATGAAGAGAAAATGGTGGGGAATGGTTATTCTTTTTTTTTTTTGTTAAACAAGATGTCGAACAAGCGCATAGTGCTTACTTTTTTCTTGTATATTACATTTCAGCTTTTTGTACATGAAGTGATAGAGCTAGTTGAACTAGAGCATGTCAAGGATGCAATAGTGGGGCTTCCAGGAGTAACTGGATTGTCAACAGAACAAAGAAAAAGACTTACAATTGCTGTAGAGCTTGTTGCTAATCCTTCAATCATTTTCATGGATGAACCGACTTCTGGGCTTGATGCAAGAGCCGCAGCCATTGTTATGAGAGCTGTAAGAAACACTGTTGACACCGGGAGAACTGTTGTTTGCACAATTCATCAACCTAGCATTGATATATTTGAATCTTTTGATGAGTTGTTGCTGATGAAAAGGGGAGGGCAAGTGATCTATGCAGGACCATTAGGCCGCAATTCTCAAAACATTATAGAATATTTTCAGGTATACAAGCTATATATTTAGACAATTTAACATGAAGTATTACTTAGTGGCAAGCCTAAAAATTTCAACAATTGTAAATAAGATATCGTCGAATATGTGAAGGCGTGTTACCTAAAAGTGTGGGTAAAATGATTATTTTACACTATATTTTAAGAACCGAGTTAATAACACTTTCCACTTCAGCTTTTGCAAAACACACTAATACTCGCGCATAGTGAAGCTTATTTATGTCACTAAATGACTTTTTCCATGTATTGATATTAGTTAGTCATTTGTCATATGATTAGGAAATTCCTGGGGTTCCAAAGATTCCTGTAAAATACAATCCGGCAACATGGATGTTGGAAGTGAGTTCAAGTGCTGCAGAGATCCGACTTGGTATCAATTTTGCTGAGCGCTATAAATCGTCATCCTTGTATATGTAAGTTCAGGAAATATGAATGATGATTGTAAGTTGACACAGAATAATGAAAATATTATGAAATCAATCTACATACACAGGAGGAACAAGGCCTTGGTGACGGAGTTAGGCACGCCACCTTCTGGAGCAACAGATCTTCATTTTGATACACGATATTCTCAATCTTCATGGGGACAATTCAGGTCTTGTATATGGAAGGCATGGTTAAGTTACTGGAGAAATCCTGATTATAACCTTGTTCGCAACTTCTTCACCTTAGCCGCCGCATTAATGGTTGGGACAATATTTTGGAAGATTGGCAAAAAAAGGTCACTCTTAAACACTGACAACACAAAAATATTGAACTTGCAAACCTAATCTTGTTATTAATAATTTCATATATCCAGAGAGAGCAGCAACAATGTGAACGCCATCATCGGAGCCATGTATAGTGCTGTTTTCTTTGTAGGTATGAACAATTGCCAGACTGTGCAACCGGTAGTTGCCACAGAAAGAACAGTCTTTTATCGAGAAAGAGCAGCTGGAATGTACTCATCATTCCCATATGCCATGGCGCAGGTCAATGTTGAACAAATATTCATATAATTATATGTAAACACTTTAGATATGGTTTTTAGTTTTTACATATAATGATTATTCAGGTCTTGGTAGAGATCCCGTACGTATTTTTTCAAACAACATATTACACTTTGATAGTGTACGCCATGGTGTCTTTCGAATGGAAAGCAAATAAATTCTTTTGGTTCTTCTACATCATTTTCTTTTCATTTCTGTACTTCACATATTACGGTATGATGACTGTTTCCATCACACCAAACGAGCAAGTGGCGGCCATATTTGCCGGTTCATTCTACGCAGCTTTCAATGTCTTCTCAGGGTTTTTCATCCCTAGACCAGTATGTCATTTTCCATACTTAGTCTTTACAATAATATAATTGCTTCATTTAGAAGCTAAAGTTGATGTAACTTTGGATTACAGAGAATTCCTAAGTGGTGGGTGTGGTACTACTGGATTTGTCCATTGGCCTGGACAGTCTATGGATTCATGATTTCACAGTATCATGATATTGAGAACAAGATTACGGTTCCTGGGATGTCGTATAAAGTGCCCATGAATTCGTATATCGAAGATCATTATGGTTATAGATCAGATTTCACGGGTCCTGTTGCTGCAGTTCTAGTTGGGTTTTGCTTATTATTTGTGTTTGTCTTTGCCTTGTGCTTAAGGATATTGAACTTCCAAATGCGATAAGCCTACACCACATGATCCAATCAAGTTTATGTCTCTTTTTGTCTCGACTTTTCTTTGGAAATCAGTTGTATTGGATCATCATATATTATGTAAAAATTATTTTCATGGTTTTATAAGGGATATTGTAGGTTCCTATACTTGAAAGCCAAATTGAAAAAAATGTCTAACCTATTATGCTAACAATTACCACAAAAATAGTGTGTATTAATCTAAAAAGTAGTGATTACATTGAAGCAGAAGATAAGCGGGCAAAGCTGCGTTGCTACCCTTTTTAAATTGTAAATCTCAATCTTTTAAAAACTATTTGCTTAATCTATTTAAAATAGATATTCAGACAACATATAATACGGTGCAATGGCCCAACTAGAAGAAAAGTTAAGTGATGACGCGCACTAACAACCTATACTAGATCAGCCCCCACCTCTGATCACAGTGACATGGTTTCTTTCATAATTTTCTTTTTTCAAAATTTAATAAGTTATATGAAAGAGAATTGTAATTACCTTGCATACTTTAGGTTACACCCTAAGATGCTAACCGGATCATGATTTGAGTTACTACATCATATTTCTCTATCATTGTTCATGGATTGTGGATACATACATGGTTTTTTTCAAAATTACCCTTGTCTTGTAATGGAAGTCCTCTTGAGCTATATATAGAATTGGTGTGTTGTTTGATCTCATTTGGGCCTACATAACCCAAATTAAGGAACAGCTAGGCATTAAGAAAGCTAGGGCTTGGGCTTAAATGCTTAATTGCCACACTTGTAAAGCCCAAAATTAGATTTCTTTTCGGTTACTAATTTTTTTAGGTATAAATTTAACTCAATTTTGTATTCTTTAATTATTTGTTCTAAACACACTTTAATATAAATAGTTCTAAAAATCATTACACTATTTGATCTACTCCTAAGGCTATTTGCTATGATGGGGGGCTTTGAAGCCCCTCCACAATGCCACGTGGACGTTGGGGGCATCGGAGCCCCAAGGTATAATGCCGCTCTATGGTGAGGAGGCTTCGAAGCCCAACCTTTTTTTTTTGTTTCCATAAAACAAAAAAACCAACTGTAATACCGTGAAAATACCCCATCTAAATTTGGGCTAAATATGTCAAATTCCGAAAGACAAAGGATAAAAATGAAAATTTTTGTTTTCATAATTCTTCGCGCGACGCAAAGCTGGAACTGAACTACTTCGCGCTACCTGAAGTAGCTGACACTGAAACCGAGGAAAAGGGTCTTTCGCGCGACACGAAGTATTCCTTTGCGCTATGCGAAACTTTGTTAAGTAATCTAATACACGTATCCAACTACGTATCAACATGTGGCACGATCTGGTAAGCTACGTGGCATGACATGTCAGACCACTGCTTCCGCAACGCTAACGACGCGTTTTGTCCTTCGCACGACGCGAAGGAGCCCAAAATCGACTATAAATATGGTAGCTACGGGTTTGAACCAAATCATCCTAAAACACCATCTTTTACACACACACAATCTAGGAATTCATGCCCAAAGTTTCCCGACGTTCCGACGGCTTGTTTTCGCAATGATTTTGCAAGAAACGAGGTTCCGAAATCCTAATAACGACCAACCGTCTTGATAAGCGAAGTTTCATTGGCGAGTTGCTGATATGTTCTTGTTCTTATTCTCGAGTAATCGTTTAAGGTAGGGATTATGCCTCAGTTACTTTGTTACATAGCTATTTAGAACCTAGTTAAGAGTATAGTCGTTAAACTGGAAATGATTTCCAAACAATGTTTTTACTAAAATAATGACGTTACTTTCACAAGAAGTAATGTTATCAAAACTATATATTTTGATGGGCATGTAGTAACTGTAAGGGGGATATCATTAGTAGATTCTTCTTGCCTAAGGTAAGTAATTCGTACAAATCCAATCAACTGCGGGACCCGTTTACTTACCTGGAGAAGTTTGCCAACGTAATATAACCTATTAAGCCAAAGCATGCTATCCCAAACGTCATACGTAAATACAAGTATATTTTCATAAAACGACTATAGCTCTATCAAGGTTAAATCAGACTTAAGGTCTGCTGATTAATCAAGAAACACCATCAAGGTATTTATGCAAACCTATTACAAATATAGGTTAACAACATACTAAAAGGAAAGGTTCTAAACGATACCAAACTGACAACAGCAGGTGAATACATTAAACCTTTTACCGACTGAACTGCTTTTACTCCTGTAATAAACAGGTTGTTTATTGCAAAGAGTCTGATAAATGTTTGCATGAGACTACTTGTCTCTAAAATCGTTATAATACAAAATAGATAATAAAAAGCAATTTAGACCGAATACACATGTGTCTGGATCCATACATAACTGACCATTTCGCATACAAAACCAAGTCAGTCATAACCAGTTCTCCAACAGGGTCACATAGCCTAGGGGAAGAATGTCTCCGAACAGGGGCTATGTAACTCAGGGAACCTTTGAATTTTGTGTGTAGGGCAGTGGTACAAATCCCGGGAATGACATGCATTCCTGCTGAGATTGTGAAACAGGAAACTATGTTTGTATTTAACGACTGTTATAAATTATTTTATCGAGTAAACGTTTCAGCAGCACATGGCTGACGTATTTTTCCAACCATTGCAGGTAATTAAGTGTTGATATCGATAGATAAGGATTAGGAGTCATGAAGATAGAAGATCGCTCAAGATGGCTCATTTTTGAATATAATCCTTGTAATAATAATACAACAATATTTTGTAACCGAATACTCGGGTGTTTAATTCCCTAGTAAATTTTCAATGTAAATTAATATTTTATAAAAAGTCTTCCGCCAAAATAAACCCACTACTCTGATAGAATTACAAAACAGGTACCAACCGGGTGTCACGCCCCTAGGCCCTGGGTCGGGGTGTGACACCAACACAATAATATATAATACAATAATGAAAAAAATACAATAAAAATAAAGAGCAAACTAAATTAAATATAAAAACATATAATTGAAAACTAAAAAAATTACAACTATTTTTAGTCGTCGCCGTTATGTTGGTTGTTACTCCAAAGATGTTCAACCAAATTCGATCGAAGGTTGAAATTCGTTTCCCATTTTCCTGTTCTTAATAAATTAGCAAGTTTTTCATATTCGTTTAGTGTACAGATCGGCTCTGGCTCATCGTTGTACTTGCGTAGCCAAATTGCTCTACCCGAATCCTCCAATATCATATTATGCAAGATAATGCAAGTGTAAATTATGTTCTTCTTAACTTATCCATTTGCTGAAAACGAGCCGGTTGTCTAATGATACACCAATGTTTCTTTAATACCCCGAATGCCCTTTCGATGTCTTTTCTGGCCGACTCATGTGTTTTCTTGAAATGCTGACATTTATTGTCAGTCGGGGACGTGAAACTAAGAACCAACGTGGCCCACTATGGAAAAATACCGTCGACTAGATAATATTCGTATTCGTTGTTGACATTGTTGGTGGAAAATGAGGTGTTGGGTGAAAATCCGTCTATGAGACTGTCAAAAATAGGGGACACATTTATTATAGCTACATCATTGTTTGTACTGGGCATCCTAGAAATGCATGCCATATCCAAAGATCAAATGATGCAACCGCCTCAAGCATAATTGTTGGGCCATCATGATCACTCCGATGATATTGACCTTGCCAAGAAACTAGGCAAACGTCCCAAGGCCAGTGCGTGCAATCGAGGCTAATACGCATCCCGGGAAAACCGTGTCTTTGTTGATGCACCTCGTATATTTTTTGTACGTCACTTTGAGTCGGCCTCCTCAAATATTTTTTATGATATAGTTGAGGAATGCCTAAATTTAACAAAGTTTATAAAATTCATACTCAAAATGTTAAGGTTTTGAAATAAAAAATTGCAATAATATTACTCACATTCGTAGAATGTGTGAAGCGCTTCACGAGCCACTGTCTCCAACATCTGTAAATACTCTTCCATGGCGTCGCTCGTAGTCCCGTACGCTAGTTAACGAATTGCCATCGTGAATTTTTGCATATGAGAAAATGCCGGTTTACCTCTCGCGCCCCCGTTGTTGGAAGAATGCATAACCGCGTTCTAAATCACCAACTTATTCATAAAATTAGTTGGCGACTTATCCGAAAACGGCGCCGAAATCGTTCCGAATCAAAAGTCGCGTCCGGCGAAAAATAATCTTTTATCAACCGGTCATGAGCACCTAAGTGATCCATTGAAGATGAGGCTGTCTTGTTCGTGGTTGTGAGCTTTCGCAATGCTGGACTAAGAGGTGGGTAGCCTCTCGAATAGCACTAAATGTCGCTTCATCCTCTGAATCCGAATATGAAATAACGTCGATCCATCGGGGTGGGCCCCCAACTTCTTCTCCGCGTCGGCTGTCTAGAAGGCGCCCCCTACTCCGAGCCCCCCGACGGTGTTCTCCCTCCTTCGACGCCCTTTTTCCCCCTCTTCCGCACCCAAAGCAATAAGTCTAACAAATATAGTGTAGCATCTCGGATTTTTCGAACCCGTATTCGTTTACATAAAACCGATTCGGGAACTAATTTAGATCTTCATTATTAAATAAAAATCAGATATTTAAGTTTCTAATGTTCAATTTATACCACTCATACTTTAGATAATGTTCATTCCTTATTTATTTCATAAAAAGTTCATTAATTAGCCAAATATCAAACCACAAGGACCAATATCATCAAAAATCAAGCCTTCCCCTCTTGGCACCTGGAGCGCCGCGCGACCAGGCCTTTTCTTGCCGTCGCACGCCGCGGTGGAGTTACTGTGCAGATTCCGTTAATCGATTTCCTTTCCTAGTTCGTTTTTGGTCCGAAATCGCTTATTTTAGGACATAATCGAGTGTTTTAAGCCCCAAGAAAACTAATATAACTTAGATACATGTCCATATTCATTACTTGTTGCACAATAACGAATTTTACTGCTTGTAACATTGATTTGATCATTAAAACTCGATTCGGTTTCCTAAACGAGTAAGTATACTAAATATGGTTTGTTTTAGTGTTTCTTATATAAACAACATCATATTCTTCTGCCACAAACTTCCCTAAACCCTAACTCACTAATCCCAGCCGTCACATGCCTTTGGTCCTCATCAAACTCTTCGGTTTTTGCATTATTGTTGAAGATACGAGCATACACGGTTGACTTTGCTTGCTTTAGGATCTTTGACTCTTCGTTTCTCTTGATCCTTCCACTTTCCGGGTAAGTTATAATGATAGAAATCGTTCATACATATTCCCTAGTCAATAACCTTCAATCAATTTTGGTGGTTGAAGGGTGTTGACTGGTCAATTCGTTTAAAACTCGTTAAAGGGCAAATCAGTCAACAAGTTTGACTTTACGTTTTCTCATACTTCTGGTTGGATTCATCATTCAGTCTAGAAGACTTTTATTCTCGTAATAAAATTTTAAGTCTACTGACCAAAACCCGACTTCCGAATCGCTGTTCGGATTCTGGTCAGTACCAGCTCGCTTAAATCTTAAGTATAACATAACTTAAGTTCTAAACGTCCGTTTGGATTGATTTCAGCAGCAATGAGTTCATTTTTATTTATATTATCATATCTAAAAGTTTAAAATTCTGATTTGTTTATATCATTTGACGTGTAGTGGATGACTCGTTTATTCGTTAACTCGCTTATTCGTATTTATATTCGCTTTTCATTAATCTAAGGTGAGTTTTATCATTCCCCTATTTTACTAAGTTTTCTAAAAGTTTTGGGGACATATGCTTACTTACTCGTATTTCATACTATACATCTCAAAGATAGCATACGTGTAATTGTGTGTGATTAATCAGATACATGTGTTACATGCTTACTTGTGTTAATATTCATTCATTCGTATATTCAGAGGGTCCAGCGTATTCCCATGTATTGGGTGCTCATGCTATTGACCAACGCCCGATCGCTTCGCAACGGTCTACTTACTTGTTATGGTTTGATTCATTTATCGCACTTACTACGTTATGCTTATTTATATTAACATGCAAAACTGGTGATAATCTCACTCAACTTTATGTTGACAAACTCTTTCATTTTCTACTCATATGCAGGTTGCTTTGTATTGAAGATTGAAGTTTGGACACTTAGACAAGACCTTAGGATTTAACAAAGGGAATCATTGTTTAATCTTGCTTAGATCATGTAAGACCCCGAATCCCGGGAATCCTACAGTTGGTAATCATATCCAAAAATTCTCAAAATTTTAAAGTTAAACAATTTCATCTTATTAAAATTCGGTTCAGAGTGATAAACAGCGGAAAATCACAAGTACTAAAACCAAGTTCCCAAAACCATAATTTAAATGTTTAAAGTAATAAATAAAAAGAAAACAGTTTGCATATTAATCTTCGACTAGTTATGCCTTCAACCGTCCAAGTAGTCTCCAGCACGTCCAAGCGGTAAGCATCCTCCTCTAAACCTGAAACTCACACTAACATACACACAAAGTCAGCTTGAGCTAAGTGAGTTCAATTTTTAAGTAAACAATATCAGTAATAACAAATATGGTAGACATACCAAAATTTTTTAAAGTAAAAAGAGTGCATCCATTAAGTCATCGTTACCGAAGACTAAACATTATCATACATACATATACAAAAGATATATATATCAACATCCTTCCAAGTACATCCCTGTATATATAACATCCACGTATAACATTCAGGGTCGAGCACACGTACAACCCAAACACGTAACATCCGATGATGATCATGCCACACGAGCCTCCCCCCTCACGGGCTTTTCAGGGCCCACCACAGGATTTAAGAACCTGAGTCGTATAGTTTGGCCCGGCCAAGATCACCATCTATAACATCCATATGTATAACATTCAGGGTCGAGCACACATACAACCCAAACACGTAACATCCGATGATGATCATGCCACACGAGCCTCCCCCCTCATGGGCTTTTCAGGGCCCGCCACAGGATTTAAGAACCTAAGTCGTATAGTTTGGCCCGGCCAAGATCACCATCCATCCGTATGCAAACATGCGGTTTAACATACCAAACACGTGATACGGGCCTCCTCACCCCGGGTCTTCCCCAAGTAATATATTTGACCCGACCACGGTTTATAGAACGGCGGGCCTCCTCACCCCGGGTCTTCCCCAAGTAATATATTTGACCCGCCGGGTCATAAACATGCAACACGGGCCTCCTCACCCCGGGTCCTCCCCGAGTAATATATTTGACCCGGTCACAGTTTACCATCACATACACATTCACATACACACATACAAACATCTAATTCAAACATCCAACCAACAATATCACCACATACAATCCATAAATAATGGATAATCTAGGCATTCAATACTAAGCCTAATAGCAACCTCGAGGCTTAGAGCCCAAGTAATATGCATAACCTTAAGGGATATATGACCCTATAACAAGTATAAAATATCCTAATGCATAAAATATAATTTACACATGTCTTCTTAAAGGCACAACCACAAATAAGATCATACAATACCAACCCAATAGTTTAAAGGAATAAAATCGGTTAAAATCATAATAAGGTGTGTATGCTAGCCCAAAACATAAAAAGGTTAAAAAGGGGCATCATGAACTCACCTGAAATGACTCACACAAACACCAAAGAGTTTGAGAACTTCAAAGCCAATCCACAGTTTACAAGCCTGTCGGATTGCACACAAATATTACTAACTAAATGTACCGACTCGTTTATCCTATGAGACGTTCTAACATGATTTGATTGACCTAAAGCCTTGACATTACCAAATTCAATTACATCAGCCCCCGAGGCCATGTATTTACCAAAACCACCCTTAGTTAATCCCGGGGGCAAAGGGTTCCCAATTTACCCCCGAAAGTTGATGCTTTATCGAATACGCGCGTTAACGGGTTGTTTATGCACTTAGATACCGACTCAGCCCCGTGTGGACCAAATTTAGTAAAATCACAGTCAACAAGTCCACACGACGCTACACGAGTTGGATGGGTCGGTAATTCGCAAGCACGATGCACAAATTACCAATAAACGCAAATTTGCGCCGTACCGACCCGTTTGAGTAACCGACAACCAATTCAGCCCCAATAACATAAAAATATAGTTTTTCACAGCTAACAAATCATACCGAGGCTACAACATCCGAATTGGTTGTTAATTCACTCAAACAACGCGCTAGACCCAACAATTGACAAACTAGACAACCGAAACCTAGTTTTCACTTCATCAACAGTTGACCAATCTAACGAATGCCAAAACTCATGATACTAAAGTATATTACACTAGACATACCTAAGAAGATGACGGAGCACGAACTTCAATTATAACAGCCCTGAAAGATGCGAGAAAGGGCAGCCACCGGTTAAGCCTAAAACAAACTTACCGATCAATAACGAATATAACATGCAAATTTTAGCATGCAAAGATGTATTTTATTACATAGGAAAACCATGGAATTAAATTATTAAATTTTTACCAGAGTTGCATAAATATCTTAAGTTTATAAAAATATTTTTATTATATTTTTCTAGTGGACACAAACATCAAAAAAATTCCTCAAACACAGAAAGGTATGTGCAGCTATTTCAGTGCGCAACAAAATGGTTTTATTTTTATAAAATTCATTACCTAGCCAAATTAAACGATTCCAATTGGGTTTGGTTCCTAACTCAAAATATTAACTTTCAAAAGTGGAACCAACCAATTTTGACTTGTCGAAAAAGAGTTATGATATCGGGAAGACAGACCAGAATCCGTCATCCCGTATCAGCTTTGACACTCGATCTTATAAAATTATAAAAAGTATTCAAATCTCGTCCAAAAATTATGTATTATACCTTTCTTGAAACTAGACTCAAATTAGAACATCATGGAAACAATAATCGATCAAAAACAATGGATTATCATCACGTTACAGGCCCTACAATAAACGTGTACGAATCTGTCAGCAAACTGTTATCATCAAAGCTCAACCATAACGACCAATAAGCGCGTTAATATGATCAATTAAGGTGAAAAAGAGTTTTAGACATACAATACCGACCTGGAATTGAAGTTTTTACGGATCAAAGCTGGCTGGACAGAAGATTTTCGAGCAGGGGGGTCTTGAGTCCTATCGGCTGGAAGAGAGTTTTAGGGTTAGGTTTTTTTTGTTTTATGATATAATAAAAATAGTTACATCCAAGTCCCTCAAAATTGAAGTATGTAGCAACTTGGGTGGAAATTTAAGTGAGAACGTTTACGAGGTTTGCAAGGAGCTCCTAGGAGAATGCCGGGTCAAGCCCGAAAGGTGTACATAACGCTACAAGATTAAACCTTTTGTCGGAAATTAACGGGCGTTACAGATCATATTTATTTATTTGGAATAATTTGATATAATTGGAAATTGTGTGCATTCTTTGAATAAAATAATTAATTAGATATTGTTATTTATATTCATGATAGAGTTTTCAAGATGTGAGCAATCGGATCATGCCCCGGCATTTACGCCTTAGGTTGGGGTGTGACATATAGAATGAAAAGTGATGGGTAAGTTACCTCTAGAAGCCCTAAGTTGACTTTAAAGTTTATATAAGTAAGCCCATAGTATTCCATTAATTACCTATTCAAGACAATATTATTAGGGTTTAGTATTATAGGGTCAAGTTATTCTACAAATTGAGACAAAAATGAGAAGCATGGGACGGATTTGTAGCAAAAAAAAAGAATTAATATAAAAATCATAACTCAAAATTTAATAAAAAAACAAAAAAAGTATAAAGACAAAAATGTTTCCACTGTCTTTCTCGTTCTCAAAAAAAAATGTTGAGTGAAAAACATCATTGTGTCTTTTTGTTTATCATTGTGTTTTGGGTTTATTTTCATCATTGATTGTGTCTGTTTTTTCTTGACACTGTGTCTTTTTTTTTATATTGTGTTATATTAACTCAACATTGTGTTATATTTTGTTCGGCATTGTGTTATATTTTCCAATCTATTGTGTCTTGTTTTAGCTATAATTGTGTCTTTTCTTCATTGTCGTCACTGTGTCTTTAATCTCGCCATTGTGTCTTTTCGTCAAGTTTTTTTTTTGAACGAGAATGATGGGCGAAACATTTTAGTTTTTTTAATTTTTTTTTCTTTTTTTATTTATATTTTGAGTTATGCTTTTTTATTAATTTTTTTTGAATTTATTTTTAAGGGGTTTTTGTGAACCACAAATCCTTCTCACGCTTCTCATTTTTGTCTCCCTTTGTATTTTAACCTTACTCTTTTATAATAGCCATTTAAAAAAATTCAAATCCAATAAAATTTGATAATTATTAAAATTTGAACAAAAATGTGATATAACCACGCTTGATGGTATTCTTAACAACATTCATAAATTTTTGATGAAAATTCTGTAAGAGATATACATATTATTAATCAATTAGGTGTAGGAGTACGATAAAATACAGTCATGTATGGAGATAAAAATAAAAAATATGAGAAGAGTTTATAGCCACATAAAAAATCACTCAAAAAATAATAAAAAAATTACAACTTAAAATTTAATAAAAAATAAAAAAAGTAAAAACACAAAAATATTTTCAACATCTTCCTCATCAAGGAAAAAAAGACATAATGTTGTAAGAAAAAGATCATTGTATTTTGTGTTTATTTTTATCGTTAATTGTGTCTTTTTTTTTCTTAAAATTGTGTCTTTTTTTCTTGATATTGTGCTGTATTACTCAACATTGTGTTATATTTCGTTCGGGATTGTGTTATATTATAGGATCTATTATGTATTTTTTAGTTATAATTGCGTATTTTGTTTATTTTCTTCGGTTTTTTTGGGAACGAGAATGACGGAGGAAATATTTGAGTTTTTCAAAAAAAAATTTCGTTTTTTACTTATAGAAAATTACTGTGTTGGGTTTCTGTTGTTTGAGGACGGGGTCATGCCGAGTCCTTGGAAAAAAAAAATTAAACTGGTTGAATCCATGTGGTTATAAAAGTAACCCAAATGAGTCCATCCGTCATCTTCCATCCACTAAAACGATGAAATTACCAGTACGCCCTTTTATAAGATTCGTATGAGTTCTTGTGGTTTGTGTTCGTGCTCAGTTTTAGTACATTTGTATAAATTTCACTCCAAATTATTAAAAACTAATCAAACCAAACTTTATTAAAAAAAACTAATAGAACCGAACTTTTTTAAAATTACTAATCGAGCCAAACTTAAAAAAAAAACTAACCGAATAGAACTTTATTAACAAAACTAATCGAACCGAACTTTATTTAAATAACTAAGCGAGCCAAAATTTTTTAAAAGCTAATCGAACCGAACTTATTAAAAACTAATCGAACCGAACTTTTTTGAAAAAACTAATCGAACTGAAGTTTATTAAAAACTAATCGAATCGAACTTTATTAAAAAACTAATTGAACCAAACTTTTTCGAACCAGTTGTTTTTGTTTTTCTTGAGAAAATTACCATTTGTGTCTTTATGGTTTGAGGGCGAAATCACATTGAGTCCCTGTTGTGAAAAGACAACTTTGCCCCTCACTGCAACGGTGCTAATAACGTAAAGATGAGGAGAGACTTATTTGGCTCACTTTTGGAACCACAGAGATTGATCAACCAGCTCAATTTTTTTTTGAAACTCACTATGACTCCGCTCTCAAACCATAGGGACGTAAACAATAGTTTTCTCTTATTTATATTTTGAATTATGATTTTATTATTATTATTATTATTATTATTATTATTTTAAATATTTTGTTGAGGGTTTTTATGTGACTAAAAATCCTTATCACACTTCTAATTTTTTATATTTCTTTGTATTTTAAGTCTTTCTCTATATTTGTATGGTATGATATTAGAAGCCGCTTTCACTTAAGAAAACACCATTATATACACATTTTAATACAGTAATACTACTGGACAAATTGATCAAGAAAGTTTCAAGAAAAAAAAAAACCCTCAACAAAGCAAGAATTTTAAATAATACGTGCTAGGTTTGCTAATTTTCAGCTTTTTTATACTAATTTATAGCAACAAACTTCAATTCAAAAGATGTTGGTGGGTGGGTATCGTTGAAAATGGTCATTTCCGAAATTAGTTGAATTTATTAGTTTTTTTTCTCAACTTTATGAGTTACTACCAAGTACCAAAAGAAAGAAACGAAAAAATTAAAAGTTGAAAACTGATTACGTTAATTTTTTATTTACACTTTAATAATATAGTTTTTAAAAGATTGGGTTTTGCGATTCAAAAAGGGGTAGCGGCGCAGCTTGTTGCCTGCTTGCCTTCTGTTTCGATGTAATCCAATATCTAGATTGCTGATAAAAATTCAAGATTTGTATAATATACCATAAAAATTACTTTAGAGTTAATACCTTTTAGCTTTTTTTTTAATTTGACACCACCCTCAATACTCACAGGCGAGCCTTTTTGAAACGGAAATCAACCGTCTATATTGATTTTGACGCTCTAAACCTGCATTATCAAAAAAACATTATCAAGAAGGAAACCCATCACTGTGGAAAACTCCATTGAGTTATATATGTTTCAAACTAGAGACAAAGTTAAGATTTCTAAGTATTGGCCATCACCATTCATGCCATTAGATCGTCAATGGCACCTTTTAGCCTTTTAACAAGCATATTCCAATTCCAATTCCAAATCAAAGTTACATATAATATTAATAAACATTAAGCTATTGAATTGTCAATGTGCTAATTATGATTTGCTTTCTATTTGTTGGTATAAAATATAAAGAAAATCAAATTATAACGGGTCCAGTTAGATGCTATTACATATAAGAAATAAGAATTTGTGAAAAATGACAAAATTGAAAAGCTGGCTTATCAACAAACTGACAATAAAAACGTTGAAACTAAACATATCGATCAGATTAATTAATTTAATTACTATTGAATTTATGGATGTAATAAGTTGGACAAACTGTCAAGTTGTAGCTGTTTTAACACATTAAGTGACGACACAAAGAAAACGAATATAAATCCTATATAAATAATAAAGAAATAATTGCCATCGAAAAAGCTGTCACGACACATGTGAAATAATTTGATACACCAGATATAATATTTGCATGGATATGTACGTGCTTCATAATACTAATTATATTTTTTATACGTATGCAATATTCTTAATAGTAAAACCCAACGTATTTTCTCTTTTGGACAAATTATTAGTTTTTTTTTCAAGAAAAACACAAAAAAAATAAGCATTTTACTGTTAATCCTGGTTACAGTGAAGGATATATAAGTGTTGATCTGGTCTTTTATTTTCGTTTTCATGTATATTATGTTAATATTTACGTGTGTATTATTGTAGTTTAGTTATTTGCATATTGCGTGCCAACGTTTGTAATGTTTTCTTGTTACACATTTCACTTTGCATTTACCGTGTTTACATGGTGCGGGTGTACACTTGTCCATGTATCCATCAAGGCCAAGTGATTGATTTCACTCCCTACCAATCAAGGATCTTTGTTCTGAGAAATGGGGACGTAGATAGTGATGTGGTCATCATGTGTAGGTAGGCTGTCTAGCTAGGTGGGAGCAGCCTAATATTTATTGTGCGATAATAAGTTAATTCCTGGCTAAATTAAATGAGAAATTTTATGAGGTTATAGTTCAATTGAGTATGTTATACAAAACAAATTGTTAGGACATCAAGAAGGTTTAGGCACATAAGATAGAAGTAGCAGCAGTGAGAATGTTGAGATGGGTATGTGCACACAGAAGGTTGGAGCAAAAAAGCAAAGGGGGTTTTTGGACAAAAATTAAGGGGTGGTTACTATATCGAATAAGTAGATTTATAAAAGTAGGAACGGAAAATGATATTTATTTTACTAATTACAGGCCAGATTGATCTATATAATTTATTTACTAAAAGGTAATTGATCATTATCATTCTAATATATAGTTCTACTAAAAATATTTTTAAGTGAAGTCCCAATAGAATATTTGCGACACCAAATTCTCTCTTTCACTACATATAAAATCTATAATATATATAAAAGAAAACCTTAAAATCTTATGTGTCACGATGTGGTCGCTCCCTCCTTTTATGGAAGCCACCAGATTTTTTAATTTTTAAATTGAGGCCTCTCATTTATTTAACCCAAATTCATGTGTATGGGTCTTACCAAAACCAGATAGCTCTTAAACGGGTTATAACATCTCATTAAATTAAAAATTAATCTTACCAATTATTTAATATGAAAATCTTATAAAATAGGGATATACTAAAATATAATATCCAATTTAAAAAGAAAAAGATATTATTTATAATTAATAAACAATTTTATAGTAAAAAATATAAGCGGGTCATGGGTCACCAAATCCAGATAGCTTTTAAACGGGTTATAACATATCATTTATTTATGAAACCCTTTTATCATCAAACCCTAAATATATTATTAACTTTCTTACAATAAAGAAAATTAAAATCCAAAAAATAAATATTAAAAAACGAAAAATGTAAAACAATCATTCTCTCAAGCCATCAGATTGCTTTATTTGTAAATGAAGGCTTCTCACGCATTTGATCCGAATTCACGGGTAAAGGTCTCACCAAACCCAGATAGCTCTTAAACGGGTTATAGCATATCATTATATTAAAAAATAATCTCATCAAATATTTGATATGAAAATCCTATAAAGTAGGAATATACTACAAATTAATATCCTATTTTATTTTAAAAAAAGATATAATTTATAATTAAGAAACAATTCTTTAATAAAGAAAATAAACGGGTAATAGGTATCGCCAAACCCAGATAGCTTTTAAACCGGATTATAACATATCATGTATTTGTGAAACCATTTTATCATTAAACCTCAAGTATATTAATTATTAATTTTCTTACAATAAATAAAATTAAAATCCAAATATACATATATAAATAATAAAAAACGAATAACGTAAGACAACCCCTGTAATACTACAATCTAGTAATAATAATAAATTAAAAAACAAACAAACAAACAAAATGTCAAAGTAATCTCACTTTAGCAAATTTGACACAAACTAAACGAAGGGGTCCAGTCGGTTGTATTTCTGGCTCTTTAATTCAAAGAGCATTACATAATAGTTTAATTCATGAAATAATTGAATAAACAATATGAGGGGGTATTAAAAAAGTATGTTGGGACAAAACGTGGTACTAAATTATATTACATGAGGCATTATTAGATGTTAAGGGATGTTACTTTTTCAGTATTTTAAATGATGAAATTTCACTGGTGTGCTTTATCATAGTGGATTGAATACTATCTTTAAAGTACCAACATATCATTTGCTAGTCGGTTTTCATAGTGTGTACTATAGACATCATATGGTACGATATATGCACATCTTGTGAACACATAAGAAAGCCATGCATCCATTTCATGTAAGGCCCCAAATCCCCGATGCACTATTTTTATGCGGGTTAAATTTATAGAAATCAGAGTCAATTAAAACTTTTCGCAAAATATAAAGTCAATCATTCTTACATAACATCAATACTTTGTTTTTAAACTGAATAAACATAAGTCTTAATCATAATATAAATAATACATCTTCTTCTCTTCGATGCCGGTCTTCTTTTATTATGGTCTCATATGAATAAGAATAAGATAAAGATGAAGATGGACACAAGGACTAACTTTTAACAAATACATACCTTTTTAAACATGATTAAACAAGATCTTGGTTACCCTTGAAATCCTAAAGGATCTTCTTCTTAGACTGAGAATGGAATGAAAAGAATGTTTGTGTGGGTAATGAACACGTGTGTACGTATGATGATTGAGGGTGATGAGGTGATAATGATAAGGTTTGGGATTAGGGCTTTAGGTTAGTTTATGTAGGCTAAGCCTAAGGCTTTTAGGCCTAAATCCCTCTTAATCCCATAATAAATTTTAACCTTATTCTTTCACACCATATTATTTAATTAGATTAAATAACGTAACATGACACACGTCTAAAATAAACTATTATTATTTATTTACAAAATTCCCAAAACGAATACGTTATAAGTCTTCCCTCCTTAAAAAGGTTTCGTCCCCGAAACCTATCTATTACGCAAACAATTAAGGATAGACCTTACGCATTTCTTCCTCGACTTCCCACGATGCGTCGGATCCTTTGCGATGTTCCAAATCACCTTTACTAAAGGAATGACCTTGTGACGAAGTTTCTTGTCTTTACGGTCAACGATTTCCACTGGCTGCTCAATGTAATTTAATCGTTCATCTACCTCTATGTCCATTAACGGCACGTGAGACGTGTCGTCTGCGAGGCATTTCCTTAAGTGAGAAATATGAAAGGTAGAGTGAATCCCTTCCAGTTCTGCAGGAAAATCGAGCTTATACGCCACTTCTCCTACACGAGCTATGATCTTAAACGGTCCAATATATCTTGGACTCAACTTTCCTATCTTCCAAAAACGGATAATATCTTTCCACGGCGAGACCTTAAGCATCACGTTGTCGCCAACGTTAAACTCAATCGGTCGTCGTTGCTTGTCGGCATAAGACTTCTGACGGTATTGAGCAGCTTGCATTCTTGCCTTGATCTAATCAAACTTCGAGGAGGTTTCTTGCACGACTTCCAAACTACCCATCTCCTTTTGACCAATCTCTCCCCAACATACGGGAGTTCTGCAACATCTACCATACAACATTTCGAAAGGAGGCATATCAATACTCGAATGGTAGCTGTTGTTGTAAGAGAATTCTGCTAAGTGAAGGTGATCATCCCAGCTTCCTCAAAATCTAACACGCATGCACGTAGCATATCCTCAAGGGTTTGGATAGTCCGCTCAGATTGACCATTTGTTTGAGAATGATACGTCGTGCTGATGTTCAATCTCGTTCCCATTTTTCATGGAACCTCTTCCAAAATCCGGAAGTAAAGCAGGTATCTCTATTGGATACGATCGACAATGGAACCCCATGCTTCGTTACAACTTCTTTAATGAACAAATTCGCTAACGTTTCTGACGAGATGGTCTCTCGTATAGGCGAAAAGTGAGCACTCTTAGTCAAACGGTCCACAATCACC
Organism: Bidens hawaiensis; assembly: GCF_021521415.1. Classification (NCBI taxonomy): domain Eukaryota; kingdom Viridiplantae; phylum Streptophyta; class Magnoliopsida; order Asterales; family Asteraceae; genus Bidens; species Bidens hawaiensis. Next base: position 1,797,797 of record NW_027491249.1, read on the forward strand.
CAGATGGTATCATGATTCTTAGCTGTACGCGATAGCTTAGTTATGAAATCCATAGTGATGTGTTCCTATTTCCATTCGGGTATTTCTAGAGGCTGTAGCTTCCCATACGGTTTCTGGTGTTCTGCTTTAACTTGTAAGCAAGTCAAGCACTTGCTGACATAATCAACTACTTCATTCTTCATACCCGGCCACCAATAGTATTTCTTCAAGTCTTGATACATCTTGGTGGATCATGTATGAATCGAATATCAACATTTATGAGCCTCGTCTAGGATTCGACTTCTGAGATTCCTATGTTGCGGAATATGCATCCGATCGAATCTGATCTTTACTCCCTGTGTGTTATCTATCAACTCAGTCTGTTGCCTACAAATCCTCTCTTTCTTCATTAACCCTTCAGCTGCAAGCATTTCTGTCTGAACCTTGCTGATCCCCGTAAAGAGATCTGAGTTGACAATCAGCTTGTAAGACTTTTCTATCGCTATTACATCTTCATTCTTCCGGCTTAAAGCATCGGCAACTACATTAGCCTTTCCCAGGTAATACTTGATTTCACAGTTATAGTCTTTAATCAACTCCAACCATCTTCTTTGTCTCGTATTCAACTCATTCTGTTCGAAGAAGTATTTCAAACTCTTGTGATCCGTATAGATAGTACGCTTAGTACCATACAAGTAATGTCTCTAGATCTTAAGAGCATGTACTATAGCTCCTAACTCCAGATCATGTGTCGGGTACATACTTTCGTGAACCTTCAATTGTCTAGACGCATAAGCTATAACCTTCTCTCGTTGCATTAACACGCAACCTAACCCTTGATGCAAAGCGTCAGCACATACTACTAAATCCTCGTTACCGTCGAGTAAAACAAGAATTAGAGCCTGTGTGAGCCTCTTTATCAATTCTTCAAACGCCTCTTCCTGGAACTTACCCCAATTGAACATCACAGCCTTTTGGGTCATACCGGTCAACGGTGCGGCTATCTTGGAGAAACCTTGGATGAATCTCCTATAATAACCAGCCAACCCTAAGAAACTGCTTATCTCAGTCGGGTTTTGCGGCGTCTTCCAATTCTTTATCGCCTCAATCTTCGCTGAGTCCACAGTGATCCCCTCGGGATTGATCATGTGATCTAGAAATTGCACTTCACGCAACCAGAACGCGCATTTCGAGAACTTGGCGTACAGTTTTTCGTCTTTCAAAACTTCTAACACTTCTCTCAGATGCTTAGCGTGGTCGGACTCGCTTTTCGAATAAATTAGTATATCGTCGATGAAAACGATAACCGACTTATTTAACATAGGCCGACATACCCTATTCATCATGTCCATAAAATGCCGCGGGAGCCTTCATTAGACCGAACGACATCACGAGGAACTCGTAGTGTCTATAACAAGTCCGAAACGCTGTCTTAGGGATGTCTTTCTCTTTCACTTTCAACTGATGATAGCCCGATCGAAGGTCTATTCGTGAGAACCAACTAGCACCTTGTAATTGACCGAATAAGTCGTCAATCCGTGGCAATTGTCACACCCCGTTAAGCGGTCTGCGGGAGCGTAAAACGGAAATGCAACAGATACAACTGATATCATATACATTGTTCATAAAGAAACATTACTAACTAATTTACAATATGTTATATCATTCTAACATCTTTTACCAACTAGGTGATACAATCAAACCGGTTCTTCAATTACTTTACTTCTAACTCAAATGCCCACGACATCAATCACCAATCAGACACGTAACGCACAGGAAATTACTTCTCATATCTGATTACCTAAAAAACATGTTAAAACAGGTCAACTACGAATAGTTGGTGAGTTTCATAAGTTTTAACGAAATCAGTTCTGCGCACCATACAGTCATAGTTTGTATGTACGCGCGTATGTAAAAATATATGTATTTACGTTTGTATAAATATGTACAGCCATATCCTTGTGTGTGCATATGCACACATGTAAGTTTATAATATAAATTCGAAATTTCGGTAAAAACGTGATTGTTTGTTCGTATTACGTGTTTCCAATTTCCGTGTTTAACCAACCACCGTGGACCCCCTTCCTCCCACAACGGTTCCACATAAACTCAACCACTGTGGCCCCCCTTCCGCCCACAACGGTTCCGCGTTAACATCAACCACTGTGGTCCCCCTTCCACCCACAATGATTCCACGTAAACTCAAACATTATATAATGTACACG